>NC_057809.1:81531877-81839344 GCF_018294505.1 Triticum aestivum
ACATAATACATGTGTGAATACATAGACAAACTGAGTGTCACTAGTATGCCTCTACTTGACTAGCTCGTTGATCAAAGATGGTTATGTTTCCTAACCATAGACATGAGTTGTCATTTGATTAATGGGATCACATCATTAGGATAATGATGTGATTGACTTGACCCATTCTGTTAGCTTAGCACTTGATCGTTTAGTTTGTTGCTATTGCCTTCTTCATGACTTATACATGTTCCTATGACTATGAGATTATGCAACTCCCGTTTGCCGGAGGAACACTTTGTGTGCTACCAAACGTCACAACGTAACTGGGTGATTATAAAGGAGCTCTACATGTGTCTCCAAAGGTACATGTTGGGTTGGCATATTTCGAGATTAGGATTTGTCACTCCGATTGTCGGAGAGGTATCTCTGGGCCCTCTCGGTAATGCACATCACTGAAGCCTTGCAAGCATTGTAACTAATGAGTTAGTTGCGGGATGATGTATTACGGAACGAGTAAAGAGACTTGCCGGTAAAGAGATTGAACTAGGTATGGGATACCGACGATCGAATCTCGGGCAAGTAACATACCGATGACAAAGGGAACAACGTATGTTGTTATGCGGTCTGACCGATAAAAGATCTTCATAGAATATGTAGGAGCCAATATGAGCATCCAGGTTCCGCTATTGGTTATTGACCGGAGACGTGTCTCGGTCATGTCTACATTATTCTCGAACCCATAGGGTCCGCACGCTTAAGGTTATGATGACAGTTATATTATGAGTTTATGCATTTTGATGTACTGAAGTTTGTTCGGAGTCCCGGATGTGATCATGGACATGACGAGGAGTCTCGAAATGGTCAAGACATAAAGATTGATATAATGGAAGCCTATATTTGGATATCAGAAGTGTTCCGGGTGAAATCGGGATTTTACCGTAGTATAGGGAGGTTACCGGAACCCCCCGGGAGGTATATGGGCCTTAGTAGGCCTTAGTGGAAGAGAGGAGAGGTGGCCAGAGATGGGCCGTGCGCCCCTCCCCCCCCTTGGTCCAAATAGGACAAGGAGAGGGGGCCGGCCCCCCTTCCTCCTCTCTCTCCTCTTTCCCCCCTCTGTGAATCCTATTCCAACTAGGAAAGGGGGGAGTCCTACTCCCGGAAGGAGTAGGACTCCTCCTGGAGCGCCTCCTCTTGGCCGGCCGCCCCCCCCCCCCTTTGAGCCTTTATATACGGAGGCAAGGGGCAATCCTAGGAACACAAGTTGATCCACGTGATCATATTCTTAGCCGTGTGCGGTGCCCCCTTCCACCATAGTCCTCGATAATATTGTAGCGGTGCTTAGGCGAAGCCCTGCGACGGTAGTACATCAAGATCGTCACCACACCGTCGTGCTGACGGAACTCTTCCCCGACACTTTGCTGGATCGGAGTCCGGGGATCGTCATCGAGCTGAACGTGTGCTAGAACTCGGAGGTGCCGTAGTTTCGGTGCTTGATCGGTCGGGCCGTGGAGACGTACGACTACATCAACCAAGTTAACGCTTCCGTTGTCGATCTACAAGGGTACGTAGATCACACTCTTCCCCTCTCGTTGCTATGCATCACCATGATCTTGCGTGTGCGTAGGAAATTTTTTGAAATTACTACGAAACAAAACAGTGGCATCCGAGCCTGGTTTTATGTGTTGATGTTATATGCACGAGTAGAACACAAGTGAGTTGTGGGCGATATAAGTCATACTGCTTACCAACATGTCATACTTTGGTTCGGCGGTATTGTTGGACGAAGCGGCCCGGACCGACATTACGCGTACGCTTACGTGAGACCGGTTCTCCCGACGTGCTTTGCACAAAGGTGGCTAGCGGGTGACAGTTTCTCCAACTTTAGTTGAACCGAGTGTGGCTATGCCCGGTCCTTGCGAAGGTTAAAACAGCACCAACTTGACAAACTATCGTTGTGGTTTTGATGCATAGGTAAGATTGGTTCTTGCTTAAGCCCGTAGCAGCCACGTAAAACTTGCAACAACAAAGTAGAGGACGTCTAACTTGTTTTTGCAGGGCATGTTGTGATGTGATATGGTCAAGACATGATGCTAAATTTTATTGTATGAGATGATCATGTTTTGTAACCGAGTTATCGGCAACTGGCAGGAGCCATATGGTTGTCGCTTTATTGTATGCAATGCAATCGCGCTGTAATGCTTTACTTTATCACTAAGCGGTAGCGATAGTCGTGGAAGCATGAGATTGGCGAGACGACAACGATGCTATGATGGAGATCAAGGTGTCGCGCCGGTGACGATGGTGATCACGACGGTGCTTCGAGGATGGAGATCACAAGCACAAGATGATGATGGCCATATCATATCACTTATATTGATTGCATGTGATTTTTATCTTTTATGCATCTTATCTTGCTTTGATTGACGGTAGCATTATAAGATGATCTCTCACTAATTATCAAGAAGTGTTCTCCCTGAGCATGCACCGTTGCGAAAGTTCTTCGTGCTGAGACACCACGTGATGATCGGGTGTGATAGGCTCTACGTTCAAATACAACGGGTGCAAAACAGTTGCACACGCAGAATACTCAGGTTATACTTGACGAGCCAAGCATATACAGATATGGCCTCGAAACACGGAGATCGAAAGGTCGAGCGTGAATCATATAGTAGATATGATCAACATAGTGATGTTCACCAATGAAACTACTCCATCTCACGTGATGATCGGACATGGTTTAGTTGACTTGGATCACGTAATCACTTAGAGGATTAGAGGGATGCCTATCTAAGTGGGAGTTCTTTAAGTAATATGATTAATTGAACCTAAATTTATCATGAACTTAGTACCTGATAGTATCTTGCTTATGTATGTTTGATTGTAGATAGATGGCCCGTGCTGTTGTTCCGTTGAATTTTAATGCGTTCCTTGAGAAAGTAAAGTTGAAAGATGATGGTAGCAATTACACAGACTGGGTCCGTAACTTGAGGATTATCCTCATTGCTGCACAGAAGAATTACATCCTGGAAGCACCGCTGGGTGCCAGGCCTGCTACTGGAGCAACACCAGATGTTATTAACGTCTGGTAGAGCAAAGCTGATGACTACTCGATACTTCAATGTGCCATGCTTTACGGCTTAGAACTGGGACTTCAACGACGTTTTGAACGTCATGGGGCATATGAGATGTTCTAGGAGTTGAAGTTAATATTTCAAGAAAATGCCCGGATTGAGAGATATGAAGTCTCCAATAAGTTCTATAGCTGCAAGATGGAGGAGAACAGTTCTGTCAATGAGCATATACTCAAGATGTCTGGGTATTGTAATCACTTGATTCAACTAGGAGTTAATATTTCGAATGATAGCGTCATTGACAGAATTCTCCAGTCACTTCCACCAAGCTACAAGAGCTTCGTGATGAACTATAATATGCAAGGGATGAATAAGACTATTCCCGAGCTCTTCGCAATGCTGAAAGCTACGGAGGTAGAAATCAAGAAGGAGCATCAAGTGTTGATGGTCAACAAGACCACTAGTTTCAAGAAAAAGGGCAAAGGGAAGAAGAAGGGGAACTTCAAGAAGAACAGCAAGCAAGTTGCTGCTCGAGAGAAGAAACCCAAATCTGGACCTAAGCCTGAAACTGAGTGCTTCTACTGCAAGCAGACTGGTCACTGGAAGCGGAACTGCCCCAAGTATTTGGCGGATAAGAAGGATGGCAAGGTGAACAAAGGTATATGTGATATACATGTTATTGATGTGTACCTTACTAATGCTCGCAGTAGCACCTGGGTATTTGATACTGGTTCTGTTGCTAATATTTGCAACTCGAAACAGGAACTACGGATTAAGCGAAGATTGGCTAAGGACGAGGTGACGATGCGCGTGGGAAACGGTTCCAAAGTCGATGTGATCGCGGTCGGCGCGCTACCTCTACATCTACCTTCGGGATTAATATTAGACCTAAATAATTGTTATTTGGTGCCAGCGTTAAGCATGAACATTATATCTGGATCTTGTTTGATGCGAGACGGTTATTCATTTAAATCAGAGAATAATGGTTGTTCTATTTATATGAGTAATATCTTTTATGGTCATGCACCCTTGAAGAATGGTCTATTCTTATTGAATCTCGATAGTAGTGACACACATATTCATAATGTTGAAGCCAAAAGATGCAGAGTTGATAATGATAGTGCAACTTATTTATGGCACTGCCGTTTAGGTCATATCGGTGTAAAGCGCATGAAGAAACTCCATACTGATGGACTTTTGGAACCACTTGATTATGAATCACTTGGTACTTGCGAACCGTGCCTCATGGGCAAGATGACTAAAACGCCATTCTCCGGTACTATGGAGAGAGCAACAGATTTGTTGGAAATCATACATACAGATGTATGTGGTCCGATGAATATTGAGGCTCGTGGCAGATATCGTTATTTTCTCACCTTCACAGATGACTTAAGCAGATATGGGTATATCTACTTAATGAAACATAAGTCTGAAACGTTTGAAAAGTTCAAAGAATTTTAGAGTGAAGTTGAAAATCATCGTAACAAGAAAATAAAGTTTCTATGATCTGATCGTGGAGGAGAATATTTGAGTTACGTTGAAACAATGCGGAATAGTTTCGCAACTCACGCCACCCGGAACACCACAGCGTAATGGTGTGTCCGAGCGTCATAATCGTACTTTACTAGATATGGTGCGATCTATGATGTCTCTTACTGATTTACTGCTATCGTTTTGGGGTTATGCTTTGGAGACGGCCGCATTCACGTTAAATAGGGCACCATCAAAATCGGTTGAGACGACGCCTTATGAACTATGGTTTGGCAAGAAACCAAAGTTGTCGTTTCTGAAAGTTTGGGGCTGCGATGCTTATGTGAAAAAGCTTCAACCTGATAAGCTCGAACCCAAATCGGAGAAATGTGTCTTCATAGGATATCCAAAGGAGACTATTGGATACACCTTCTATCACAGATCCGAAGGCAAGACTTTTGTTGCTAAGTTCGGAAACTTTTTGGAGAAGGAGTTTCTCTCGAAAGAAGTGAGTGGGAGGAAAGTAGAACTTGATGAGGTAATTGTACCTGCTCCCTTATTGGAAAGTAGTGCATCACAGAAAACTGTTTCTGTGACACCTACACCAATTAGTGAGGAAGCTAATGATAATGATCATGAAACTTCAGAACAAGATACTACTGAACCTCGTAGATCAACCAGAGTGAGATCCGCGCCAGAGTGGTACGGTAATCCTGTTCTGGAAGTCATGCTACTAGATCATGATGAACCTACGAACTATGAAGAAGCGATGGTGAGCCCAGATTCCGCAAAATGGTTTGAAGCCATGAAATCTGAGATGGGATCCATGTATGAGAACAAAGTGTGGACTTTGGTTGACTTGCCCAATGATCGGCAAGCAATTGAGAATAAATGGATCTTCAAGAAGAAGACTGACGCCGACGGTAATATTACTGTCTACAAAGCTCGACTTGTCGCAAAAGGGTTTCGGCAAGTTCAAGGGATTGACTACGATGAGACCTTCTCACCCGTAGCGATGCTTAAGTCTGTCCGAATCATGTTAGCAATTGCCGCATTTTATGATTATGAAATTTGGCAGATGGATGTCAAAACTGCATTCCTGAATGGATTTCTGGAAGAAGAGTTGTATATGATGCAACCAGAGGGTTTTGTCGATCCAAAGGGAGCTAACAAAGTGTGCAAGCTCCAGCGATCCATTTATGGACTGGTGCAAGCCTCTCGGAGTTGGAATAAACGCTTTGATAGTGTGATCAAAGCATTTGGTTTTATACAGACTTTCGGAGAAGCCTGTATTTACAAGAAAGTGAGTGGGAGCTCTGTAGCATTTCTGATATTATATGTGGATGACATATTACTGATTGGAAATGATATAGAATTTCTGGATAGCATAAAGGGATACTTGAATAAGAGTTTTTCAATGAAAGACCTCGATGAAGCTGCTTACATATTAGGCATTAAGATCTATAGAGATAGATCAAGACGCTTAATTGGACTTTCACAAAGCACATACCTTGACAAAGTTTTGAAGAAGTTCAAAATGGATCAAGCAAAGAAAGGGTTCTTGCCTGTGTTACAAGGTGTGAAGTTGAGTCAGACTCAATGCCCGACCACTGCAGAAGATAGAGAGAAAATGAAAGATGTTCCCTATGCTTCAGCCATAGGCTCTATCATGTATGCAATGCTGTGTACCAGACCTGATGTGTGCCTTGCTATAAGTCTAGCAGGGAGGTACCAAAGTAATCCAGGAGTGGATCACTGGACAGCGGTCAAGAACATCCTGAAGTACCTTAAAAGGACTAAGGATATGTTTCTCGTATATGGAGGTGACAAACAGCTCATCGTAAACGGTTACGTTGATGCAAGCTTTGACACTGATCCGGACGGTTCTAAATCGCAAACCGGATACGTGTTTACATTAAACGGTGGAGCTGTCAGTTGGTGCAGTTCTAAACAAAGCGTCGTGGTGGGATCTACATGTGAAGCGGAGTACATAGCTGCTTCGGAAGCAGCAAACGAAGGAGTCTGGATGAAGGAATTCATATCCGATCTAGGTGTCATACCTAGTGCATCGGGTCCAATGAAAATCTTTTGTGTCAATACTGGTGCAATTGCCTTGGCGAAGGAATCCAGATTCCACAAGAGAACCAAGCACATCAAGAGACGCTTCAATTCCATCCGGGATCTAGTCCAGGTGGGAGACATAGAGATTTGCAAGATACATACGGATCTGAATGTTGCAGACCCGTTGACTAAGCCTCTTCCATGAGCAAAACATGATCAGCACCAAGGCTCCATGGGTGTTAGAATCATTACTGTGTAATCTAGATTATTGACTCTAGTGCAAGTGGGAGACTGAAGGAAATATGCCCTAGAGGCAATAATAAAGTTATTATTTATTTCCTTATATGATGATAAAAGTTTATTATTCATGCTAGAATTGTATTAACCGGAAACATAATACATGTGTGAATACATAGACAAACAGAGTGTCACTAGTATGCCTCTACTTGACTAGCTCGTTAATCAAATATGGTTATGTTTCCTAACCATGGACAAAGAGTTGTCATTTGATTAACGGGATCACATCATTAGTTGAATGATCTGATTGACATGACTCATTCCATTAGCTTAGCACCCGATCATTTAGTATGTTGCTATTGCTTTCTTCATGACTTATACATGTTCCTATGACTATGAGATTATGCAACTCCCGTTTGCCGGAGGAACACTTTGTGTGCTACCAAACGTCACAACATAACTGGGTGATTATAAAGGAGCTCTACAGGTGTCTCCAAAGGTACATGTTGGGTTGGCGTATTTCGAGATTAGGATTTGTCACTCCGATTGTCGGAGAGGTATCTCTGGGCCCTCTCGGTAATGCACATCACTGAACCCTTGCAAGCATTGCAACTAATGAGTTAGTTACCGGATGATGTATTACGGAACGAGTAAAGAGACTTGCCGGTAACGAGATTGAACCAGGTATGGGATACCGACGATCGAATCTCGGGCAAGTAACATACCGATGACAAAGGGAACAACGTATGTTGTTATGCGGTCTGACCGATAAAAGATCTTCGTAGAATATGTAGGAGCCAATATGAGCATCCAGGTTCTGCTATTGGTTATTGACCGGAGACGTGTCTCGGTCATGTCTACATTGTTCTCGAACCCGTAGGGTCCACACGCTTAAGGTTACGATGACAGTTATATTATTAGTTTATGCATTTTGATGTACCAAAGTGTGTTCGGAGTCCCGGATGTGATCACGGACATGACGAGGAGTCTTGAAATGGTCGAGACATAAAGATTGATATATTGGAAGCCTATGTTTGGATATCGGAAGTGTTCCGGGTGAAATCGGGATTTTACCGGAGTACCGGGAGGTTACCGGAACCCCCCAGGAGGTATATGGGCCTTAGTAGGCCTTAGTGGAAGAGAGGAGAGGTGGCCAGAGATGGGCCGCGCGCCCCTCCCCCCTTGGTCCGAATAGGACAAGGAGAGGGGGCCGGCCCCCCTTCCTCCTCTCTCTCCTCTTTCCCCCCTCCGTGAATCCTATTCCAACTAGGAAACGGGGGGAGTCCTACTCCCGGAAGGAGTAGGACTCCTCCTGGCGCGCCTCCTCTTGGATGGCGCCCCCCCCCCCTTTGAGCCTTTATATACGGAGGCAAGGGGCACCCCTAGGAACGCAAGTTGATCCACGTGATCATATTCTTAGCCGTGTGTGGTGCCCCCTTCCACCATAGTCCTCGATAATATTGTAGCGGTCCTTAGGCGAAGCCCTACGACGGTAGTACATCAAGATCGTCACCATGCCGTCGTGCTGACGGAACTCTTCCCCGACACTTTGCTGGATCGGAGTCCGGGGATCGTCATCGAGTTGAACGTGTGCTAGAACTCGGAGGTGCTGTAGTTTCGGTGCTTGATCGATCGGGCCGTGGAGACGTACGACTACATCAACCAAGTTAACGCTTCCGTTGTCGATCTACAAGGGTACGTAGATCACACTCTCCCCCTCTCGTTGCTATGCATCACCATGATCTTGCGTGTGCGTAGGAATTTTTTTGAAATTACTACGAAACCCAACACACTCAAGCAAAGATGCAAGGGGAAAACTTTGAATAAGAAGATCGAATCTGAAAACTCAACTTAAGAGATTCGATCTGCAAAAAGAATCAATCGAATCGGAGCTACGGAACTGAAACTACGGTAAAAAGAACTTTGACAGAAAATCTGCTTGAAACCAAATTTTAAAATTATCAAAACCTTATTCAAGTTGATTAAATAGAAAGAGGGTTTCGAGACGAAGATTTTGGCGTTGGTTTCACTGGGTGTGGACAAACGGTTAAGAAACGGCGAGCGTTTGAAGATCAGGGGCTAATCTATGATAAAAATAATCGCGCATAGGTCCCTGGTCGAAAATAAAATAAAAAGAAAAGACTAACGAACGAACGTTCTCTGTCTAAACCTAACCGACGAACAACGTTCGTTAAAACGAACATACAGACGAACGTCCGCTAAATAAATAAACCGACAAAAACCGATCTAAGAAAAATAACCGTGAAACTATAAAACCGAGGTTAACCGAAGAAAAACCAACCGGTCAACGGGCGGTCAACAGCGGCGGTTTCCGGCGAACGGCGGCGGCGGCGTACAGCGAGCGGCACGGGCGGCGGAGCAGGAGGCGGCGGCGTGCTAGGGTTAGGGTTTCAGGGCGGGGCGGCTTGGTGGGCTGGGGGGGCTCGGGCGGCGGCTTATATAGCCACGCCCGGTAGGAGTCCGGGTCGGTCATGGCCCGTTTAGGTCGGTAGATTTTTTTAAACAGATTCCGTCAAAAAAATCCTAAAAATAAAATAAAAAACTAAAAATGCCAAAACAAATTTTCACCGTCGAAATAGAATATTTAGGACAAAGTGAACATTTTCTTGGCCTAAAATGCAATTTTAAAAAATGCATATTTTTTCTAATTCGAATAAAATAGCAATAAAATCCAAATAAAATAATTTACTTGGTTTTAACATTTTTCCTCCAATATTTTAATTATTTTGGAGAAGTCATATTATCTCTTCTCATATATTTTTAATATGAAATATTTCTGGAGAGAAAAATAATTAAAACCAAAAATGATCCTTGTTTTCGATATTTGAGAAAATTCAAATATGAAACAGTGAAATCCCCAACTCTCTCCGTGGGTCCTTGAGTTTCTTAGAATTTCGAGGATCGCAAAACAAAATGCAATAAAATATGATATGCAATATGATGTCCTATGTATAACATTTCAAATTGAAAATTTGGGATGTTACAAACCTACCCCCCTTAAGATGAATCTCGCCCTCGAGATTTGGGTTGGCTAGAAAATAGGTGTGGGTGGTCTTTCCGTAGATCATCCTATCGTTCCCAGGTGGCTTCATCCTCGGTATGGTGGCTCCACTGAACTTTGCCAAACTTGATAACCTTACTGCGTGTAACTTGCGTGAACCTCCTCGGCAACGGCGCCAGAAATTCTTCTTGCTACCTATTGAGCACTGCGTTGGATTTCCTTGAAGAGGAAAGGATGATGCAACAAAGTAGCGTAAGTATTTCCCTCAGTTTTTGAGAACCAAGGTATCAATTCAGTAGGAGGCCACACGCGAAGTCCCTCGTACCTGCACAAAACAAATAACTCCTCGCAACCAACGCGATAAGGGGTTGTCAATCCCTTCATAGTCACATACGAGAGTAAGATCTGATAGATATGATAGGATAATATTTTTGGTATTTATGTGATAAAGATGCAAAGTAAAATAAAAGCAAAGTAAAAAAGCAAAGGAAATAACTAAGTATTGGAAGATTAATATGATGAAGATAGACCCGGGGGCCATAGGTTTCACTAGTGGCTTCTCTCAAGAGCATAAGTATTTTTACGGTGGGTGAACGAATTACTGTTGAGCAATTGACAGAATTGAGCATAGTTATGAGAATATCTAGGTATGATCATGTATATAGGCATCACGTCCGAGACAAGTAGACCGACTGCTGCCTGCATCTACTACTATTACTCCACTCATCGACCGCTATCCAGCATGCATCTAGAGTATTAAGTTCATGAAAACAGAGTAACGCCTTAATCAAGATGACATGATGTAGAGGGATAAATTCATGCAATATGATAAAAAACCATCTTGTTATCCTCGATGGCAACAATACAATACGTGCCTTGCTGCCCCTACTGTTACTGGGAAAGGACACCGCAAGATTGAACCCAAAGCTAAGCACTTCTCCCATTGCAAGAAAGATCAATCTAGTAGGCCAAATTAAATTGATAATTCGAAGAGACTTGCGAAGATAACCAATCATACATAAAAGAATTCAGAGAAGATTCAAATATTGTTCATAGATAGTCTTGATCATAAACCCACAATTCATCGGTCTCAACAAAGACACCGCAAAAAGAAGATTACATTGAATAGATCTCCACAAGAGAGGGGAGAACATTGTATTGAGATCCAAAAAGAGAGAAGAAGCCATCTAGCTAATAACTATGGACCCGAAGGTCTGAGGTAAACGACTCACACTTCATCGGAGAGGCTATGGTGTTGATGTAGAAGCCCTCCGTGATGGATGCCCCCTCCGGCGGAACTCCGGAACAGGCCCCAAGATGGGATCTCGTGGATACAGAAAGTTATGGTGGTGGAATTAGGGTTTTGGCTCTCTTTCTGATCGTTTGGAGGTACGTAGGTATATATAGGAGGTAGGAGTATGTCGGTGGAGCAACAGGGGGGCCACGAGGGTGGAGAGCGCGCCTGGGGGGTAGGTGCGCCCCTACCTCGTGGCCTCCTCCTTTATTTCTTGACGTAGGGTCCAAGTCTCATGGATCTTGTTCGGTGAGAAAATCACGTTCCCGAAGGTTTCATTCCGTTTGGACTCTGTTTGATATTCCTTTTCTTTGAAACCCTAAAATAGGAAGAAAAAAACAGCAATTCTGGGCTAGGCCTTCGGTTAATAGGTTAGTCCCAAAAATAATATAAAGTGGATAATAAAGCCCAACAATGTCCAAAAACAGTAAATAATATAGCATGTAGCAATCAAAAATTATAGATACGTTGGAGACGTATCATAACTCAGCTGGCAAACTCGAGAATCTTGATAGGTTTCTCCTGTTAGATCACTATCCAGCTGAATTGCTTCCAGGGGCACTGTATCTCTCAGAGGAATATCGGCCATCACAGCATGCCACTTCTTCAACTAGGAAACATGAAACACATCATGAACTCCTGATAGTCCTTCGGGTAACTCCAGCTTATAGGCAACTTCTCCCATATGTTCCAAAACTCGGTATGGTCCTACAAATCTTGGGGCTAACTTTCCCTTAACTCCAAAACGTTTAACTCCTCGCAAGGGTGACACCCAAAGATATGCTATGTCTCCGATTTCGTAGACTAACTCCTTGCGTTTTGAGTCTGCATAACTTTTCTGCCTGGACTGAGCTACCTTCAGTCTGTCTCGAATCAACTTAACCTTCTCTTCTGACTCTTTGATCAAATCCGGTTCAAACAACTGGCGGTCTCCAACTTCATCCCACCTCAATGGTGTCCTACACCTTCTTCCATACAAAGCTTTGAAAGGGGCCATCTTTAGACTAGCTCGATAACTGTTGTTGTAAGAAAACTCTGCGTAGGGCAAATTATCATCCCAACTAGATCCATAATCGAGCACACAAGCTCTCAACATGTCATCCAGAATCTGATTGACTCTCTCGGTCTGTCCATCTGTCTGCGGATGAAAAGTTGTACTGAACTCTAGCCTGGTGCCCAAAGTCTGGTGCAGCTGGTGCCAAAACTTTGGAGTAAACTTTGTTCCTCTATCTGATACAATAGTCCTCGGAATTCCATGCAGACATACGATCCTGGTCATGTATATCTTGGCCAACTTCGCACTGGTATAGGTGGTTTTCACTGGGATAAAGTGAGCCACTTTGGTCAAGCGATCAACTACTACCCAGATAGAGTCATATCCCGATCGGGTCCTGGGTAATCCGGTGATAAAATCCATGCCAAGCTTTTCCCACTTCCATTCGGGTATCGGCATAGGCTGCAGTAATCCTGCTGGCTTCTGATGTTCTGCCTTCACTCTTTGACATACATCACATATGGCTACATACTCGGCACTATCCTTCTTCATAGCAGTCCACCAGAAACGCTCCTTCAAATCCAAATACATCTTGGTGTTTCCGAGGTGTATCGAGTATGGCGAGTCGCGAGCTTCCTGGAGTATTAACTTCCTGATCTCTGCATTATTGGGCACATATATACGGTCCTCAAACCACAAGGTGTCGTGCCCATCCTCACGAAAACCTTTGGCCTTTCCTTTGCTCATCTTCTCCTTTATCTCAGCAATTTCCTTATCATCCTTCTGAGCTTCTCGAATTTTTCCCAATAATGTCGACTGGATTTCTAATGATGAAACAAAACCTCTAGTGACTATCTCCAAACGTAGCTCCTTGAGATCTTTAGCTAACTCCATTGGCAATCCTCCGCTTACGAGGGTATTGGCGTAACTCTTTCGGCTCAAAGTGTCTGCTACGACATTGGCCTTGCCGGGATGATAGTGCAACTTCATATCGTAATTCTTTATAAGCTCCAACCATCTCCTTTGCCTGAGATTCAAATCCTTCTGTGTGAAAATATACTTCAAACTCTTATCCGTGTACACATCACAATGGTTTCCAATAAGAAAATGTCTACAGGTTTTGAGTGCACGCACTACTGCTGCTAACTCCAAATCATGCGTGGCATAATTCAACTCATGCAGTCGAAGCTGTCATGACACATATGAAACAACTCTTCCGTCTTGCATAAGCACGCCTCCAAGTCCTAAACAAGACGCGTCACAATACACTTGGAAATCCTTACGTATATCTGGCAACATCAGCACTGAGGCTGTAACCAATCGTTTCTTCAACTCCTGAAAACTTGCCTCACATTCATCTGTCCATTTAAACTTGGTGTCCTTCTTCAATAACTCTGTCATGGGCTTTGCAATCTTTGAGAAATTCTCAATGAATCTCCGATAGTATCCCGCAAGTCCTAGAAAACTGCAGATCTCTCCAACTGAGGTGGGTTCCAATCACTCATTGACTGACTGAACCTTAGTAGAGTCTACTGCTATACCTTCTCCTGATATAACATGTCCAAGGAATCCAACTTCCTTTAACCAAAACTCACATTTGCTGAACTTGGCGTATAACTGATGTTCCCTGAGGTTCTCGAGAACTAAACGCAAATGCTCCTTATGCTCTTCTTCATTCTTCGAGTATACCAAAATGTCATCAATGAACACCACAACAAACTTATCCAAGAACTCCATAAACACCTTGTTCATCATACTCATGAAATAGGCATGGGCGTTAGTCAATTCAAATGACATAACCGTGTACTCATACAACCCGTACCTTGTGGTGAAGGTTGTCTTATGTATATCCTGTTCTCGAATCTTCAGCTGGTGGTACCCTGATCATAAATCGATCTTGGAAAACACTTTAGCTCCTTGCACTACAAAAAAAATACACATCCGTGACATTTTGGGCTGAACAAATTTTTTTTCTGTCATACATATGACACTTCTATGACGATAATTGTGACAAAACCCGGTATCATCATAGATGTGGTGGGCTCCTACTTCTATGACAAAAAAATCATGACAGAAAATGGGCTTTTCGTCCTGGGCGGGCTGGAGACGCAGCTGCATAACATTCTTTGGGCCGTCCATGATGGAAAAAACCGTGGTAGAAGCGAGGGGGAGGAAAATTTCGGGGAGTTCCAGGTTACGGTGGGAGGTCGGGGGCCGAGCGATGCGCGTTTCTCTCGTACACGTACGCGCGTGTGTGCGAGGCGTTGGCTCTAACTGAACCCGAGCGAGGCGTTGGGCTCTAACTGAACCCGAGCGATTATACTGCAGGCTACGCGTTATTGAACCCGAGCGATCGATCGATGGCTGTTAACTGAACCCGATCGAGCGATTCCTTCGCTACTGCTGCTAACTGAAGTCGATCGATTGGATGAACAATGAGCGTTGTGGGGGAGGGGGGGTTGGATGAACAGTGAGCGGTGGCATTGCCTCTGGATGAACAGGACCCCGTGGTGTTGTGGAGGGGTGCCCATGGAGGGGTGGTTGAACAGAAGCCGGTGGAGTAGCGCGCGATGGAGGCTGGATGAACGGGAGCCCATGGAGGCTAGAGGAGGTCGACGATGGAGATGAACAGTATCCCGTGGAGTCCCATTGTGCGGTATGCCACACCCCTCCCGATGAACAGGACCCCCGTTTCAACCGTAGGAGGTCCGTTTCGTCCGTTTTGCGGTACGCCACACCCCTCCCGATCAACAGGACCCCTGTTTCGACCGTAGGAGGTCCGTTTCCTCTGTTTTGCGGTACGCCACACCCCTCCCGATCAATAGGACCCCTGTTTCGACCGTAGGAGGTCCGTTTCCTTCGTTCTACGGTATGCTAGGCCTCGTTTCCATCGCCTGTTCCATCCAAGCCCTCCCGATGAACACGACCACGCATTCCATTCCGACCCAGCCGGTTGGCTCCCACGCGTTCCGTTGCCTCCCAAGGAACACGACGCATTTCGTTGCCTCCCCATGAACACGACGCATTCTGTTGCCTCCCCATGAACACGACGCATTCCGTTGCCTCCCCATGAACACGACGACGACACTGTTTCTCCGTTCCAACCCAGCCATGTAAACGAGCCCTGGCCGTACGTATGCGCGAGTAGGCATTTGAGACCCCGCCCGTATGTACACATACGTGGCCATATTTTCTTTCTTGCACCCTGGCCGTTGTACCTATGTGTACATGCTATGTGCGCGCCTCTACTACGACACGTGCGTGCCTCTACATCGACCAGTATGTACGTACACATTCGCGACTAGAATGACAACGCTACATACGCTTCGACTAGGTGGGTCCCAAGTATCAGGCACTTTCTTGCGTGCGAAGATGTAGCTGGTGGGTCCCAGCAGTTAGCGAGGCAAATTATTTTGTTTTTTTCCCGGACGCACTTCCTTTCGTGCGAAGGTGTAGGTGGAGGGTCCCAGCAGTCAGGGGGAAATGTTTTTTCGCGAAATACGGTGGCCCGTCCGGTGGGTCCCCATTGTCAGGTGGAGGAATAATTATTTTGCATGTAATAAGCACGCACTTCATTGCTGCGGCCGTGGACCCAGCTGTCAGCCCCTCCACGTACAGTCCACGTCCGATGGAAGCCGTTCCTTGACCATGTTTACCATGCCGCGCCGAGAGCACCAGGGCGGTGGATGACGGTGAGGCCTAGGAAGGGGACGATGCGGAGCCGGGGAAGAAGCGGCAGTGGATGCCCACGCGTAGAGGAGTGCAGTGAGGCCTCCGCTGCATCGCAGCCGACCACGGGAGGCAGGAGCACGAGGCACGACCGGCGCTGGTTTGGGCGGCTGGAGCAAGAAGACCAGAGGTTGAAGAAGCACTACGGCCATTGGATGGACATCGTACGGTCACTAGAGCTAGAATCGTGCATATCGACTAAGTTGACAAAGCCCTCCGTCCCTGTCAACTTAGTAGGCCCACAAGTCAGCCTGCCACTATACTGGGTCCCAGCTAACAGGGGGAGTATTCATTTTTTTTGTGCGTAATAAGGAGGCACTTCCTTGCGTGCGAAGATATAGCTGGTGGGTCCGAGCTGTTAGCGGCGGTAACGTTTTTTCGCGAAATACAGAGGCCCTTTCGGTGGGTCCCTGATGTCAGGTGGAGGAATCATTATTTTGCGTGTAATAAGGAGGCATTTCCTTGCGTGCTGTCGTGGACCCAGCTGTCGGCCTCTCCACGTACAATCCACATCAGATGCATGTCGGTCATTGACCATGTTGACCAGGCTGCGCCGAGAGTACCAGGGCGGTGGACGACGGCGAGGCCTAGGAAGGGAACGACACGGAGGCAGGGAAGACTCGGTAGTTGTTTCCCATGCGGAGGGGAGTACGACAGTATGAGGGTTTACTGGTTCGTCTGTCATCGCCGGAGAATAACAGCAGGTGTGGGTGAGTAAAGGGATGGCTAGGCCAGCGATGGGAGTACGATGGGGCGGTGAGGCCTGCGCGGCAGCAGAGCCGGCCGTGGGGAGGAGGGAGCAGGCAGTCCCGCCGGCGCTTGTTTGAGCGGCTGGAACAGGAAGAGCAGAGATTGAAGAAGCACGATGGTCGTTGGATGGCCATCCAACAGTCACTGCTTGTACGTCAACCTTTTTTTAGGAAAGGCTCAACTCTGTGGAAAATAGCATAGTCCATCTGCCATTATTTCTAATAATTTACAGCCCATTTGCTAATTATTAAGGTTTTTTTGGAGCCCATATTCTTTTTGTTAGCATTACAGCCCATATTGTGGCCACGATTAAAAAACTATATGAAATTTTGCATATTTCGGTGCGGTCCGAACTGTTTTTAATCCCGAAATTTCGACTCACATTCAAACTGATTTTAAAAATAAATGTATATCAATATAAAACCAACAAATTCTCCATGCATAAAAATTAATGTAATTTAAAATCTCGAAATGAAAAAAATATATTTGAAACTAATTGCCGGTTTGATGTGTTTTAAAAATGCACAGCCCATTTCTCATTACTGATAGGCCATTTTCTCGGCCAACCGAATGAAGCTCTCCTCGTCTTGAAAGATTTGCAGCCCAACAGGCCTGACAAAGCGACTTACTTGGCAAATCACAAAAAACTAGGCTGTGGCTGTGGACCCAGCTGTCAGTCCATTTGTTTTTTAGTCCATTTGGTGGGCTGGGTGAAATAATGATGCAGCATCTATGCAGCCCGTTTAAATCCCATTTGCATTTTTCTCGAAATCCGCGGACTTGCTGGGCTGGGTAAAAATATCATGTTGGGATAGACGGAGAAATGTTATAAAAACATAAACACATGATTGCACGTGAGTAAAATCTTTGCAAGCTTATGTACGCAATCACTAGGAGTTAACTTGCCAAGTTATATATAAACAATTATTATTATTATTTTGTAAGAACTTTCAACTTACAAAATAAAATATCATTTTAATTTGATGAGTTAATAGTACGTGGGGTATTATTATTTTTTAGGCTAGACATGGGACAGTTGAGTTGGTTCTAGGGGAAAGTACTGGGAGAAAACTCAGTTTACATCGAAAAAGAAAGTGGGAGAAAATTCAGAGACCTGCTGGGTCCACCTGAGGAGGGGAATATGTTGGGAGGAAGGAGATTCAAAGCACGGCAGCCGAGTGAACTAGTTTTTTTATGGACAAGTGAACTAGTTTACATACATAAGCAAATAGCCACTAAAAAGCAATCAGGTTAATGGATTCTTAAAAGAAATATTTCGGACAAAACAGATAATAATGACACATAGGCTAATGCATGAAACACTCAGATGATAAAGGTGCTTATAAACAGATAAAGTACAACATCTAGACCTTCCTGGCACGCTTGACCATGACGCTACGGCTATCCGTGTACTCATCGGTTATGGGAAGCAGACACGCCCTCGTGTCCAAGATCTGCCTGTACATGTCGTAGCATGTGTATGCGTCCTTGGCTGCGTAGGTTATGTAGGCTAGATTCAGAGGTACCTCCCACGTGTTCAGGTCATCTTCTTTCATGGTGGCGTATCAGGGGTCGATGATGGTCTCAGCGAGGTCAACCACGGAGTCCTTCTCCTGCCCGTTGCTGATGATCTTGTATTGCTTCTGAATGTCGACAAGCTTGTTGCACCAGATGGCCGAATCGTCGCGTTCTTCCTTCTCTCCACCGTAGCGAAGGTGCAGTCGGCGCTGCCGATGAAACGGGCGAATGCTCCAGAACCTGGTGCAGCCATAGGACTGAGGCGAGGCAGAGCTTCACCGAGTCCGTATCATTGGTGTACATCACATTCAACTTGGTGCAGCCATAGGACTGAACGGCGAACTCAAAGGGGAACTCCTTGCTGAAGTCCATATCTAGCAGGCTCACCCCTCGGATCACCATTGGAGTCTCTTCGAGTGAAGGAGTATGTAGGCGGCGGCAGCAGTTCGTTTTTAAGCTCTTGGGGAACTGGATTCAACAGTAAGCTGAGTGTGTATAGGCGACAACAGTTACTACCCCTCCCTCGTCCACTGCACGCTCGGTAGAAGATGGACCCTCGGCCACACGTCGGTTCACGAGCAGGTCTGTATTGGTACTATAATAACAGGAGTTAGTGGTCACTTTACTTAAATTTAATTAGCTTTAATAGAAATTTGTACTTAAAACAAGCAATGCATTCGCTCGTTCTATCAGTGCCACAGGATCAACATGCACAACAATTAGAATTATTATTCTTAGGACGCACATGATCAGCACATTTGTCGCACTTTCACAAAGATAATACTACCAAGTTTGAACTGTTTGTTATGGTTGTTGTCCTCTGCATCATCATGTTGTGTTTCCCAGCTTGCAAGATTCAGAACCAACAAATAAGATCCAAATAATAAGTACAACAAAGATGCCTACACATCTCATTGATTCCCAGCTTCCAAGATTCAGAACCAACGAATAAGATCCAAATAATAGGTACAACGAAGATGCCTACACATCTCATTGGTTCCCAGCTTGCAAGATTCAGAACCAACAAATAAGATTCAAATAATAAGTACAACAAAGATGCCTACACATCTCACTGATTCCCATCTTGCAAGATTCAGAACCAACCCATTAGAGCCTTTTGATAAAGTGAATATCGGGATTAAATCCATCTTGGCTAGCCATGTCATACAATCGAAGAACTTGGCGAATGCTCTTGACCGTCATAACATCTGTAGTTGAGTATTCCTGTTTGCACAGCATGTTTGCACAACACAAACAAGGAGACAGGAGAGCATGATTTCGCTTTAATAGCGGCCTCCTTGAACGCAACCTCCAGCTCTACTTGGATGAGGTCTGCCTGGAGTTCCATAATTCAATTCATGCGCCTTTTTCTGCAGTTCACCTGAAATGAAGCAAAGATTGCATCATTCAGCTAGCAAGAAGTACTTGCTCTTGTGAGCTGGCAGGTTCTTCTTTAGTAGTTGCACTAAAATTGAGGAACATTATGGTTGGTTGTCCGGCTCATGTATGGTGCAACTATAATTTTCTTATCCTTTTGTGCAGACTAATATAAAGTGCCATTGTGGTGACAGTGACGGATCCATCTTGCAAAGGCTAATAAAATGTTGCACGAGATTACCAGCAGAACTTGACGGAGATTTTGGAAACTCCAATCACCATTTTGTGCAGTTCCACCAAAATTGAGAGATGTTGCCCACGTGACATTTTAGTTGAACTGCATAAGACACTCATTCAAAAAAAAAGTGTTTTGTGCAGTTCACCAAAAGGTCACAATAGCAAAAAGATGAAATGGATATCCCTATCTGCACAAAAAGATAGAAAGTAAACAGTTGCTAGTCAATAAGAATATATGCAACATATACAAAATGAAAAGAAGCATCTTAAGTATGTTCATGGCAATCACGCAAGGACAGTAGAAATTTTAAAACGTTAGCAATGCTTCATGTTACCAGAAGCATTACGATCAACAATGAGATTCCTCAAATATGGGATTACTTTAATGGTGGCATTGCTTGTTTACCAGACACAGTAAATCAACAGCAGCTAAAGAGTTGGTTTAAGGGCATGGGACCGTGGGGACACCAGGTCACTCAGTAGCGTAAAGGAGCAACTTACTTATCATACTGGGGAAAACAGCAGGAGTGCCATTGTACTATGTAAGGGCAGCAAATCTAATCTTGGGGACCTTTTACTATGTGAGGGCAGCAAATCTAATACCAGAGACCTTTTACTATGTGAGGGCAGGAAATCTAATCCTGTAGACCTTTTACTATGTGAGGGCATCAAATCTAATCCTAAGACCTTTTACTATGTGAGGGCAGCAAATCTAATCCTAGAGACCTTTTACTATGTGATGGCAGCAAATCTAATCCTGGACATACTCTGTTGACTTGTCCACCAGCCGCCACTTTCTATCCTTTTTTCAACCAATAATAGATCTGTTCCTTATCCAGTTTGTACTGCGTTTTCCCATTATTTCCCTTTTCAACCATGAGACCGGTTGGGTATCCGGTCTCTACTACTTTCACCATATTATTTCCTCTTTGAATCAAGTCCTAGATTCATGCTACAACTTCCCCCCCCCTTTCTTTGTTGTTTGAACAAAGCCCTAGATTCGAATGCATGAAGTAGCTTTACCTCTAATAATACTAAAAATTTAGGTGGCTTTGGAAGAGCTGATGGGAGTAGAAAAAGATACACATGCAGACACGTGGGGAGCTAGGGCAGTAGAGCAAGGCCGCTTTCAAAGAACTTATACCTGAGGGCCGCCGGGATGTCGGCGGCGGCAGGTCGGATCTGCGGACAATACGGCAGGGAGGAAGAAGGGTCAGAGGACCTCCCAAGCCGGCCATGTGTCGGAGAGAACGGCACGGGCAGAGGATCGGGCCCCTTCGGCAGCTGTGGGTTTCCTCCCTCGGCGGCGATGACCGCGTGAACGATGCACCTTTTAGTCCTCTACACACACCAGCCGAAGGGGTCTGGCCGGATCTGTGACCAGCGGTGAGCAGAGAGAAAATGTCGCTACCATTGTCTTGTTTATATCTGGAGAGGATGAGAGAATGAAGAGAGCAACCCTAGTAAAGCAAGCGCTCAGGCCCCTGCGTCCATATATAGTGGAGTGATTATCTTTTTTCTCTCCACAACAAGCGTTTCAATTTGTGTACGTGGTATTAAAGAAAAGAAACTCTCTATTTAAGGTGACTACTGTATGACTCGTACTTACTACTAGTAGTACTACAGTATTGTTCACTTGTGCTCCCCGCCCCTCCATTCATTGAACAACCCCACGGGTGAATAGACATACAGTAAGTACTGTATTTATATAGAACGAACAAGCTCGAACTATTTTCGCGTAGTTAAAAGTTGAGGGCGGGGCTTTTCCCGGGCAGTATGCGCGGCAGTTTTTGGGTAGGGCCAGAAGACTATTTTAATTATTTTTTTAAACTTCAAGACGGCCACATAGCATGGAGCCGACCCCAATGATTTTAAGCTTACAGGCACGATACACGCTATCCTAGACTACTATACACATGAAACTGCCACACGAGCGTCTGGGCTGCGCTTGGCTCTTCGCCTCTTCGGGAAGTCGAACAATGATGGAATACTACTGCACTGGAGGAGTACTACAGTACGCTTCTGGCCATCTGACACCGATTGAACTGCTGCATGTCCACCGCGTGTGGGAGGGAGAGCGTTTAGCGAAAGCTTCTCCTAGTCTTGCTAGCCACCACACTCATGGGCGAGGGAGTGACGCTCCTGCCTTTGTGTGTATGACAGGTGGGCCCTACAGGTGTGTGGCCAACCTGTCATACAGCCAAAGGCAGGTGCAGTTAGGTCTGCGAGGGAGAGGATAATCAAACTTCTCGTTGATGTACGAGTTGACGCGACACATCAAAGCACCGCACTCGATATATTTCAATAATTTGCGTGTGTGACTCCCAGATGCAGAGGCCAGGGGTCATCATCCTCCTTTTTGAGAAAAAACAGACGCGTGTGTGAGAGGATGAGTGCGTGCGTGCACCTCTTCTCTTCCTATATAACGTACTACTAAACTCAGAGTACAAGTTTTTATGGGTGGCACGATGGTGCATGTGAGAAATCACGAGATATAGGTTTAATGCATTAATTGCAATGCATGCATGCATAAAGTACATGCATTGGTCAATTTTCTCTTAATACTTGCATGCAATGATTTAATGCACCTTGGAATATGAACATGTGTTGGGGAACAACCAAATTGAGCCTTATAAAATGGAAAAACTAAAATTTTGAGATAAGCCCTATAAAACCGGAAAGGAGGGAGTAGAAAAAGAAGTACTCCATCCGGGAATAGTGCCGCACTTCGAAACTAGAACCATCAATAAATTTTGAGCTTGCGTCTCGTCACATTCCAAATTACTCCATGCTATATTGAATTGGAAACATGTTCACACTGATCACAACCTAAACGGTTTCCCACTTAGGAGCGTATTAGTACTCGGTTATAAATACTAGTATGCCAAGATGACTACACATTCCTCCTCAATTCCTCATCCACAAAAACAAACAAGTCATTCAGCATCCTTCCCTTGCGTCTGCCATGGCCAGCGTGAGTTCTGGGTCGAGAGATTGCCAGCAGGGAGAGGCGAGCATGGAAGCGGAAGCACGAGAGATGTCTCGCCTCGCTGCGAGAGTAGCCGACATGTCCCGCCGCGCGGAAGTAGCAGCACAGAGGTCCCGTCGCGCCGCTCAAGCAGCACGGAGGTCCCGCCGCACTGTCGATGCAGCAGACTGGTCCGTCCGCGCTGCGGAAGCAACAGAGATGTCCCGCCACACCACGAATGCAGCAGAGATGTCCCGCCGCACTGCGGCGGCCTGGGAAAATTTCTCGCGGGCAGGCGACGATTGTTACAGGCGCATGCATGCGATCGTCCGTAGCCAGATGGATCAGATCTCCGGCTCGGCAAGGTTGCAGGACGACATGATAGCCTCGTTTGAACAGGCTACCGGCGTCATCCGGTAACTAAGGGAGGGCAATGAGAGGCTCCGGGCCGAGCGCGACCTGCTGAGGGAGAAGATCGTCTGAAGTGCAGACCTGCAGGAGGAGACCAGTGCCTTGTTGAAGAAACTTATGGACGAGAATGACATGCTCCGCACCGAGCGCCCAAGGCTGGTGGAGGAATCTGTGGATGTTCTCAAGCAGCGTCTTGAGGACACGAAAGAGCTCATCGCCGCTTGCCGCGGAGACTAGTTTCCTGGTTTCTTTAGATGTAATAATCGGTTTAGGATGTGGATTGTGTCGTCGGTTGTGAAATGTTGGGTTATATCGCGGATGTTTGGCCTTTGTTGGCCTCTTGGGATGTTGCGATTTCAATCTGGTAGCTTTTAGTCCTTCGTGTTAGGCTGGAGTTGTGCTGAACTTCTTGTGAATTGTGGTGGTTTTCAGTAATGAAAATCGGAAGGGGCAAGCCCTTCTTTGATCAAAAAAAATGTAATCGTCCTTATATATTCATCAGTCTTGCTATAAGTCGCAGTAGATGCTATATAGGTCCGTCGGATCTTACATCAAGATCCGTGCTTTCAGATTTTCTTTTTTCTCTCTTAAATCTCAATCGAGTGAGACATAGCCACGTCATTAAACATAGGCTCGGGCGCCATTAATGTAGACCTTGGGAGAGAGCTAGACGACAGATGGAGGTCAAAGGGCTTTCCTCCCAATAAGCACGTGCAGGGGTCTGATCGCACGCCTCTCGTACTCAAATAGCTACCCTACACGGTGCTACGTCTTGAGCTTGCGTTGGTTTTCCCAGACGAGGAAGGGATGATGCAGCAGAGTAGCGTAAGTATTTCCCTCAGTTTTTGAGAACCAAGGTATCAATCCAGTAGGAGTCCACGCTCAAGTCCCTCGTACCTGCACAAAACGGTAGCTACCCGCAACCAACGCGATTAGGGGATGTCAATCCCTTCACGGTCACTCACGATAGTGAGATCTGATAGATATAATATTTTTATTATTTTTGGTATAAAGATGCAAAGTAAAAAGTAAAGGCAAAGTAAAAAAGCAAAGCAAGGTTAAAGTGATGGAGATTGATATGATGAGAATAGACCCGGGGGCCATAGGTTTCACTAGTGGCTTCTCTCAAGAGCATAAGTATTCTACGGTGGGTGAACAAATTACTGTTGAGCAATTGACAGAATTGAGCATAGTTATGAGAATATCTAGGCATGATCATGTATATAGGCATCACGTCCGTGACAAGTAGACCGAAATGATTCTGCATCTACTACTATTACTCCACTCATCGACCGCTATCCAACATGCATCTAGAGTATTAAGTTAAAAACAGAGTAACGCCTTAAGCCAGATGACATGATGTAGAGAGATAAATTCATGCAATATGAAATAAACCCCATCTTGTTATCCTCGATGGCAACGATGCAATATGTGCCTTACTGCCCCTTCTGTCACTGGGAAAGGACACCGGAAGATCGAACCCAAAGCTAAGCACTTCTCCCATGGCAAGAACTACCAATCTAGTTGGCCAAACCAAACGGATAATTCGAAGAGACTTGCAAAGATAACCAATCATACATAAAAGAATTCAGAGAAGATTCAAATATTATTCATAGATAGACTTGATCATAAACCCACAATTCATCGATCTCAACAAACACACTGCAAAAAGAAGATTACATCGAATAGATGTCCACAAGAGAGGGGGAGAACTTTGTATTGAGATCAAAAAAGAGAGAAGAAGCCATCTAGCTACAAACTATGGACCCGAAGGTCTGAGGTAAACTACTCACACTTCATCGGAGAGGCTATGATGATGTAGAAGCCCTCCGTGATGACGGCCCTCTTCCGGCGGAGCTCCGGAACAGGCCCCAAGATGGGATCTCGTGGATACAGAAAGTTGCGGCGGTGGAATTATGTTTTTGGCTCCTGTTCTGATCGTTTGGGGGTACGTATGTATATATAGGAGGAAGGAGTACGTCGGTGGAGCACCGAGGGGCCCACGAGGCAGGGGCGCGCCCTAGGGGGGCGCCCCCCACCCTTGTGACCTCCTCTTTGACTCCTTGGAGTAGGGTCCAAGTCTCCTGGATTGCGTTCGGTGAGAAAATCACTTACCCGAAGGTTTTATTCTGTTTGGACTCCGTTTGATATTCCGTTTCTCCGAAACGCTGAAATAGGCAAAAAAACAGCAATTCTAGGCTGGGCCTCCGGTTAATAGGTTAGTCCCAAAAATAATATAAAAGTGGAAAATAAAGCCCAATATAGTCCAAAACAGTAGATAATATAACATGGAGCAATCAAAAATTATAGATACGTTGGAGACGTATCAGGCATCCCGAAGCTTAATTCACGCTCGTCCTCGAGTAGGTAAATGATAAAAAGAGAATTTTTGATGCGGAGTGCTACTTGGCATAATTTCAATGCAAATATTCTTAATTATGATATGAATATTCAGATTAGAAAGATTCAAAACAAAAGTTTATATTAACATAAAAATAATAATTCTTCAAGCATACTAACAAAGCAATTATGTCTTCTCAAAATAACATGGCCAAAGAAAGTTATCCCTACAAAATCATATAGTCTGGCTATGCTCTATCTTCACCACACAAAGTATTTAAATCATGCACAACCCCGATGACAAGCCAAGCAATTGTTTCATACTCTAACTTTTTCAAAAAAAATTCAATCTTCACGCAATACATGAGCGTGAGCCATGGATATAGCACTATAGGTGGAATAGAGTGGTGGTTGTGGAGAAGACAAAAAGGAGAAGATAGTCTCACATCAACTAGGCGTATCAACGGGCTATGGAGATGCCCATCAATAGATATCAATGTGAGTGAGTAGGGATTGCCATGCAACGGATGCACTAGAGCTATAAATTTATGAAAGCTCAACAAAAGAAACTAAGTGGGTGTGCATCCAACTTGCTTGCTCATGAAGACCTAGGGCAATTTGAGGAAGCCCATCATTGGAATATACAATCCAAGTTCTATAATGTAAAATTCCCACTAGTATATGAAAGTGATAACATGAGAGACTCTCAACTATGAAGATCATGGTGCTACTTTGAAGCACAAGTGTGGTAAAAGGATAGTAGCATTGCCCCCTTTTATTTATTTTCTCCCTTTTTTGGGCCTTCTTTTTTTCTTTGGCCTTTCTTCCTTTTTTTGGGACAATGCTCTATTAAATGATGATCATCACACTTTTATTTATTTACAACTCGATTCTAAAACAAAGTATGACTCTATATGGATGCCTTCGGCGGTGTACCGGGATATGCAATGAATCAAGAGTGACAAGTATGGAAAAATTATGAACGGTGGCTTTGCCACAAATACTATGTCAACTACATGATCATGCTATGCAATATGACAATGATGAATGTTTCATGATGAACTAGATGGTGGAAAGTTGCATGGCAATATATCTTGGAATGGCTACGGAAATGCCATAATAGGTAGGTATGGTGGCTGTTTTGAGGAAGGTATATGGTAGGTGTATGATACCGGTGAAAGGTGCGCGGTATTAGAGAGGCTAGCAAAGGTGGAAGGGTGAGAGTGCGTACAATCCATGTCAACATTATTCATAAAGAAATCATATACTTATTGCAAAAATCTAGAATTTATCAAAGCAAAGTATTACGTGCATGCTCCTAGGGGGGTAGATTGGTAGGAAAAGACCATCGCTCGTCCCCGACCGCCACTCATAAGGAAGACAATCAATAAATAAATCATGCTCCGAATTCATCACATAACAGTTCACCATACATGCATGCTACGGGAATCACAAACTTTAACACAAGTATTCTTTAAATTCACAACTACTCAACTAGCATGACTTTAATATTATCACCTCCATATCTCAAAACAATTATCAAGTTTCAATCTTTTCTTAGTATTCAACACACTCAAAAGAAAGTTTCACAAATCTTGAATACCGAGCATATTATTATTAAGCAAATTACCATGCTATTAAGAGACTCTCAAAATAATCTAAGTGCAGCATGAGAGATCAATAGTTTCTTTAAAACAAATCCACCACCGTGTTCTAAAATATCTAAGTGAAGCACATAGAGCAAGATTAGTACGCTCAAAAGATATAAGTGAAGCACATAGAGCAAAACTACATAGCTCAAAAGATATAAGTGAAGCACATAGAGAAAAATCTACTTAGCTCAAAAGATATAAGTGAAGCACATAGAGCAAAAACTACTTAGCTCAAAAGATATAAGTGAAGCACATAGAGCAAAAACTACTTAGCTCAAAAGATATAAGTGAAGCACATAGAGTATTCTATCAAATTTTAATTCATGTATGGATCTCTCAAAAGGTGTGTACAGCAAGGATTATTTTGGCATACTAAGACACAAAGACACAAATAATACAAGATGCTCCAAGCAAAACACATGTCATGTTGGTGAATAAAAATATAGCTCCAAGTAAATTACCGATGGAAGTGGACGAAAGAGGGGATGCCTTCCGGGGCATCCCCAAGCTTTGACTTCTTGGTGTCCTTGGATTATCTTGGGGGTGCCATGGGAATCCCCAAGCTTAGCCTCTTTCCACTCCTTGTTCCATAATCCATCAAAAGAATTCACCCAAAACTTGAAAACTTCACAACACAAAACTTAAAGTAGAAAACTCGTGAGCTCCGTTAGCGAAAGAAAACAAAAGACCACTTCAAGGTACTGTAATGAACTCATTCTTTATTTATATTGGTGTTAAACCTACTCTATTCCAACTTCTCTATGGATTATAAACTATTTTACTAGCCATAGATTCATCAAAATATGCAAACAACACACGAAAAACAGAATCTGTCAAAAACAGAACAGTCTGTAGTAATCTGTAGATAGCGCAAGATCTGGAACCCCAAAAATTCTAAAATAAATTGCTGGATGTGAGGAATTTATCTATTAATCATCTTCAAAAAGAATTAACTAAATAGAACTCTTCAAATAAAAATGACAGCAGTTCTCGTGAGCGCTAAAGTTTCTGTTCTTTTACAGCAAGTTCAACAAGACTTTCCCCAAGTCTTCCCAACGGTTCTACTTGGCACAAACACTAACTAAACACAAAAAACACAAAAAAAGGAGTCTAAATAATTTATTTATTACTAAGCAGGAGCAAAAATCAAGGAATAAAAATAAAATTGGGTTGCCTCCCAACAAGCGCTATCGTTTAACGCCCCTAGCTAGGCATAAAAGCGAGGATATATCTAGGTATTGCCATCTTTGGTAGGCAATCCGTAAGTGGCTCTCATGATAGCTTCATATGGCAATTTTATTTTCTTTCTTGGAAAGTGTTCCATTCCCTTTTTTAATGGAAATTGAAATCTAATATTCCCTTCTTTCATATCAATAATCGCACCAACCGTTCTAAGGAAAGGTCTACCAAGAATAATAGGGCAAGAAGGATTGCAATCTATATCAAGAACAATGAAATCTACGGGCACATAATTCCTATTTGCAACAATAAGAACATCATTAATTCTTCCCATAGGTTTCTTAATAGTGGAATCTGCAAGATGCAAGTTTAGGGAGCAATCATCAAAATTACGGAAATCTAGTAAATCACACAAAGTCTTGGGAATAGTAGAGACACTAGCACCCAAATCACACAAAGCATAAAACTCATGATCTTTAATTTTAATTTTAATAGGTGGTTCCCACTCATCATAGAGTTTTCTAGGGATAGAAACTTTCAACTCAAGTTTTTCTTCATAAGATTGCATCAAGGCATCAACAATATGTTCGGTGAAGGCTTTATTTTGACTATAAGCATGTGGAGAATTTAGCACGGATTGCAACAAGGAAATACAATCAATTAAAGAGCAACTTTCATAATTAATTCCTTGAAATCCAATATAGCGGGTTTAGCAACATCTAGATTTTTATTTCTTTCAATCTCACTTTAAGTTTCATCATTAAGATCTAAATATTAGAACGCCTTCTAGGTAAAGGAAGATCATATTCAGTTTCATCAAGATTCATATTGCAAAACAAAGATTTAATGGGGGACACATCAATAACTTTTAGATCTTCATCTTGATTTTCATAGGAATTGAAGGAACACGCTTTAATAAAGGCATCTTTGGAAGCACGCATCCTAGCAGTTCTTTCCTTGCACTCATCAATGGAAATTCTCATGGCTTTGAGAGACTCATTGATATCATGCTTAGGAGGAATAGATCTAAGTTTTAAAGAATCAACCTCAAGAGAAATTCTATCAACGTTCCTAGCCAAATCATCAACTTTAAGCAATTTCTCTTCAAGCAAAGCATTAAAATTCTTTTGTGAATTCATAAACTCTTTAACACTAGTCTCAAATTCAGAGGGCATCTTATTATAATTTCCATAAGAGTTGTTGTAGGAATTCCCATAATTATTAGAAGGATTACTAGGATATGGCCTAGGATTAAACTTCCCTCTATAAGCGTTGTTACCAAAATTATTCCTACCAACAAAATTCACATCCATAGATTCATTGTTATTCTCAATCAAAGTAGACAAAGGCATATCATTAGGATCAGAAGAAACACTCTTAGTAGCAAATAATTTCATAAGTTCATCCATCTTTCCACTCAACACATTGATTTCTTCTATCGCATGCACTTTTTTACTGGAAGATCTTTCAGTATGCCATTGAGAATAATTAACCATAATATTATCTAGGAGTTTAGTAGCATCTCCTAAAGTGATTTCCATAAAAGTGCCTCCCGCGGCCGAATCTAAAAGATTTCTAGAAGCAAAATTCAATCCAGCATAAAAAATTTGTATAATCATCCACAAATTCAAACCATGAGTAGGGCAATTACGTATCATTAATTTCATTCTCTCCCAAGCTTGTGCAACATGTTCATGATCAAGTTTTTTTAAGTTCATAATATCGTTTCTAAGAGAGATGATCTTAGCGGAAGGAAAATACTTAGAGATAAAAGCATCTTTGCACTTGTTCCATGAATCAATACTATTTTTAGGCAAAGACGAAAACCAAGCTTTAGCACGATCTCTAAGCGAAAAATGAAATAGCTTCAATTTAGCGACATCATTATCGACATCTTTTTTCTTTTGCATATCACATAAATCAACGAAGATATTCAGATGAGTAGCGGCATCTTCACTACGAAGGTCGGCGAATTGATCTTTCATAACAAGATTCAACAAAGCAGCATTGATTTCACAAGATTCAGTATTAGCAAGAGGAGAAATCGGAGTGCTAAGGAAATCATTATTATTGGTATTGGTGAAGTCACACAATTTGGTAGTATCTTGACCCATCGCGACAAACAAGCAATCTAACACACGAGCAAACAAGAGCAAACGGGCAAAAGAGGCAAATAGAGAGGGAGGATAGAGAGAGAGAGGGCGAATAAAACGGCAAGGGTGAAGTGGGGGGAGGAAAATGAGAGGCAAATGGCAAATAATGTAATGCGAGATATAGGGATTGTGATGGGTACTTGGTATGTTGACCTTTTGCGTAGACTCCCCGGCAATGGCGCCAGAAATCCTTCTTGCTACGTCTTGAGCTTGTGTTGGTTTTCCCCAAAGAGGAAGAGATGATGCAGCAGAGTAGCATAAGTATTTCCCTCAGTTTTTGAGAACCAAGGTATCAATCCAGTAGGAGGCCACGCTCAAGTCCCTCGTACCTGCACAAAACGATAGCTACTCGCAACCAACGCGATTAGGGGTTGTCAATCCCTTCACGATCACTTACGAGAGTGAGATTTGATAGATATAATATTTTTGGTATTTTTGGTATAAAGATGCAAAGTAAAAAGTAAAGGCAAAGTAAAAAAGCAAAGCAAGGTTAAAGTGATGGAGATTGATATGATGAGAATAGACCCGGGGGCCATAGGTTTCACTAGTGGCTTCTCTCAAGAGCATAAGTATTCTACGGTGGGTGAACAAATTACTGTTGATCAATTGACAGAATTGAGCATAGTTATGAGAATATCTAGGCATGATCATGTATATAGGCATCACGTCCGTGACAAGTAGACCGAAACGATTCTGCATCTACTACTATTACTCCACTCATTGACCGCAATCTAGCATGCATCTAGAGTATTAAGTTAAAAACAGAGTAACGCCTTAAGCAAGATGACATGATGTAGAGAGATAAATTCATGCAATATGAAATAAACCCCATCTTGTTCTCCTCGATGGCAACGATGCAATACGTGCCTTGCTGCCCCTTCTGTCACTAGGAAAGGACACTGCAAGATCGAACCCAAAGCTAAGCACTTCTCCCATGGCAAGAACTACCAATCTAGTTGGCCAAACCAAACGGATAATTCGAAGATACTTTCAAAGATAACCAATCATACATAAAAGAATTCCGAGAAGATTCAATTATTATTCATAGATAGACTTGATCATAAACCCACACTTCATCGATCTCAACAAACACACCGCAAAAAGAAGATTACATCGAATAGATCTCCACAAGAGAGGGGGAGAACTTTGTATTGAGATCCAAAAAGAGAGAAGAAGCCATCTAGCTACTAACTATGGACCCGAAGGTCTGAGGTAACCTACTCACACTTCATCGGAGAGGCTATGATGATGTAGAAGCCCTCCGTGATGACGGCCCTCTTCCGGCGGAGCTCCAGAACAGGCCCCAAGATGGGATCTCGTGGATACAGAAAGTTGCGGCGGTGGAATTAGGTTTTTGGCTCCTTGTCGGTGTCAAAACCGGCGGATCTCGGGTAGGGGGTCCCGAACTGTGCGTCTAGGCGGATGGTAACAGGAGGCAGGGGACACAATGTTTTACCAAGGTTCGGGCCCTCTTGATGGAGGTAAAATCCCTAGGTCCTGCTTGATTAATATTGATGATATGGGTAGTGCAAGAGTAGATCTACCACGAGATCAAGGAGGCTAAACCCTAGAAGCTAGCCTATGGTATGATTGTTGTTCCTACGGACTAAAACCCCCCGGTTTATATAGGCACCGGAGAGGGCTAGGGTTTCATAGAGTCAGTTACAATGGTAGGAAATCTACCTATCCGTATCGCCAAGCTTGCCTTCCACGCCAAGGAAAGTCCCTTCCGGACACGGGACAAAGTCTTCAATCTTGTATCTTCATAGTCCAGGAGTCCGGCCGAAGGTATAGTCCGGCTATCCGGACACCCCCTAATCCAGGACTCCCTGAGTAGCCCCCCAACCAGGCTTCAATGACGACGAGTCTGGCATGCAGATTGTCTTCGGCATTGCAAGGCGGGTTCCCCAAATTCCATGTACCTGTAATAATGTCCGGTTTCTTGTAGCGCTCCTTGGCTTCTACGCCCAATAATGTCTGTCTTCCACGTGTCAAAGGAATATGAAAAGTCAAGGTGTTTTTTTATATTTACACCCCTAGTCGCGTGAATGAGCCGCCTATTTAAGGGGACGAGGATTTAGATCCAAACCACACCTTCTCCCCTCCACGAGTATTCATCAGAGCGTATCCAACAAAGGTCCATTCTATCATGGTCGGCCGCCGCAGCTCCTCCTCTCGCCCTTCCAGCCCTCAGCCTCGAGATTGGAAGAGGTGCTCCATCCTGCACAACAAGCTAGCAACGCTCCAGACCAAGGGATTTCTCCCCCCGGCCTATATGGTCCCGGTTCGAGCCGGACTTGCCACCTATAATGGCGGAGAGCAAGCGGAGAGCACCCCCAATCCCTCCAAAGGAGAGCGGGTATGCCTTGTCCCTTACTTAATAAGAGGGCTCAGATTCCAATTCATTCGTTTCTCCGGGGGCTCCTAGAGTTCTATGGCCTCCAGCTGCACAACCTCACGCGTGCCTCCATATTGCATATTGCGGGCTTCGTAGCCCTTTGCGAGCTGTTTTTGGGCTGCGAGGCTCATTTCGCGCTGTGGAAAAGACTATTCTGCCTTGTGCCCCGTTCTAAGAAGGGGTCAATATATCAAGTGGGCGGAGCCGAAGTGTGGCGCATCGCCGGGACTGGATATCTATCCGGAACCCCAAAGAAGGCGTCCCAAGACTTGCCTTTGGAATGGTTTTATATAGAGGACGTCCCGCTGCCGGATCCTGTCTGGATCGGCCTCCCTGAGTTCGGCAGTGCTCCCCTGAAGAAGCGCATCAGCTGGCGTCCATGGAGCCCTCAGAAGGAAAGCGACAAGGACGTTCTTTACCTGATGGGCCGGATAAGATTGTTAGCTCATTCCGGACTTACCATGATCGGGGTCATGGCCGCATGCATCATGCGAGGGGTGCAGCCGCTTCAGTATAGAGGCCGCCCCATGTGGGACTTCAACGGGGAGGACGACGCCACCCGCCACGGCCGTAAGGGGCCGGATTCGGCTGCCGCTCTAATAAATATCTTGTCCACTTTGTACAAGGGAGAAGAGGAGGAATTTCTCCGCGTCAACCCACAGGGTGGATTTTCTATGTACAATCCCCCAAGTTGGTAAGTGGACACTTTTACTTGCCCATCCGTTTTATATTCCCATTGTTAAATATTCAGTCTAACGACTTCAACGCAGGAACTGCGCCAGGCTGTTAAAGAAATAAACAGCCCTCCTCCACAACCCGAGGATCCGGGATGGTTCCTCGACCCGGCCTCTCAAGAGGATCCGAACTTATCTGTGGAGCTGATTGATGGGGTGGTTCATCAATTGAGCAAGGACAACACCTTGGTGGCCATTACGGCCGATTACCCAGGGCTACTCCCAGCCTCACAGGTAACTGAGACCGAAGTCCCAGCACTTTGAAAAGGGATCTATCCTTGCGTGTTTTCGATTGCCGTATGACAACCGTGTTTTGCAGGGGAGGTCCTTGACACGGGAGGCCGAGCCTGCGGTGACTAGCCAACGAGGGGCGGCAAGGCCCCGCGGGCTGAAAAGAAGTGCGGTCCAGACTGAGACGCCGGCGCAAAGGTATAGCGCGCCATCTTATTCCCAGGTGTTATTCCTTCAAGGCATACTAACGCTCGTGCTCTCTTCAGGACGAAGAGACCTCACCGGACTATATCCGGAGAGGTTGCCAATCGCGCCTCCACCAGCCAGGCTCCAAAGCCTGGTCCGGAAGCGGAGGCGAACACGAGGCGCGCACTGGACGCTCCTCCAACAGAGGATGCGGACAGGCTGTCTGCCACCAATTCCGAGGTGGAGATGCCATGAACCACAGGCGTCGCTGGACAGTTCTTCGCTATGCTTGTTTCTCCCAAGAGGCATTGGATGCCTTCAATTCGGGAGATGCGTACCTTCGTGCCGCTCAAAATGGTCTAGCCAGAGCCACGGAGCAATATGTAAAAGACATACGGGTAAGAATTTTTTTGTTAATTATATATATACCAGTAGCCCCCAAGACTTGAAACAGTTAGAATAACTGATTCAAGGATCATTTGTTATGCAGGTTCTTACAGAAAAGAATACCCTACTGTCCCAGGAGCTGGAAGAGTGCAAAGCCCAACTTGAGGCCACACTAGCCGCGGTAGGGGAGCCCAAGGAGACCCCCTCTAGTAATATACGCTTCGAAAGATAAGTATTTTGCGAAGTGCGGCGTGGGTGTGACAAATGAAATTGCAGATGGCGCCAGATTAAATCCGAAACAGCAACAACTCCGACGCCAGCTGAAGGCTGGTGAGAGTGTGCTGACAAAGGTGAGGCGGGAGAAGAACGATCTCCAAGATGCCAACACCAAGCTGGGTGTTGAACTGAAGGATGTTTGTGCCCAGCTGTTGGACTCCGTCAAGGAGAATCAGCGGCTTCGACACGGCATATATAGTAAGTGCTTAAACGAACTTTGAAAAAAGAGTTCGGCGAGGAAGTCGACTAACAGAGTAATGTCTATAGGTATGCTAACAGGTCGTCCTGCAGAGGAAATGCCCGGTTCTACGGGTGACCTTCTTCCCCAGCTCTCACAACTGCACGAGCGAGTTCGGCAGGTGATGCAAAGCATCGCCCAGGCCTTGTGGCCATCCGTCTCCATGCCCGAAGGCCTTGGAGAGCTTGTAGATAAGCTGAAGGGAGCGCGGCGGCGCTTCCGATTGTGGAAGATGTCGGCCTGCCGTCAAGGCACCAGGGAGGCCTGGGCCATGGTGAAGACGCGGTACACGAAGGCTGACCCAAACCACATGGTCGAGGTCGGACCCGTGGGGCCCGACGGGAAGGAGATCCGTGTGAGCTTAGTATACGGACAAGTAGAATTGGCCGCAAAGTATTCCCAATAGGACTGTAAACTAGACAGCCTGTTAGATGGTATTGAAGAGGAATACAATCAGTCAGATTGACCATGTAATTATAATTGACATGTGTAATGCCTTCTAGCCGGATTGTAGACCGTTTGTCATGGCCGACCTTTTCACTTCAACCTCGGGACCTGACGGTCCGGAGTGTGTCTGAATACCCTCGCGGTTATATAAGAACCGGGGTATGCATGGAGACCAGGCGTAGGGATCATTAGTGCTTGAACAGACAAGTGCCCAACTAGTTGTGTTATATTACATGGTTAGTAAGAAACATCTTTCAGGGAGAATAGTTCCGTTAGGGGTTCCTTTCCCTGGGAGGCATGCCCTAAAGTGCATGTCCATTCTGCGAAAAGAGAGGCAAGAAAAACATCTGGGGGCGTATAGATAAATAGGTGAAAAAAAGATCATCTTTAGTTAACCGACCGAATATTCCCTTAAGAACACTAGCTTTCGGCTTCACCCAGTCTGAGGTAAACATTCGGCTGACCCGGCAGTAACAATCGCAGAGGTGCTCCCTTTACCACCTAGCCGAACAATCGGGAACGTAGGGGTAAGCACAGGAGCCAAGCAACCTAGCTTGGCCAAAACTTAATTCATATTGATGCATATAATGGTGAATAAAAGGTACATGCGGAAGTGTGACACATGTGTTGGGCATGAAGCCCATATAAATAAGCTTATGTTTAAGGAAGCCCCTAGGTTTAATGAGCGCGGATAGCGCATCACTGTATGAGCCTTTAAAGGCTATAAGAGAGAGAGAGAGAGAGAGAGAGAGAGGAGAAGGGGAGAAATGTAAGACAGAAAGTATATAAAAAATAGACAGAGGAAGGAGACGAACAGAGAGTCCGGCGCTAGGCGTAGAATCTTCGGAGACGGGCTGCGTTCCATGGGTTCGGCTCGAGTTATCCAATGCATCTCGCAGGCAATACGCTCCACCAGTCAGGACTTGGTCAATTATGAAGGGACCTTCCCACTTGGGCTTGAGTTTGTCCTTTTTCTTGTCCGGCAGGCGTAGAACTAATTCGCCAACGTTGTAATTTTTGGCCCGTACTTCTCTGCTTAGGTATCTTCGAGCCTGCTATTGATAGAATGCGGAACTGGCTTTTGCCACATCACGCTCTTCCTCCAAGGCGTCCAAACTGTCCTGCCGATCGAGCTCGGCTTCTCTTTCTTCGTACATGGGCACTCGAGGTGAGTCATGAATTATGTCGCAGGGCAAAACTGCCTCTGCGCCGTACACCATGAAGAATGGTGTGTATCCGGTGGTGCGATTCGGCGTGGTCCGCAGCCCCCAGAGTACAGAGTCGAGCTCCTCTACCCAGTGCGTATTAGATTCCTTAAGGGACCGCACTAATCTGCGTTTGATTCCGCTCATGATAAGACCATTTGCACGTTCGAGCTGGCCGTTAGTTTGTGGGTGATAGACGGAAGCATAATCGAGCTTGATGCCCATGTTTTTGCACCATAGTTTTACCTCTTCGGCCGTAAAGTTCGTGCCGTTATCAGTGATGATGTTGTGGGGGGCGCCGTAACTGTGTACAACCCTGGATATAAAGTCTATCACCGGTCCGGATTCGGCCGTCTTAACAGGCTTGGCTTCTATCCATTTGGTGAACTTATCCACCATGACCAGTAAGTATTTTTTCTTGTGGGTTCCGCCTTTAAGGGGTCCAACCATGTCAAGCCCCCAAACCACGAAGGGCCAAGTGATGGGGATAGTTTGGAGGGCAGTGGGTGGCATATGGCTTTGGTTTGCAAAAAGCTGGCAACCGACACATCGTTGGACTAAGTCCTGGGCGTCTGCCCGGGCCGTCGGCCAATAAAAGCCTGTACGGAAGGCCTTGCTTACAAGGGACCGAGCTGCAGCGTGATGACCACCGAGTCCGGCATGAATTTCAGCCAGGAGGTTCCGCCCTTCCTCTTCAGAGATGCACCTTTGAAGGACTCCGGTAGCGCTTTTCTTATAAAGCTCTCCCTCATGGACTTTATAGGCTTTAGATCGCCGCACTATGCAGCGTGCCTCATTTTGGTCCTCGGGGAGTTCCTGCCTAGTAAGGTAGGCGAGGAATGGTTCTATCCATGGGGCGATGATGGCCATTATTACGTGGGCTGAAGGTGTTATTTCATTGGCAGAGCCTCCAATTATGTCAGAGTGTTCGGTGTCGGGCAGTGCGGTTGGGTCCGGGCTGTTATTGCCGGGTTCCCCTTCCCATACTATGGATGGCTTGAACAGCCTTTCCAAGAAGATGTTTGGGGGGACTACATCGCGTTTTGCGCCGATGCATGCCAGGACATCTACCGCCTGATTATTTCCCCGGGCTATATGGTGAAATTCGAGCCCTTCGAACCGAGCTGACATTTTTAGGACGGTGTTGCGATAAGCTGCCATTTTTGGATCCTTGGCATCGAAGTATCCATTTATTTGGGATATTGTGAGGTTCGAGTCCCCGCGCACCTCTAGGCGTTGAATGCCCATGGATACTGCCATCTGGAGACCATGTAAAAGGGCCTCATATTCGGCTGCATTGTTGGAGTCTGTGTACATTATCTAGAGTACGTATTGAACTGTGTCTCCTGTGGGGGATGTCAAAACGACGCCGGCCCCTAGACCAGCCAACATTTTGGAGCCGTAGAAGTGCATGACCCAGTTTGAATATGTGTCGTGCTCTTTAGGGAGTTCGGCCTCCGTCCATTCTACGACGAAGTCGGCCAAAACTTGCGACTTGATAGCTCGCCGTGGCTTGTAAGTTATGTCGAACGGGAGGAGCTCAATGGCCCATTTTCCAATCCGGCCTGTCGCGTCGCGGTTGTTTATAATATCGTTAAGTGGCACTTCTGAGGCTACTGTTATTGAACACTCTTGAAAGTAGTGTCCCAGCTTTCGGGATGCCATAAATACCGCGTACGCAATCTTTTGATAGTGCGGGTACCATGACTTGCACGGAGTAAGGACAGTGGACACATAGTAGACCGGCTTTTGAAGGGGGAATTTGTGTCCGTCTGTTTCTCGTTCGACGACGAGCACTGCGCTTACGACCTGATGGGTTGCTGCAATGTATAATAGCATTGGTTCACCAATGTTTGGCGCGTCCAGGACTGGGTTTGTTGCCAAGATGGCTTTTATTTCATCGAGTCCGGCCGTGGCTGCATCCGTCCACTCGAAGTGTTCGGTGCGCCGAAGGAGGCGGTAAAGGGGTAGGGCCTTTTCTCCCAAGCGGGAGATAAAGCGGCTTAGAGCCGCCACGCATCCGGTTAATTTTTGTATTTGTTTGAGGTCCTTTGGGATATCCAATTGTGACAGAGCTCGGATCTTGGCTGGATTTGCTTCAATTCCTCTACCGGATACAATGAAGCCCAAGAGCTTTCCGGCTGGAACGCCGAAAACGCATTTTTCCGGGTTGAGCTTGATGTCGTATGTTCGGAGGTTACCGAGTGTTAGCCTCAAGTCGTCTACTAGAGATTCGACATGTCTTGTTTTAATGACCACATCATCTACGTATGCCTCCACTGTTTTGCCGATCTGGTTTGCCAGATATGTCTGAATCATGCGCTGATATGTTGCGCCGGCGTTTTTGAGCCCGAAGGGCATTGTGTTGAAGCAGAATGGGCCGTATGGTGTGATGAATGCCGTTGCAGCTTGGTCTGACTCTGCCATCTTTATTTGATGGTAGCCGGAGTATGCATCGAGGAAACACAACGAATCGTGTCCTGCGGTAGCATCAATAATTTGATCGACGCGGGGGAGAGGGAAGGGATCCTTTGGGCAAGCCTTGTTAAGGTCTTTAAAATCAACGCACAGGCGCCAGGATTTGTCCTTCTTTGGTACCATCACCAGGTTTGCTAGCCAGTCTGGGTGTTTTATATCTTGGCTAGTTCCTCTCCCATGGCCTTGTCTCTTAGGTTCGGAAAAATGCCGAAGAGCCTGTTTGACTGGCTTAAATCCTTTTAGGATATTTAAGCTGTGTTCGGCCAGCCTGCGTGGGATTCCTGGCATGTCTGAAGGGTGCCAGGCGAAAATGTCCCAGTTCTCTTGTAGGAACTCTCGCAGTGCGGTGTCTACATCAGGGTTTAACTGTGCTCCGATGGAAGCTGTTTTATTGGGGTCTGTTGGATGGACATGGAATTTGACTATTTCGTTCGCCGGTTTAAAGGAGGTGGACTTGGATCTTTTGTCGAGTATCACATCGTTCCTATTCACCATGGAGCGCAGCACAATCAGTTCCTCAGCCGCTAGGGCTTCGGATAGCGCCTCGAGGGCCAGTGCGGCTGTCTTGTTTTCGGCACGGAGTGCTTTATCCGGATCACTAGCGAGAGTGACGATTCCGTTAGGCCCGGGCATCTTGAGCTTCATGTACCCATAACGGGGTATTGCTTGGAAGATTGTAAACACTTCCCGCCCTAGCAGAGCGTGATATCCGCTACTGAACGGGGCCACTTGGAACGTGACCTCTTCGGACCTGTAATTATCCGGCATGCCGAAGACCACATCTAGTGTGATTTTTCCTGTACAGCGCGCTTCCCGACTGGGGATTATTCCTCTAAAGGTTGTGCTGCTTCGCTCAATGCGGTTCCAGTATATTTCCATTTTTTGAAGGGTTTCCTCATAAATGAGGTTCAATCTGCTGCCGCCATCCATGAGTACCTTGGTAAGACGAAAGCTGTCCACTATTGGACTAAGGACCAATGCGGCTGGTGCTCGGGTTGTTCGGAATTTAGGTTCATCACTGGCGTTAAAAGTAATAGCCGTGTCACTCCATGGGTTTATTGTTGCTACTTGGTAGACTTCGGCAAGGCTGCGGAGTGTTCTTTTTCGCATATTATTTTATGCGAAAGTCTCAAAGACTGTTGATACCGTACTGGTGTCTCTGGGGTGGCTTTCTGTGGCTTCTGGAATTAGAAGATCTTCGCCAATTTTTGCCACCTACCGGAGTATCCAACATGCTCTAAGGCTATGAGTTGGTGTGGCGCCCTCTGCACTGTGAATTTTATAGGGTCCATTAAGCCATCCTTCCAACACGGTTCCATGCCCTGTAGAGGGCTTTTGCTTTTTGGTATTGAACCCGGGTGTCTGGCGATGATGCACCCTTTTATTTTGGACTGGGTTTGTATTCAAGGCCGGATTGTCCCAAGATTTTATTTCGTTTTTGCAGGCGCTTTCCATCGCACAGTACTTTCGTACTATGGATGCCAAGTCAGCGAAGTGTGTAATATCACGGCGACTTATGACGTTGAGGATTCCCTTGTCTGTGCAATTATTGCAGAAGAATGAAATTGCGTCTTCCTCGCGGCAGTCCTTTATCCTGTCATAACCAGGAGGAATCTGGCTCAGTAATGATGTACTGTTTCTTCGGGCTCTTGCCTAATTTGAGATAGATCACTTATGTACGGGTGGGTGGGTGGAATCAAATCCGAAACCTCACCCAATCTGAGACCCAGGGGCCAAGGAGTTCCCGAACTCGGAAGTTTGGATTCTTGGATGTTTTCCAATGAATCTAGCCCGTCGCCCGACTTTAAGTTCAGGTCTTGAGTGATGTCCTCCCCTTCATGGGTATCCGGCTTGGAGGGATCGGGAATCCGGACATAGCTAGTCCTTAAGATAGATGAAGGGCCGCCGCACTGTCCCTCTACCACGGCAACATGATGGGTGACCTGGGGAGAGTTAATCTCTCCCAGATCGGGTTTAGGCCCAATCTGGTCGTAATCCGTAGTGACTCCCAGGGCGGCGAAGCGATCCAAGAGCTCGTTTAGGGAAGAGAGCTCCATTGGATCTAGCTGCTTGGCGAATTCCAAGCTGACGTGAAGATTGCTTTCGATGACCCGAGAGGTCATCGTCGGTGCAGCAGCCGAATGGGCGGTCATAAGGAAACCACCTTGCCTGAGAGTCTGGCCGACAGCCAAAGCTCCCTTAGCAACGGTGCCGTCTTTAAAGACGGGATGAGGCATCCTTCTTGATGGCAACGGCACAGAGGAACTCTCAATGAAAGCACCAATGTCGGTGTCAAAACCGGCGGATCTCGGGTAGGGGGTCCCGAACTGTGCGTCTAGGCGGATGGTAACAGGAGGCAGGGGACACAATGTTTTACCCAGGTTCAGGCCCTCTTGATGGAGGTAAAACCCTACATCCTGCTTGATTAATATTGATGATATGGGTAGTACAAGAGTAGATCTACCACGAGATCAAGGAGGCTAAACCCTAGAAGCTAGCCTATGGTATGATTGTTGTTCCTACGGACTAAAACCCCCCGGTTTATATAGGCACCGGAGAGGGCTGGGGTTACACAGAGTCGGTTACAATGGTAGAAAATCTACCTATCTGTATCGCCAAGCTTGCATTCCACGCCAAGGAAAGTCCCTTCTGGACACGGGACGAAGTCTTCAATCGTGTATCTTCATAGTCCAGGAGTCCGGCCGAAGGTATAGTCCGGCTATCCGGACACCCCCTAATCTAGGACTCCCTCACTCTTGTTCTGATCGTTTGGGGGTACATATGTATATATAGGAGGAAGGAGTACGTCGGTGGAGCACCGAGGGGCCCACGAGGCAGGGGGCGCGCCCTAGGGGGGACGCGCCCCCACCCTCGTGACCTCCTCTTTGACTCCTTGGAGTAGGGTCCAAGTCTCCTGGATCACGTTCGGTGAGAAAATCACGTTCCCGAAGGTTTTATTCCATTTGGACTCCGTTTGATATTCCGTTTCTCCGAAACACTGAAATAGGAAAAAAACAGCAATTCTAGGATGGGCCTCTGGTTAATAGGTTAGTCCCAAAAATAATATAAAATTCGAAAATAAAAGCCAATATAGTCCAAAACAGTAGATAATATAGCATGGAGCAATCAAAAATTATAGATACGTTGGAGACGTATCACACGGCGCCTCCTAGATAATAAAAAATGGGGACGCGTGGCGGCACGTAAATGGTACTAGTAAGTAGAACGCCCACGGTTTCAATAATACTTGTGTTTCCGATTGTAATGTGTCAGCACTTGTTCCTAAATGACTCTGTTGATTGTTAATGTGTGCGCCTTTGCAAATCAGACTACAAATTTACCACAGCATGTTGGTGCCATGTCATGGAACCAAGCCAAGTTTCATTATTTTCATGCATGTTTTGGATTTACAGGAATTAAAAAACTAAGTTTCTCAATGTTTCCAACCCAGCCACGACGCCCAGAATTTTGAATTTCATTCCCATTTCTTGCATGGAACCTAGAAATTTACCCAAGGACACACATGTGATTTTTCAACCAACTTTGGTGCAATGGAACATGTGCTTGTATTTCAAATTTGAATTATGCACACAAAGGTGACACGTTCCCTCCCAGAACCACGAGCCTTCTTGAGAGAACTCCGATTTGCAAGAAGCTTATACCAAAATTTGTTCCTATTCGGCCAATTTTTTTACCACGGCATGGTACTACCATGACATGACACCATGCCAAGTTTCATGATTTTAAAACCAAGTTTCTCAATGTTCTCGACCGAGCCACGATGCCCAGATGTTTGAATTTTATTCTCATTTTTTGCATGGGACCTACTCCCTCCTTCCATCTATATAGGGCCTAATGTGTTTTTCAAGACAGCCTTTGACTATTGACATGATTAATAGCACATGAGATGTATACTATGAAAATTATATTATTGGAAGCTCCTTTGACATACAAAATTGAAGGTATGCTTTGTGTAAGTTGCATGTCATATATTATTGCTCTAATGTTTGGTCAAAGTTAGCCTCGAAAAACGCATTAGGACCTATATAGATGGAAGGATGGAGTAGAAATTCACCCGAGGACACAAATGTGATTTTTCAACCAACTTTGGTGCACGGGAGCATGTGCTTGTAGTTCAAATTTGAATTATGCACATTAAATGACCAAAAACTGAATTAATGTGTAAATAAGGCCAAACGAAGCCGGAATAATTCCAAAATTTAATAGGGCACCCATGTAGTTCTATGTTACCTTTGTAAATAAACTCAAGGGGGACAATGTATATCGTTTCGCACTCAAAGGTGGCATGTTCCCTCTCAGAACCACGAGCCTTCTTGAGAGAAGCTTCGGTTTGCAAAAGCTTATACCAAAATCTGTTCCTATTAGGCCAATTTTTTTACCACAACATGGTAGTACCATGACATGACATCCATGCCAAGTTTCATGATTTTCAGACGTGTTTTGGATTTACAAGAATTTTAAAACCAAGTTTCTCAATGTTCTCGGCCGAGCCACGATGCCCAGATGTTTTAATTTTATTCTCATTTCTTGCATGGGACCTAGAAATTCACCCGAGGACACAAATGTGATTTTTCACCAACTTTGGTGCACGAGAGCATGTGCTTGTAGTTCAAATTTGACTTATGCACATTAAATGACCAGAAACTCAATTAATGTATAAAAAACGACAAACGAACCCGGAATAATTCCAAAATTTAACAAGGCACTAATGTAGTTCTATGTTGCCTTTGTTAAGAAACTCAAGGGGTGGGCAGCGTATATCATTTCACACTCAAAGGTGGCACGTTCCCTCTTAGAACCACGAGCTTCCAAATCGGCCCAGTTTTTTACCACAACATGTTAGTGCCATGACATGACACCATGCCAAGTTTCATGATTTCTAGGCGAGTTTTGGATTTACATGAATTTAAAATCAAAGTTTCTCGATGTTCTCGACCGAGTCATGATGCCCAGATGTTTGAATTTCATTCTCATTTCTTCCATGGGACCTAGAAATTCAACCAAGGACACATGTGTGATTTTTCAACCCACTTTGGTGCACCGGAGCATGTGCATGCAATTCATATTTAGATTATGCACATTAAAAGTCCAGAAACTCAATTAATGTATAAAAAGACCAAATGAACCCGAAATAATTCCAAAATTTAACAGGGCACTCATATAGTTCTATGTTGCCTCTGTAAATAAAATCAGGGGGAGGCAGCGTATATCGTTTTGCACACAAAGGTGACACGTTCCCTCTCGGAACCACGAGGCTTGTTGAGAGAATCTCCGGTTTTGCAAGAGGCTTATACCACTTGTCCCAGTTTAGCCAAAAATTATACATATGAAAACAGGGTTTAGATTATCCCAAACATCTCGCTACCTAGACCAATAATGTACTATGATTTGAATTCAACATAAAGTGGATACAAATATTTAAATTGGAGAGCGTATGGTACATGCAGTTCATAGTAAAATATGATTACTGCTATATGTATGTTTTTTGTTATCAAGATAATATTTAAATTATTGTATAACTTGACAACAATCGTATTCAAATAAGGAAAATTGATTCAAATTTAGTCCATATGGTAGACGACAATATATATGTTCACATGGTGGAGTAAAATGTTCATATATGATGGAAGATCAAAATGTACGACTACATCAATTATAAACCGCAAGGTCACCTAACGATATATTCGAATTCAACATAACGTGGATTCAAAAATTGAAATTCGAGATCATGGCATCTGTAATCATATAAAAAGGGACATTACTCTTTCTTTGGTGGGAATTGATTTGTTTTTTGTTGTTGTTGAGGGAAGTGTGAATCGATTTGGTACTGTGCAGGGTAATCTTGTTCTCCCGATTTTTTTACATTTTTCTTGTAGTTTTTTCAATGGCATCTATAGCAATATAGTAAAAGGGGACATGACTCTCTTGTGTCTTGTATGAATTGTTTTTTTACATGTTAAGTTTGTTTTGCCGAATAAGGAATCCGCACCTTGTTATCCCGAAATTTTCAAGCTCGAGTATTTTTTGTCTCACCTGCTTTGAAACTCCTGCTTCTTCAACTCGCGCCGCGCCTTGTTATCCCGAAATTTGGATGCGCGCAAGAACTCCCTCCTCATCCGAAATCGCTCCCGTAGCCCAGACACGCGAAATCCCCCTTCTACCCCTCAGCTGGAAATGAAGCTCCACATCGCGATGTCAAAACCAGTGGGGGTACGCGTCCCTAAGCTTGGCTCCCCCCTCCCCCTTCACCTCCCATTCGTACACCGAGGCCGCCAAAACCCGCGAAACCCCACGCTCCTCCGTCGGCCTCCCGACCGCCGCCTAGCCGGAGACTCTTCTCCGACTACGTCGTCTACCGCAACAGCTCGTCGTCCCTCATCCACCGCACCGGATGAGGATCCGTTGTCGATCCGGATCAGCCGCCCCGTCCTCCACCTCCAAGGAGCTGCCCCGACGTTCGCCTCGTCTATCACACCACCTCAATCCCCACAGCGCCGTCTTGACCTACCCCACCGGAACCGCAGCACCCTCACCAATTCCTCCAATGAAGCCGAGGCCAACTCGGCGCCACCAAGGAGGTTCTGCACTCACCGCTGCATTTTATCTTTTATTCGATCTCATGGGGCAGCTGGTGCTCGATACCGAGCAGACATGGCATGTCTCCATCGACGGCGCCGTCGCCGACCACATCATCCACGGCGTCTCTCCCCCATGTTGTTGCTTCCTTGGCGGCGACTTCCACAACGATACTAGCTGCAGCTGCTCCGGCTCTCGCTCGCGCTGCGGCTCTGTTCTTGCTGCCGGTCGCGCTGCTGCGCCGCTCCTGCTTATGTCCGTGCTGCCGCTCTGCTCTTGCTCTCGCTTGCGCTGCTGCTGCACGACCTCCGACAGCTACAGGAGTTGCTGCTTTAGCACTCGCTCGCGGTGCTACTGCATGACTTGCTCTCTGCTAGTGCATTCCCTGCTCGAGCGTCTGCTGATTTAGATCACTGCTTCTCTGCTACTAGTGCTCGAACGCCCTAAACATCTTTTTAAACTGAAGCTATAATCTACCTGCTATCATTAGTTTTGGATCCATCCACTCGTTTTCTACCATCAGTCTTGATTTTTGCATGCACCCCTTAGGCCTTACAAAATCTAACTATTTTTTATTATTATTCATGTCAGATATTGTACACAACCATATTGAACATATAGAGAAAAAGAGAAGACCATTGCATGCGAATATAATGTCATGTAGACGCCACTCCATGGTGGGCGAAGTGCCCCCCTCCTGCATTTCCAGATTGTATTCTAGAGGAAGATAACTGTTCAGATGGAGATTCAGAAGGAGCCGACCACGCCTGTTTACCACCTGAGGTGTTTGCTCTAACCTGGCATGCTGATGTTGGTCATATCATGCATATGGTGCCTTGCATTGCTTACATTATACATCCTATATGTCATCAGCTTAGTTTAGATTTGCTTTGTGTGAATGCCACCTGTTTGGTTTCTATATCATACTCCCACCATTCCTAAATATTTGTCTTTTTAGAGATTTCAACAAGTGACTACATACAGAACAAAATGAGTGAATCTACACTCTAAAATATGTCTATATACATCCGTGTGTGGTAGTACATTTGAAATCTCTAAAAAGACAAATATTTAGGAACGGAGGGAGTATATGGGAATTATGCAATGCTATCTTCTTTAGCCAGGCATCATATACGTGAATCATGCAATGCCATCCTGTTTAGCCAGTCATCGTATATGTGAATTGTATCGTGCCATATTTTTTTCCATAATGTATTCCATTTGTCAACAATGTTTATACATTCATCTACTCTTCCTGTGCATCAGCCATTTGAGTCGGTCATGGGAAAATCTGGAGTGAAAACAAGGTCTTCTGAGCAGTCAGTGCTACCTGTCGATGCAGATTTCTTGCTGGTTACACATAGCTCCTCAGAGGAGGATTCAGAGAGAGATGACCAGTCGTATCCCCCCCCCCCGAGGTGCATGCTCTAACTTGGCTGGGTTATATTGCTCATATCATGCGTATGGTGTCTTGCATTGCCATGCCATCTGCTTAGATTAGACATGCTTTGTGTGAATGCCTCCTGTCGGTGTCAAACCCGGTGGATCTCGGCTAGGGGGTCCCGAACTATGCATCTAAGGTGGATGGTAACAGGAGACAGGGGACACGATGTTTTAACCAGGTTCGGGCCCTCTTGATGGAGGTAAAACCCTACGTCCTGCTTGATTTATTCTTGATGATATGAGTATTACAAGAGTTGATCTACCATGAGATCGGAGAGGCTAAACCCTAGAAGCTAGCCTATGGTATGATTGTATGTATCTTATCTATCGACTAGCCTGGCCTCGGTTTATATAATGCACCAGAGGCCTAGGATAACAAGAGTCCTAGCTGAATGCGCCGGTGGGGAGGAGTCCTTGTCTTGATCACCAAGTCTTGTGGAATCTTCCATGTATGTGGCAGTTGTCTGAACTGGCCCATGAGTATACGGCCATGGGGGTACTCGGCCCAATCTAACAGATCGGGAGACGACGTGGTGAGTACCCCCTAGTCCAGGACACCGTCAGTAGCCCCCTGAACCGGTCTTCAAGTTAGGGACGCTCCTTGATTCTTCCGAACTATTCTTCATCTTCGGTTGTCGGTCTTGAAAACTGGTTCAACAAATCTTCTCATCTTCGATCTTGAGGATTGCCAAAATGCATTCGATGAGTTTACACGTCGGGTATCCGAGGAGCCCCTTTAAGTTTCCGGCCTTTATCAATGCCTTGTTATTTTTATGCCACACCTCGGGTTTGAAGTTGTTCCCGGGAGGCAGCATCCTCTTGCGTCCGAGATCCAAAGCTAGAATGCATTCGAGGTATCTTTTGCAGTCGAGCACCAACGTCGGACCACTTTCCGAGCTCCAACGCCGGACTATGTCCAAGCTCCAACGTCGGACTATCATAAATCACCTTGGTTTAAAAAGGTTGAAGGAGTTTAGCCGAGATTAATGCCGGAAATGCCCTCTATGGAGCCAGCCGCTAGCGCCCGAGCTTTATGCCGGACTGCTTCCGAGGTGGTGCACCACCCCGACTGTGGGCCGATTTTTTGTCAATATTTTTTATTGGTGTAATTTATTCTCTGCCGAGATATATAGCCAGTAGCCCTCAAGGTGTGTATCGGTTTAAAACCCGAGATGCACCTGAAGGATGACGTAAGACCGCTGATCCCAGTAGCCGCTAAGACTCAGGTTGATTTGTAAAATAGGCCTGAGGATCAAGTCCTAGCTCGGCAGGATACTTTGGGACACAAAAAGTAGCATGCTCAGTCCTCGAGACTCAGGTTGGGTGCGGCCGACCAACCTGAGGATCAAAATCTCCTCGGAAACTATATTGCACTTAAAATTTTATGCATTGGATAGGCAATGCAGTAGCCCCCGAGACACTGGTCGGGTGGCAACACCAGATCAGGGGATCGATGTGCCCCTTTAATATTTGTAAATAATAAGCCCGAAGCCCAGTAGCCCCCGAGCCTTAATGCAGGCACGGGTGGCCGAATTGAGGATCAATATCCATAGTAAAATCACAAACTATGTGTAATGGCTCTATGTATCCAAGTACTTTACATCATTAATGCTCGGATCCGCATTGTACAAAACTTTGTTGACCGACCATCGGCTTCCACCTCCTCGGCCAGTAGCCGAGGAGTGTTTGTCCTACTTTATAAAGCCTTTATGAGGGCAAAGATTTACGACAAACAAGGCAATCTGGCCATACGGTTTTATAAACAAAGGTACGCAGAGAGATATGTTATATTACTGTTTAACATAAGAAATGTCTTCCAAGGAAAATAGTCCCGCTATCGGTTCCTTTCTTTGGGTGTCATGCTAAGCATGATGATGCAGCCTCAGCTCTAATGTAAGAGCAAAATATCGAGGATTTAGTTTGGGAGGCCAGTTAATAGCCCCCGGTAGTGTTCGGCGACAGTCGAGGTCAAGCCTTAAACACTTCGGCCATTGTTATGAATGTCCCGTCATTTAACACTGTCATCGGATTGCTGACCAGTTTACGCTTATTGTGATAGTCAGTTTTTGGCTTTCTCCACTGGGGTGCTTAACCATGTGAGCTGGAAGCACAATCGCAGTGGTTCTCCCTTTGCACACCTAGCCGAACAAAGCGGAACGTAGGAGGCAAGCGCGGGAGCCAGGCAACCCAACTATTGACCGAAGACACAATTCGAAACCAATGCATATATAGTGAGATCCGAGAATGTTTTTGCCGAATCTATAAAGGTGTCCGGCACTGCACTACGAGAATTGTGATGAAAACACACAAATAGTTTTAAAGTGCCATAAGCTTGGAAAACCAAAAAACGTTAGTAAAAACTTGACGTCCGAACAAGATCAAGTGTTCAGTGCCAATCCAAAAATTGGTCTTAGAAAAAAAGAGTGCTTCTGTCGTGCTTTAACATTACACATCCGATCTCAAGACTTCAAGCGGGTCAGCCTACGGCTGCAGCCTCCTATCCCGAAGGCGGAGTGCTTCACGTTAGACCAGTTTAGCGAACTAAACTCGAGCGGTCACTAGAGAGAAAATGGGTTATCTGGCTATTGACCACACACTCACGTCGAAAAAGGAGAGATAGAAAAAAACTTTGCAACGACCAAGAAGAAAACACATTTACTATAAAATAGCTCATATAAATTTTAAGAGCCCCCAAGTGACTTGGGTAAAAGGTTTTATGTATAATGATTGTATGTACCGAAGTACTTATATCATATCTTTGTTCAACCGAACTTTAAACGCGTCTTAACCGACCGTCGGCTTCTCCCTCTTCGGTCAAGGACCGAAAAGTGTTATGTACTCCACCTGTCGAGAATATCGATAGTGTTTCCGATAACCAGGCAACCGGGCCATAAGGCTGTAACAGACAAAGCGCGCTCAGGGAACTTATGCTATATTACAAACGAAGTGTAAGAAGCATCTTCGAAGAAAATAGTACCCCTACCGATACCTTTCTTCGGTGCTCATTATTACTATGAGACTTGTGCAATAGATTTTTTGTACTCATGAGTTCCGTTGTGTGCCGACCATGATTGAAAACAATAAGAGCGCTAGCTTTTGGCTTCACCTAGTCTGAGGTCAGAGCTCGAAGGACCCGGTCGTGACAATCGCAGAGGTGCTCCCTTTACTCCCTAGCCGAACAATCGGGAACGTAGGGGTAAGCACAGGAGCCAGGGGACCCAGCTTGCAAATCGCTTAAGTCAATATGGTGCATATTGTGGCATAATACACGAACAAGGAACGAAGCCATACAAGTATAATCATATGCAAGAGGAAAAGCTCCATCAAGGGAGCCCCCAAGTAAACGGGGTATTTGAATTTGTTTGTCACAAACAAAGTTTGGACAAGGAAATTTTTTACAAGCAAATGTTTTCCAAAAAAGTATAATGCTTGGTCGAACCGAACACAAGTTAAAAATTTAAAACTTGGAGCATGAAGGCAACTTAGCTAGTTAATGTGTTCGGTATTGACGACGCGGTCCGAGCTTGATGCAGGACAATGTTCCATCCTCCAAGCCAGTCCCGAGGTGGCGGAGGAAAGAGCTCGGCACTCCGAAGTGGTGACATAGCACGGTCAATGCAGGCCAGCAGAGTGATGCCGAAGTCCCCGGCATGGGGTAATGAAGTGTTGACGAAGCCTCCCGTCCAGCCGAGGCGACGCCAAAGGATATAGTCCGGCTGGATCATTTTCCTGTGCACAAAAAATAGTGCAAACCGGAGATAATAGTAATAATAATAAAAAATCATTGCATAATAAATAATTTATGCAAAGTGAATAATAAAAGAAATATGGCCTGGCGCCGAAGTCAATGTCGATGCAGGGCACCGGCGTGTTGCGGTAAAGGTGTGGGAAAGCCTAAATTCACAGGTCGGTCCGAGTTCCGGATGCGGCGTTCGCCGGACTATGTACAGAAACTGACCGAACCACCACGCAACCGTCGTTAGTGCGGACATCATTCGATAGACCTGTGTATAGGAACAAACCAGAGTAATAATTTCTTGGGAAAAATAAACTCTGACAAGCAAAAATTACTAGGATTAATAGCACCTGGTTTATTTGTTGTAGCAATCTGAAGAAAGGCGACTCCCAAAATTGGGACTCGATCCACACACCCATTGCCTGATGGGCAATAAAGCAACGGCGTGGCGATGCTGGCAAAGGTTGGCTTGCGGGGGCAAAGCCCTCGGTCCAGCTAACGTGACGAAGCTGGTCGGCTAGTGATGACGAAGTCTCCGGAGTATAGGTTGATGAAGAGATGGCGAAGCCCCCGGTCCAACCGAGACGTCGAAGTAGGTCGGCATGATGGACACCAGCTTGAAGAAGCAGTAGTTCGGCCCTGCCGATGCAGGCCGTGACGTGGTCGATGCCGGCTTGATGAAGTGACCGTGCGGCGATGCCGGTGTGCCCGCTCCGTTTAATCCACGGGGCGGCAATGTTGGTGAAGATTTATCCTTTGCGACGCCGAAATCTTGTTCAGCTTGCCGAGATGATGATCCGAAGAAGTTGAGCTCGACTCAACAAAGTGACGGCGTGTCTAGCGCAGGTCGGCAGCCGTGGAGCAATATTGCCGGACTGGTTTGACACCAGCATGACGTCGAAGATCATGTTCAAAAGATTTTAAAGTTAGTGGGATGTGTTCGGGAACAAAACACAATACCCTATATAAAACTTCCTTCAAAAAGGATGTCCGGAATCCCGTTCATAAAAAAGACAAACTCGGGTCGGATTCGTTTTCGTGCAAAAAACAGATCCGAAAAGTAATGCACTAATTGGAAGGTTCCCGGAGTTTGGACGGTCGGATCGAGCTGAAATTTTGAGGGTTGATAGACATAGGAATTCTACAGCCGATCAACGGTTGGATCTCCCAACGGATGTCCAGCTAGAAGCTAGACACCACGCCCTAAACTCGTCTAGATTCCCGTCCAGATTTGACAGGGCTCCGATATATCGCGGATTGCCAGAGATTCCTCCATCGGAACTCAACGAAATTTTCCAGGGTTGTTGTAGACTCAATCCCGCACAATTCCACCAAAGAAATCGTTAAAACGACACTTGAGGAGGCGGTGGCGGCGGATAAAAGTTTGCTTTCCGGAAAAACAGCACGGTCGCCCGAGGGTAATGTTGACGTTGAGCCCCCGAGCTCCATGGATGATTCCTCCATGATCTTGATAGAGATCGGAGTTGATGTTGATTAAGGCCCTCATCCGAACATGATGATCGGAGGTAGGGCGCAGTCCTTGGTCGAACCAAGGTGACCAGCCGAGCTGGTGACGAAGATGCCGAAGTTGTAGTTGATCTGCAGGCGAGCCATCGACCTTTTGCCGAACACATAGCGGAGCTCTCGATGAAAGCACCAATGTCGGTGTCAAAACCGGCGGATCTCGGGTAGGGGGTCCCGAACTGTGTGTCTAAGGTGGATGGTAACAGGAGGCAGGGGACACGATGTTTTACCCAGGTTCGGGCCCTCTTGATGGAGGTAAAACCCTACGTCCTGCTTGATTTATTCTTGATGATATGAGTATTACAAGAGTTGATCTACCACGAGATCGGAGAGGCTAAACCCTAGAAGCTATCCTATGGTATGATTGTATGTATCTTATCTATCGACTAGTCTGGCCTCGGTTTATATAATGCACCAGAGGCCTAGGATAACAAGAGTCCTAGCCGAATGCGCCGGTGGGGAGGAGTCCTTGTCTTGATCACCAAGTCTTGTGGAATCTTCCATGTATGCGGCAGTTGTCCGAACTGGCCCATGAGTATACGGCCATGGGGGTCCTTGGCCCAATCTAACAGATCAGGAGACGACGTGGTGAGTACCCCCTAGTCCAGGACACCGTCACCTCTTGTTTGCTTTCTATATCAGATATGTGAGTTACGCAATGCCATGTTTTTCAGCCAGTTATCATATATGTGAAATTATCTAATGCAATCTTTTGTTTCATTACGTATTCCATTTGTCGACAATCTGTGTATATTGAACTACTCTTCATGTGTATTAGCCATTTGAGCCGGTTATGGAAAAATCTGGAGTGAAAACAAGGTCTTCAGAGCAGGCAATGGTACCTGTTGAAGCATATATCTCAATGGTTACAGGGAGCTCCTCAGAGGAGGATTCAGAGACAGATGACCAGTCCTATATCCCACCTAAGGTGTATGCTCTAAGTTGCAATGTTTATATTTCTCATATGATGCATATGGTGTCTTGCATTGCTTAGTTTAGACATCATATGCACAATATTGAATTCTATCTACTTAGTTTAGAGATCATACATGCGAGTGCCAGCTGCTTAGTATATGAATCAATAATCTCAATTATATCATGCCATCCTGTATACTTAGACAACATGTATGTGAATTATTTCATCCCAACCTATTATAGAAAGACATCATATAGTTTTGTCATGTCATCCTGTTTAGGTACTCATCATATCTTGAATTATGCCATTATATCCTGTTAAGTTATCCATCATATATCTGAAACTGTGTCATGCTATCGTTTTTAGTTAGGCATCATATATGTGAAACTGTGTCATGCTGTCTTGTTTGGTTAGACAACATATATGTGAATTACCATATCTGTCTATCATACAATGTCTGTACATTAAATTTCTTTTCTTGTTTATCAGCCATTTGAATTGGAGGGGGTGATGGCAGTATCTAAGGGAGCAAAAATCCGTTCTTTACAAAAGACAGTGCTACCCGTCGATGCAGATAGAACCATGGTTGTACTGGCCCACAAACTAGCCCCACCACACATAATCGAGACTCTTCCAGATTGCACACTTACACCATTGGGCAGAGAACCAGATACAACCCATCTAACCGCAATCCCAGCGGATAGTAACCCACTTATAGTTGACAAAGCACCATGTCCACCACAGAGTACCCCCACACGAGGAGTTTGTAAAGCTACTGCAGTGCCCAAAGCACGAAGACCACCATAGCTAACCCAAACTCCACGTTTAAAGCAGAAGAGCAACTGTTCTCAGATCAGATTCCGTAGCTATGGTCCATACTCCTTTGTTGTTGCATCACTATATTTACTCATACCAACTACTTTCGAATTTGAAGGATCCAATTGAAACTCCAATGGCGCAATAGGTATGTTTTAAACCTATTTCTTTAACTGGATTGATGTTCTAACTTCTTGCTCTATGTTGATTTCAGTTTAAGTTGTATAAATAGTTATGTTCTCATGTGATGCACATTACAAGTGCTGCCAATGTTGTGTAGTTTCTCACACTTATATTCTATCTATGCTGCTGTGTCTTAAAAATATATGAGTTGAACTGTGTCTCTATCTTGATTAGGGAACATAAACTAGAATGATATGGACAATACAGTGACCATAGTACATAGATATATGTTTGTTTCATGTTGTTATCATGTCCACCTTACTACTGAACGGGTTTACCAAAATGAGTTTCGCATACTACAAGCTAAACAGAATATTGGAGAAGAGCACCCCACTATGCAATGGTAGAGAAAGTAATGCATATAAGGTTCAAGATAGTGAGACAACCCTGTTGGTCTCCAAGAAAGGTGATAAAAACGATCTTGTAGACAGTGAGAAAACCCCACAGTTCTGCGTTGATGTAGTGTTCGAGTTACTGGCCAGTACCGCTGGCACAAGCTCTTCGAACTCGCTGCCTGAATCACTTCGGCTTCTTCAGTCTTAGCTACAAGCTGAAAGGCATCAGTCAGCTGTGCTGCGGCAAGAAGCCGAAGGACTGAGGAAGTCCCTGCAGAATTCAGATGCGTACTTTCTTGTGCAGCAGCAAGCACTGGAGGATTTAAGCGCCAAACAAGAGAAAGTTAATAAGCTTGCTAAGCATCTTGCCAGCATTATGAGTACCCAAGATATTTTTTCTTGAACTCTTATGAAGTGGTTTCAGTTCTAGACTTGGTTTGCTGTGGCGTTTATATGCTGCTTTGTTCCCTATATTTGCATTGGTGGTGAACTTTGATGCCCAGCGGATGTAATATGTGTAATAACCGTGATAGCCTAGCATAAGTTGCTTGCTTATTTATGTCCTTGTTGTCTTGTTTATTTGTTTGCTTGTAGTCAGTGCAGTTCTTTTTCCGCGGTTTGCTAGTGGCTGCAATAACCTATTTTTTAAAACTAGACCACAATAACCATGGGCTAATATTTACTGTAGTGACACTGGGCCTCCTACGGGCCGTAGAAACAGTGGGCCTTCTATGGGCCGTAGAAACAGTAGGCCTTCTACGGGCCGTAGAAACAATGGGCTTTCTACGGGTCCTAGAAACAATGGGCCTTCTACGGGCCGTATCATCAATGGGCCTTATATGGGCCATATGGTCGATTGGCCAAACATGGGCCAATAACAGGCCGCATTATGGCCGTAAACGGGCTAGAGTTGGAATCGTCCGTTCATGGGCCGACCATAACGGGCCATCGTTAATAGGTCGTATTTGATGACGCTATGAAAACGGCCCAACGTATTAACGGACCACAAACGGGCCGACTGTAACCATAGGCTGAATTTGGCCCACAAGCAGAAAATGATAGTAACGGGCCGTAAGTAAACGCATGTTGGAAATGAGCCCAAGAATAAATGGGCTCTGAGAAGGCCGAAAGATAACATGGGATGGAAACATCCCAACGGAATAACGGGCCGTTAATGGGTATAAAGTGTTATATTGTTCATTACGGGCCAGTTTCACCACAGGCCGTTAATGAGTGTAAAGTGATACTCTGTTCATTACGGGCCAGTTTCACCATGGGCCATTAATAGGCCAAGAGTTACATAGGGCCTCATATGGGCCGAAAGACGTCATGGGCCATACATGGGTTAGAAGTGAAAACGGGCTGGAATCATATTGGAAAGCCCAAATGACGCTACTGGGCCTAATTCGGATAGGGCGTAATGGGTCTTGGGTTAGCGGGCTGTAAATGGGCTATATGCGAACAGGCTGTTAACAGGCTTTCCATGGGCCGGCCCGCCACCTTTTGACCAAGTCAAACGGGCCGGCCTTTTCACAGGAATGGGCCTCTGTTGGGCCGTGGCACATGTCGATGTATTATAGGCGCCTTTTGTCCAATGAGTGGATGACATCTGTCCCAACGATGAGCCGACACGTGTTTCCTCCTGCCAATGATGATTTTACACGTGGAAAATCCCCATTGGTCAGGGCTGTTAACGGGTTATCGGATCCAAAACCCGACCCGATAGCTTAACGGCGTTCTGTTACGGTGGATGCCACGTGTCGGTCACCCTTGACGAAAGCACTTCTGTGACGCACGATTTATCGTCATGGAAGTGCACACTTCCGTGATGATAATTTTGGTAATGTCATGGAACACTTCTACGACAGCACAGGTATGACTATCTTGATTCTGTCATAAAATCGTCATGGATGTACATGCATGACAAAAAACGCGACCTACTATGACAAACACGTACCATCACGGAAGTGTATTTTTTTGTAGTGTTGCATCTGGTCAAACAAATCATTGATCATCGGCAGTGGGTACTTGTTCTTGATCGTCACTTCATTTAATGCACGATAATCAACAACCATTCTCAGAGATTTCTCCTTCTTCTCAACCAAGAGCACTGGGGCTCCCCATGGTGACGAACTTCGTTGAATGTAACCTTCTCCAATAACTCCTTAATCTGTTTCTTAATCTCCTCTAGATCATTTGCGGGCATCCGGTATGGTCTCTTTGATATTGGTCTGATGCCTGGCAATAACTCTAATGTCTCGATCCGGGGGCATGCCTGGTAGTTCCTCTGGAAATACATCTGGGTAATCCTTTACTACAGGCACTTCTTCCTGAACAACTCTCGTGAGGGAATTTACATGAGTACTCTTAGGAGTATGCCTAGATACATACTTAATCCTTTTTCCCTTCGGTGTGGTGAGTAGAACTGACCTACTGGCGCAATCAATGTTTCCTCCATACTTTGATAGCCAATCCATACCGAGTATCACATCCAATCCTTGGGATTCCAAAATTATTAAATCTGAGGGGAAAACATGCCTACCTATGGTAAATGGCATCTGAAAACATGCACTGCTTGCTATATACTCCGCTCTGGGTGAGCTTACTAACATAGGTGTCTTAGGAACTTTGGTGGGCAACTTATACTTATCCACGAATCCCCTTGATATGTATGAATGCGATGCACCAGTATTAAAAAGAACTATAGCAGTAAATGACTTAACCAAAAACTTACCGATAACTGCATCTGGCTGCTCCTCAACCTCCTCCACGTTCACGTGGTTCACTTGTCCCTTGTTGAAAGGGTTGGGCTTCTTTCTAGAGCTTCCATTGCCATTTCCATTCTTGAGTTCAAGGCACTCATTGGCATAGTGTCCAGTCTTCCCGCACTTGAAACAAGTAACGTGGCTTTGGTCCTTCTTGGCGGGTGTGCTTGGGTTAGAGCGGTTCTGACTGCTTGCTCCACTCTCATTTCCATTCCTAGGGCCATTGTGGTTATGCGAACTTCCTCCATTGTGAGTGTGGCCTCCATGGTTATGGGTAAATCCTCCCGAGTTCGGGGTGAAACGGGGTTTCTGCTGAGCTCCTGAATTGTATTTCCCTTGTCCATACTTCCTTTTGCAGCTCTCAATCTGCTTCTGCTTCCCTTCAATCATAAGAGCCTTATCTACCAACTCCTGGTAGTTGTTGAATGTTGCCACCATCAACTGCATACTCATCTCATCATTCAGCCCTTCCATAAACTTCTCCTGTTTCGCGGCATCGGTGGCCACGTCATCTGGGGCATAACGGGCTAGCTTGCTAAACTCCTCCACGTACTGCCCTACAGTATGGTTGCCCTGGCGTAAGTTGCAAAACTCACGCTTCTTCATGCTCATAGCTCCAGTTGAGACATGAGCAGTGCGGAATGCTTGTTGAAACAGCTCCCAAGTAACATTGGCTATGGGGAAAGTGGCTGTGTAATTCTCCCACCATGCGGCTGTGGGTCCATCCAATTGGTGTGCGGCAAAATGCACCTTCTCAGCATCTGTGCAACCGGCAGTGGTTAACTCCCTTCCAATCATGCATAGCTAGTCATCCGCAACTATGGGCTCGGTGCTACTGGAAAACACCGGTGGTTGTAACCTTAGAAAATGGGCTAAGTTGTCAACTGGTGGTGGTGGCGGTGGGTTGTTGTTGTTATTGTTGTTGTTGTTGTTGTTGGCCTGATTCAGAACTAGCAACTGCATCAGTGTATTCTGTTGTTGGATCAACTGAGTGAGCTCCGATGGGAAGGCAAATCTGGGGTCACGTCTCGGAGGCATCTGGGGGTTTTAGAGGGGAGAGATTAGAATAGAATGAGGTCTAATGAGAAAGCACTACCCATATGCACATGAGACAAACACAATCAATATCACTCCAAAACAATATCAAGCAAGGGCATACAATCGATCTAACTATCGTTACAGTGCTCGGACTACTAATATATACATGGGGGAATACTACTAATAATATGGTGGTCTACTAGAAATTTTGATCGGTAGAAGATTCTATGATATCTGCTCCAGCTTTGTCTTCATAATCATCATCACTTGGGTCGGAGTCGGTGTCGGTGTCAAAACCGGCGGATCTCGGGTAGGGGGTCCCGAACTTTGCGTCTAGGCCGGATGGTAACAGGAGGCGAGGGACATGAAGTTTTACCCAGGTTCGGGCCCTCTCGATGGAGGTAAAACCCTACGTCCTCCTTGATTAATATTGTTGATATGGGTAATACAAGAGTAGATCTACCACGAGATCAGAGAGGCTAAACCCTAGAAGCTAGCCTATTGTATGATTGTTGATGTGTATGTTGTCCTACGGACTAAAACCCTCCGGTTTATATAGACACCGAAGAGGGTTAGGGTTACATAGAGTCGGTTACAATGGTAGGAGATCTAAACATCTGTATCGCCAAGCTTGCCTTCCACGCCAAGGAAAGTCCCTTCCGGACACGGGACGGTGTCTTCAATCTTGTATCTTCAGAGTCCAGGAGTCCGGCTGAAGGTATAGTTCGGCTATCCGAACACCCCCTAATCCAGGACTCCCTCAGTAGCCCCTGAACCAGGCTTCAATGACGATGAGTCCGGCGCAGATTGTCTTCGGCATTGCAAGGTGGGTTCCTCCTCCAAGTACTTCATAGAAGATTTTGAACACAAAGATAGTGTCCGGCTCTGCAAAATAAGTTTCCACATATTACCATAGAGAGAATAATATTTACACAAATCTAATCTGTTGACGTACTCCGTAGTGTGACATCACACGACGGCCAAGCTTTTATTCGAACCATTTTACTGTCCCATCTTAGCGCGTTATGCGAGGCAGTTTCCTTGGCACGTCTTGTTAAAGCAGAGATCGTGTCCCCTTATTCTGGGATTCTCATCAATACGGGCGTGGGTAACCCAACCGCGCCATTGATTATGACGCTTGGAGATAAGCGAGTTTTACCAGGCTGGTGGGGACACGTAGTTGCGTCCACCCATATAAGGGGATAAGGATCCACCTTTTCACCCACGCCTTCTTCCTCCTTTGCCTATCCATTCTTGCGCACTCGAGCTCCAGCGCCCAAGTCCGCACTACCACCTCAACCTTCTCCAGTCATGTCCGGAGTGGGAGGCAAGTGGATGGTCTCCTCCGTCATGGAGGGACACATCAAAAAGCTGAGGAAGGCCGGATATCTGGCTAGCGACATCGCGCACCGGCTTCCCGAAAAGGGGCAGCTCATCCCCACTCCTAGGCCCCATGAGAGGGTGGTATTCCTCCCCCATTTCCTCTGCGGACTGGGCTTCCCTCTGCATCCATTTGTCCGGGGGATCATGTTCTACTACGGCCTGGATTTCCACGATCTGGCCCCGAACTTCGTCCTCAACATCTCGATGTTCATCATCGTGTGCGAGGCATTCCTCCGCATCCGCCCCCATTTCGGCCTATGGCTTAAGACTTTCAACGTCAAGCCAAAGGTGGTGAGCGGCAGCCAGGCGGAGTGTGGTGGTGCCATGGTTGGCAAGATGGCCAACGTCCTGTGGCTCAAGGGCTCCTTTGTGGAGACCCTGAAGGGGTGGCAATCATGGTGGTTTTACGTCACCGAGCCGCGCGACACCGAATGGGTCGCACCCCCTAAGTTTTGATCCGGCCCCCCTACACGGCTCACCTCCTGGAGGGAGACAGGCCTGTCTTGGGGTAAAAAAGGAGAGCTGACCGGATTCCAAACATGCATCCAAACCCTGGTGGACAAGAAGCTCAAGCTTGTCAACGTAGTCCAGGTTATGCTCATCCGCCTGATCCTCCCGTGTCAACGACGGGCCTTCAATCTGTGGGAGTACGACTCGGCGCAGCATCAAACTCTAAACAGGCTCTTCGACACGACGTACGAAGATGCCTGGAGGATGCTTTTCAAGGGCGCCGAGGCTCCCGCATCCGCTACCGAGGATCATGGATTCAGCGCGTAGCGTCACGCGCTTGCGGTAAGCTGTTTTTTCTTATACAGGGTATCAGTTTTCCGTAGTTTGACTCTATGCGGGATCTAAACTCCCTTACCTTTGACAGGATTGGCAGGTGATGTCCGGACAGATCAATTGTCCGGCTCCTTTGCCCGAAGGCCCAGCGGACGCTCACTTGGCGAAGCTGCTGGTTCCGGCACCCTATGTGGTGCCAGAGAAGAAGGTCAAGAAGAAGGCCACGGGGACTCGAAAGAGTGCCCGATGCCCGGAGGTGTCGGATTCATCATTCGACGAATCCAAGACGCACTCCTCCCGTGAAGACGAGGAGGAGGAAGAAGAGACCCCTCCCCCTCCAGCGGGGGAAGGGAAGAAAAGGAAGGCCGCCCTCTCTGAGGAGGCCGAAGGGTCCAAGAAGGGGAAAACCCTTCCTCCGAACTACTCCGCCGACGCTGACGACGGCGGAGATGAGTGGCAGCCCAGCGCCAAGCCCCTGGCAAAATCGTAAGTATCCGGATACCGGAGTAATTCATAGTATTCACTTATTGCACAGCTTTCCCTTATGTCGAATATGCTTATGCATCCCACCCAAAGACCGGCTCGACGCGTCATCGAGCGACTCACTGGACTCGTCGGAGGTGAACTCGCTTCCGACGGCTTCCTCCCCCCGCCCTACGGATGACACCGAGGTGTTGTCCCAACAGGTTCCAAGCAGGGAGGAGGTGGTCCCGGAGGCGCCGCAACGTGACCTCCCGGACTCTGGGAGTAAAGGGGATGAAACCCCCTAGGGCTCCAAGTCCGGCTCTAGGCCGGACACCGCTCCGGAACCTTCAAAGGTTCCAGAGTCCGGCGGGGGACCTCCTTCCAAGAGGAGCAAGTCCACCGTGCCGGCGGCCTCCGTCCAACCGGAGGCGTCGGACAATATGCTGGAGGCGCTCCAAGGCGCCTCCATCGACGAGGAGCACCGCGCTATTCTGAGTGCGGTGGTCCAGAAGGTTCAGTCCGCAAAAAACGGACTGACTGAAGCTTGTACTAGCCTTTTGGCAGGCTTCGAGGTAAGTAAAGAAAGTGTAAATAATAGTACCGCATAGACAGTAGCCCCTGATGCTCTGTTTGGCGTTTGAGAAGAAAAGCCGAATAGAGGATCAAATAGAATTCGCAGGAGTCTAACAAAAATGAGTCAATATGCATGTGCAGGCTACCCTGCTTGCGTCCGCCGCACTGACTGCGGAAGTGGACACACTAAAGCAGGACCTCGAAAGGTCCGAGCAAGAGCTCGAGCGTGCCAAGAAGCAGCTCGAGGACAATGAAGGTAAGAAATACCTTGGTTGAATATGTATATATAAAAAGGTGCAATTGCAATAAATGACAGGATTAACATGGCTATTGTAGGGGCCACATCTGAGGTGGCGATCCTTAAGCAAGTGCTGCTCGAGGCCGAGAAGAGTGCGGCCGCGGAGCGCACCGAGCGGGAGACGTATGAGGCCAAGGTTGGCAAGGTGCGGCAAGAGCTCCAGGTTCTCATGAAGAAACATGAGAGTTTGGAGCTTGACTCGAAGACGCGAGCGTCCGAGCTCGCGGCGGCTACTGAAAATGCCAAGTCTGCCAAGACCGAATCCCAGAAGACCCTCCAGGAGTTGGATGAGGTGAAGAAGATAGCGGCGGGTAACGCATTCTTTATGCAATGTAAACATGTAAACGTGAGTTACTTGATACTTACCTGAATCCGGAGCTCTCCAGGGGCATTTGCAGATCTTCCCCAGAGTGTATCCGATGCCGCCGCATTCTATCGAGCCGAGGAGGGCAGCTCGACGGAGAAGGTGTTCTGGTCTCAGTATGCTGAGGCCGGACACCCCATGCCCCTGAGCGACCAGCTGAAGCAACTGGTCAAGCTCCACAAGGCGGTCGAACAGGCCATGAAGGGCCTCCTAGTTCGGTTGTGGCCTGGAGAGGCTCTGCCTGGGAGCTATTTCGGGATGGTGCGGCGGCTGGTGGAGGCCTTTCCAAGGCTCGAAGTCATCAAGCGCTCCGTCTGTATTGAAGGTGCCCGTAGGGCCTTTGCCCATGCTAAGGTGCACTGGGGCAGGCTGGATGCGAAGAAGCTTGTGAAGGATGGGCCACCAGCGGGGAAAGAGCATGGCAAGCCCGAAAATTACTATAAGGATGTTCTGAAGGGTGCCCGCCTTGTGGCGGATGAATGTACTAGGGATGTAATTTTTTAGTAAAACTCGCTCGTGTTTGTCCTGTGCGCTGAAAACTTGTTCATATGCGCTGAGCAATGCTGCTTGAATTTAAAATATTACCTTCTGTGCGGTTGTTTACAATACTGAGAGATAGCGAGTCGTCGGCTTCTGCCCCCTTGCCGCTAGTGCTGGGGTGTTCGGGGATAAACTTGGGCGCTCTTTTTCCCATATTTGGGTCCTTCGAGGGAGGCGCTCAGCCCAATGAACGAGGCAATCGGACTATAATGCGTGAACACTCTCACTTAGCCATAGAATTCTATAATTTAAAATTTCGGCGAAGCCCCTAGTATTTGGAAGACCGAGTTCGGGGCGCTATCCACGCCTTGGCCGGACAGAGCCGACTCCTTGCCCTAAGCGGCATAAGTCTTTAGGGACTCGACAAAACCTCTCGAACAACGACTAGCTCTCGCTTCATCATGACAGTCAGTTTTAGCTTTCTCCACTGAGGTGCTCGGCCCAGCTCAACTGGGGCACAATCGCAGTGGTTCTCCTAGTGCTACCTTAGCCGATATAGCGGAACGTAAGGCACCAAAACATAGGAGCCGGGCAAACCCAACTATTGACCCAAGACATGATTCGGAGCCGATGCATATAGTGCTATAAGTTCGGGGTGCCGCACTTGTGAAAGTGTTCGGACTTCTCACACCATATTGAGGGGTGCTAAAAGCCCCTGGCGTATTTTGGCCGAACCAAGTTGTACGGGTCCAACATGTCGTTAAGGAACATTTATTTATAAAAAGATAATGCAAAAAATAGACAAAAGCTATGCATTTTTTATTAAAAATAGTTGCGATCAAAGCAGAACGATACAAGTAATGCGATATAGGAAAAGTTGGACTATTTAACATGTCTGCTCCAGGGGCAAGCTGCGGAATAGTATGCAAAACAGGTATACTGCTCGTGATAGAGACCACCTGGGATTTCCGTAATGCGGCATGGCTTGTCTGCTTCCCTAGTCCTTGCATCGTTTGTGCGGCAATTGAACTGCCGAACAGGCCTTCCGAAGAGTAGAGTCCTGGAAGTAAGAGAAAAGTAAAAAATCGGCAGCCCCTGGTGCGATTTAAGCTGTGTATTGGGTGTGCCATGATGGTGCCCCTCCCCCTGTGCCCATGGTATCTCTATAGCGTAGTTATGTACGCGAAGTACTGGTGTCGCCTTTTTGTGAGGGTTGGGGTTGGGGCCGCATTGCTACGCCTACTCGGATCGTGCCAGGCGGTCTTGTTGTAGGTTAGTCCGGGCGCGGTTGACGGTGTCTGGTCGTTTAGTGGCCAGACTGGAGAACTGCTTGGAGAGGCTGCTTTGAAATTCCGCTGCAAGGGCCGCCGTGTGCTCCTCCGTTCGGAGGGAGTGTTCGGTGTTTCCATTGACCGTAATTACTCCTCGCGGGCCTGGCATCTTGAGCTTAAGGTATGCGTAATGCGGTACCGCATTGAACTTAGCGAATGCGGTTCGCCCGAGCAATGCGTGATAGCCGCTGTGAAACGGGACTATGTCAAAGATTAACTCCTCGCTTCGGAAATTATCCGGAGATCTGAAGACCACTTCAAGTGTGACTGAGCCTGTGCAGTTGGCCTCTACACCTGGTATTATGCCTTTAAAGGTCGTTTTGGTGGGCTTAATCCTCGAGGGATCTATGCCCATTTTCCGCACTGTATCCATGTAAAGCAGGTTCAGGCTGCTGCCGCCGTCCATAAGGACTCTAGTGAGATGAAATCCGTCAATAATTGAGTCAAGAACCAATGCGGCGAATCCGCCATGACGGATGCTAGTGGGATGGTCTCTTCGACCAAAGGTGATCGGGCAGGAGGACCATGTGTTGAACTTTGGGGCGACTGGCTCTACCGCGTATACGTCCCTTAACGCACGCTTCCGCTCCCTTTTGGGGACGTGGGTGGCGTATATCATGTTCATCGTCCGCACTTGTGGGGGAAAACTCTTCTGTCCATTATTGTTCGGCAGCCGGGGCTCCTCGTCGTCATCGCTATGTAGCCCCTTGTCTTCATTGTCGGTGCTTAGCTTGCCTGCCTGCTTGAACACCCAACAATCCCTGTTGGTGTGATTGGCTGGCTTTTCGGGGGTGCCATGTATTTGGCACAAGCGGTCGAGTATTCGGTCCAAGCTGGACGGGCCCCTAGGATTCCTTTTGAATGGCTTCTTCCGCTGACCGGATTTAGAGCCTTTGAATCCGGCATTAACTGCCGTATCCTCAGCATTGTCGCCGTTAATGCGGCACTTCTGCTTGTTGCGACGCGACCTACCGCTAATGTCCCTGGTCTCCGAACTACCAGGGTCCTTGGTCATATTGTTGCTACGAGCGAGCCAGCTGTCTTCTCCCGCGCAAAAGCGGGTCATGAGTGTCGTGAGTGCTGCCATAGATTTCGGCTTTTCCTGTCCGAGGTGCCGGGCTAGCCACTCATCACGGATATTGTGCTTGAAGGCTGCTAGGGCCTCAGCGTCCGGACAGTCGACTAATTGATTTTTCTTTGTTAGGAACCGTGTCCAGAATTGTCTGGTCGATTCCTCTGGCTGCTGGATTACGTGACTTAGGTCATCGACCTTTGGGGGTCGCACATAAGTGCCCTGGAAATTGTCAAGGAATGCGGCTTCCAGGTCCTCCCAACAACTGATTGATCCTGTTGGCAAGCTGTTGAGCCAATGCCGAGCTGGTCCTTTAAGCTTGAGTGGGAGGTATTTGATGGCGTGAAAATCGTCGCCGCGGGCCATGTGGATACGAAGGAGATAATCCTCGATCCATACCGCAGGGTCTGTTGTGCCATCATATGATTCGATGTTTACGGGTTTGAAACCCTCGGGGATTTGATGCTCCATTATTTCGTCTGTAAAGCACAGTGGGTGTGCGGCGCCTCTGTACTGGGCGATATCATGACGTAGCTCCAATGAGCTTTGTCTACTATGTTCAGCCCTGCCGAATTTGCGGCCGGCGTGACGGTTACCGTCTCGAGCGGTGGGTTGCCCACGCGATCCGTAGATCGATCGTGTTTGCCTTGCCTTGTCCTCCAACATGTCTTGTAAGTCCGGCGCATATTCCCGTGCCTTGGTACGGGGTGCGGCTTGAGTGGAGGGCCGGGAGGCCTCTCTGTCGCGGCCACGAGGTGGCCGTTCGGCCGCATCAAGTGCTTCCTCCTCTAATCGGGGTAGCAACTTGCACTTTGGGTAACTCTTGGAGGGGCGTTCGAGTTTATGCTCTTCGGCCGCAAGGACTTCAGTCCATCTGTCAACCAGCAAATCTTGATCAGCTCTGAGCTGTTGCTGTTTTTTCTTGAGGCTTCTTGCCATGTCCATAAGCCTGTGTTGGAAACGCTTTTTCTCAACGGGATCCTCTGGCACGACGAATTCGTCGTCGTCGAGGCTTGCCTCGTCTTCGGAGGGAGGCATATAATTATCGTCCTCGACCTCTCTGTCTGCCGCTCTCTCATGAGGGCTGGTTGATCCATCCTCCTGTGCTAAACCTTGCTGGAGGGGGTTTTCTTCGGCACTCTCCGGAGTATTATTATCTCCCATGCTGGAATCACCATTTTTGTGTTGGCGGGATTTTGAGCGGCGCCGCTGATGCCGGCGCTTGGGCTGTTTCTTGGAGGGGTCATCCACCGCTGTTCCATCGCCCTCTCCCTCTTTTGGGGTGTCCACCATGTATATGTCATATGACGAGGTGGCTTTCCAGGGCCTAGTAGGCGCTGGTTCTTCATCATCTCCTTCATCGGCGTCCATACCGTCGATGTCTTTGGAGTCGAAGTCGAGCATGTCGGTTAAGTCATCGATAGTGGCTACAAAGTGGGTGGTGGGTGGGTTTTGAATTTCTTCATCGTCCGTACCCCAACCTTGCTGACCGTAGTCCGGCCAGGGCTCTCCTGATAAAGAGAGAGACTTCAGTGACTTCAGGATATCGCTGAAAGGCGAGTGCTGAAAGATGTCCGCGGCCGTGACCTCCATGATCGGCGCCCAATCGGATTTGATCGGCAGGGGCGCGGAGGGTTCGGAGTCCGGAGAAGGATCCGGCTCCATGGAGTCACGAGTCTCACAAAGTACGGGGCTGATGTTCGGCTCAACCGCCGTTGGGATCACAGCCCCCGAGGTGGCGTCCAACTGCCCATCCTCGATCAGCGCAGTTGACTCCGAACTAAGGGCCGGAGCCGGTGCGGGTGCGGCCTCCAGGGCACCGTTCGGCGGCAGAGTTAGATCATGCTCGTCATGACAGTGCGGTGCGCTCGGCAGTGGTTCGAATCCGTCGAAGATCAAGTCCCCCCGGATGTCAGCTGTCACATCCCTAGCTGCTGGTAGTGCTCTAGGCTAGCTCATGTGTGCATCATGTTTAAATTCTGAAATTTGAACTGAGGGAATTTTGGAAGCCTCAAAAACTTAAATAAAAGAGGGGCAAAAACCCTAGAAATCTCATTCATTGCTCCAAAATGCTCTTCTTAAATGTTTGATAATTTTTGGTAAGGGTTCTGGTCCCAACCAAAATATTGAACATTTTTAAGGAATTATTTTTGGGACTTTGAATTTAATTCATTAGCTATTTGAATTTGAATTATATTCATATAATTAGAATATAATTTCAAATATCCCTGAAATATTTTATGAGCTTTTGGAAAAGTCCATCTAGCAAAATAAAAATATTCAGAGGAGCTTTGGCATTGTTTGAATTATTTTTAAATTCAAAACAATGGCAAAAGAATTAAATAAAAAGAAAAACAGAACAGAATTAAATAAAAAGAACAGAAACTTACCTGGACTTACCTGGCCTCACCCGTGCAGCCCACCAGAGCCGGCCCAGCTCCTGTGCTGGTCCAGCACTGTGCGGCCCAGCCCACCGTGGTCGCCACCGTCTTCAACCTCCTGCCAGTAGGCAGGAGGGCGTGTGCCCGACGCGCGCGCGCACGCTCCGGCCACCTCCTGCTTACCCGCTCGCCGCTGGAGGCACCCGAGGGAGCCACGCACTCCCCCTCGCCCCCTGCACCTCCCCTCTCTTCCCATGGACCCCGTTCCCTCCTCTGCTTCCCTCCCGCGCACACCACCGAGCGGAGCTCGCCGTCATCGTCGCCGTACCCATGGCCACCGGCCACCCCTAGCCTCACGACGCCCCAGGAAGCTCCGCCGGTCCTCCCCTCTACCTCCTCAACGAGCCACGAGGCCCCAGACGTGCTGCAACACCGCCCTCGATGTCTTCTTCAACCTCGGGACCGCCGGCCATCTTCGTCAAATTCGTCGGCTCCGGTGCCTCCCCGAGCTCCCCGAGGCCACCGTCGCAACCCCTGTGAGCTCCACTCCATTTCCCCTCCTTCATTTTACTTGTTCCCGTGCCGTAGCACCCCTGGCCACATTCCCGAGCACCGCCGTCCGCCATGGCCGCGTAGCTCTCCTGACCCGAGCCCCTCTGCTCGAACCCGTGGCACCAGCGCGCTTCTGGTGGCCCGCGGATGCCGTCTGGACCATCAGTTTCTCTCCTAGCGCGCCGCAGCCCAACCCCGCACATGGCCGAACTCCGGCCGCCGCCTCGGGCTCCACTCCGGCGAACCCCGGCCACCCCCGCACCTCCCGTTGGTCCCCCTAGATGCGCACGGGCGCAGGCTACCTCCTGGTGCCCTTGGCGCGTCGATCCGATGCCCCTAGCGCAAGTCCGGCGTCCCCCGCCGTGCTCTGTGGTCGCCGCCGGCGTAACTCCGGCGAGGGTGACGTGGCGCTGATTTAGTCAGCACTAATGACCACACTAAACACCCCCACAGCCACTGACAGTGGGCCCCACCCCTGGTCAAACCCCAGTCAGCGCTGGGTTTGACCGGGATTAGCTCCTGTGTCACTGACGTGTGGACCCCACACGTCAGGTTTGACCCGAGTCGGCCCCTGTTGACTTGTTGACGTCATGGCCAACGTCATGCTGACGCAAGTAATGTTTTCTGGATTTAATTTAATTCTGAAATTCCAGAAAATAGCTAAAACTTCAATAAATCATAGAAATTCAACCGTAACTCCAAATTAAATAATTTATATATGAAAAATTATCAGAAAAATTCAAGGAATCCATCTGTACCATTTTCATGCATGTTAGAACAACTTATCACTACTGTTTAGGGCAAATGAAGTGAATGACATTTAAATAACCACATATGGAGTTTGAATTTGAATATTGGATTCAAACCAACTTCATTTAACCTGGTTTTAGGTGCATTAGCCCAAAACACATTCATATTGCCATGTCATAGCATGCATCATATTGTGCATTGCATTGATTGTGTCTCTTCTGTGTTTGCCGGTGTTGTTCCCCCTCGGTAGACGTTGTATCGACGATGTGATCGTTGACACTGATGAAGACTCAATGCTATCTTCAGAAGTGCCAGGCAAGCAAAACCCTCTTGTTCATTCCGATAAAATCCCACTCTCTCGCCCCTGCTCTCTTTTACTGCATTAGGACAACATCGATTCATCTGTTACTTGCTGCGGTAGCTGAACCCCTTTACCCTCTGCATGACCTGTCATTCCACAGTAAATAGATGAAACCCACTAGCATGAGTAGGAGTTGTTTGAGCCCTGATGTGCCTACTCATTTATGTTTTTTTGTCATGCCTGCTACTGCTTAGAGTTGAGTCAGGTCTGATTCATCGGGGATGAATCAGAGGCGTGCAAACATGTCCTACTGTGTGTGAGCTAAGTGTGTGAACACGATTTGGTAAAGGTAGCGGTGAGAGGCCATGTAGGAGTACATGGTGGGTTGTCTCATTGCAGCCGTCCTCAGGAACTGAGTTCTGTGTTTGTGATCCATGATTCAGCTACTACCACGCGGGCCCGAAACCAATGGACCCTCTCGGCTTCTTGATCACCCTTGTCCTCTGTCCAGGAGTTGCAAGTAGTTTCTGGTGTTTGTAGTATGCTGGAGGCCGTGCGCAGCGCTGACCGTAGGGGTGGGCTGTGATGCGGTAGGCATGTGGCCGGGTAAACCGGGCGCCCGTTTGGTGTCACGGAACCCTGTACACATCGTTTGGGGCTGTGAGCGAAACTCCGGCCGGATCTCCTCATGGATGGAACCCGAATAGGCGATAAACCTGGACTAGAGACTTGAGTGTTTAGGCAGGCCGTGGCCGACACCCATGTTGGGCTTCCGCTTGAAGGTTGCCGAGTACATGTCATGTAAACGGCGGTAAGTGATGAGAGCGTGTGTGAAGAAGTACACCCCTGCAGGGTTAACATCATCTATTCGAATAGCCGTGTCCGCGGAAAAGGACTTCTGGGTTGCTTATATCAGTTCATAGACAAGTGAAAGTGGATACTCTAAAATACGCAAGATAAGCGTGAGTGCTATGGATGGCGTTCTCGTAGGGAGACGGGAGCGGATCCATAGTGGTGTATTGATATGGTGAATATGTGGACTCGTGTGCGCCACCTCAAAGAGTCGCTTGCAGTCGTAGTTTAGGATAGCCACCGAGTCAAAGCTGGCTTGCTGCAGTTAAACCCCACCATCCCCTTTGTTGATAATGATGCATATGTAGATAGTTCTGATGTAAGTCTTGCTGGGTACATTTGTACTCACGTTTGCCTATTTTATGTTTTTGCAGAGAGACTTCAGTCTCACTAGTATTTCCGCGTGGTCTTCGACGTTTAGCTTGTTACCTCAGCTACGATCTTGTGCCTCGGCAGGATTTGGTAGATAGTCAGGCTTCTCAGCCTTTTTCATTTGTAGATGTCTGTACTCAGACATGATAGCTTCCGCTTGTGCTTTGATTTGTATGCTCTGAATGTTGGGTCATGAGACCCATGTTTGTAATATCTCGCTCCTCGGAGCCTATTGATAAATTACTCGAGTCATAGAGTCATTTGTGATGCCATGTTGTATCTGCACATATCGAGCATATTGTGTGTATGTTGTTGAAATGCTTGGTATGTGTGGGATCTGACTATCTAGTTGTTTATCTTTAGTAGCCTCTCTTACCGGGAAATGTCTCCTAGTGTTTCCACCGAGCCATGGTAGCTTGCTACTGCTCCGGAACACTTAGGCTGGCCGGCATGTGTCCTTCTTCGTTCCTGTGTCTGTCCCTTCGGGGAAATGTCACGCGATGAATACCGGAGTCCTGTTAGCCCGCTACAGCCCGGTTCACCGGAGTCCTGCTAGCCCAGTGCTACAGCCTGGATTCACTCGCTGATGACCGACACGTTCGATGCTGGGTCATGGATGCCTGTCCCTGTAAGTCTGTGCCACTTTGGGTTTACGACTAGCCATGTCAGCCCGGGCTCCTTATCATATGGATGCTAGCGACACTGTCATATACGTGTGCCAAAAGGCGCAAACGGTCCCGGGCTAAGGTAAGGCGACACCCGTGGAATACCGTGCATGAGGCCGCAAAGTGATATGAGGTGTTACATCCTAGATCGATGTGGCATCGAGTCGGGGTCCCGACAGCGTTGGTATCAGAGCTTGACTGCCTGTAGGATTACCAAGCCAAACTGGTCGAAGTTGAGTCTAGATATTCTTTAGTTATGTAAGGGAATTGATTGTGGGATGGAACGTAAGGCTATTTTTACTCCTTATACCTCATGGCCTTCTGATCTGAGTCCTCATCTTCTCTTCTACGGGGATTAAGAACTAGGCTATCTCTTCTTTCTATTAGGATCACGTGTTGCTAATCCGTAGACTTATAAGACTGTTGATTCAAGCCCCAGTTCAGTTCCTACTATCTTCCGTATGTTAATTGTTGATCTCGAAACCTTGATATTGTGCTTCTGAGTGGTTATGCCACCATTTTTGTGAATGTCTCAAATCTTTTCTGAGCATTTACAGCCGTTATGCTGTCCGAGTCATCCCAGGTTTCTAAGTAGTCTGATGCAATTTGCAAATTCCTTCCTCCCGTTTCAATGTTCCCATGGGCCAGATTAACCACACTAATCAGTGAGTTGAGGTACTCCGTTACCTTGACATATATGTTGGAGATGTTATTATGACCCTAGGTGTATTAGGGGATCATCTAGTAGTCTAGCCATGTTTTATGATCCCAGTGTGATGATTCTGGCTTTTACTCTCGAAAGCATCCCGTGATGCTACTTAGTAATAGGTATTCTGTTCGTGGGTTCCTGAACCCGAGATTCACTTTACCTACCTCATGTTGATAGTAATTGCTAGTGCCTTTAGGATATTAGTAACTTGCGATAGTCCTCGAGGTCCGTGGTATTTCCTTCTTCCAAATACCATGAACTACTTATGGCAGAAGTTCCTCGTTGAATTGAACAATGACAACAAGAGTGCTCTCGATGAGTTCTCCATGCTATATTGTGACTCTGCCAGCTCAACCTTTCTGCATGGGTTATCCGGAAGAATTATATTGAACTTGGTTCGACATACTAATCTATGCATCCACTACTCAGAAAGTTATATGTTCCTTTGAGTTGTCCCTCTTTAGTTGTCTACTGACCTTCGTCTATCAATTGATAGTCAAGGGTATGCATGCCTTCGTTTATCGATGCCTATTACCTTTGTGGTCCGTCAAGCCATTTTGTCCTGAATGACTTGGAGAAACAAACTCCAGTACCTCATCCATATCTAGGATTGGGTCAAAGTAGTTGTATTCCGCAGATCAAATGCCAATCCAGCCTTTGGTTCTGTTCTACCTTGGAGTATTACCCCCTTTATGTCAGAATTGTCATGAGAACTGCACCAACTCTCATGAATTTTGACATAGTGATACTTCTCACCATCATTAGTCATTCCTCGGCCCTCGTGTTGATGCAACCGGAATACCGACAAATGAATTGTGATGTGTGAAATCAATACTCCCAGCAACCTTGTTGCTTGGTAGTTAAAGGACAATAATTTCATTCTTAGCATGTTGGTTTTTGAATCATCCTTCTAAGACTGATCGTGCTATCTAGTCCTTATTTTGGTGCACCCTTCGATTGATGAGTTAGGATCTTGTCAAGTCCTCACTCGTTTGATCATATCGTCTTGCCCTCAAAAGCAAGATTGTTCTCGAGCTTAGTAACATACCGGTGGTTCGTGATTTTCTGAATGTCTTCTCGGAAGTATTATCAGGTTGTCACCTGACTGCTATGTTGAGCTCGTGATCAAGTCGGGTTCTTGTGAACCACCCTTTCTTCAAGAATCTGTGATGGATATCCCGGAGCTAGTTGGTTAAGCTAGACAACAACTTGGAGAGTTGGAAGATAAAAGCTTGCCTGACTTAGTCCGTTCCAAAGGGATATTCTGGTGTAGTGTGTGTTGAAGAAAGGTGATATCTTCATCGATTGGTCCCTGTGATCGATTGTTGGATCTATTATCTTACCCAAACCTTTGATTGAGTATGGGCTATCATCCAATCAGACCAGAACCAACGATATTCGTAATGTTGTCTTACTCGTGGTTGATCCCTCGAGCATACACCATTATATCTTTGGGTCTGACCAATGCTATCACTTGTTCACTTAACTATGGAATTCCTTTTAAAAGGAAACCCAGATGAATTGTTGTTGAGCCCATTGACAACATCCTTATCTCCTCCATGATTTTGTTAGACATTAAGCTAGTGTTGGAAACTTTTGAAGCATTTGTTCATGCTAGCTCATGAAGCATATGTTCGGATGTAAGAAGTGACTTCCTCTAGTTCATGTGCATTTGATGCAAGTTGCTGTCGTGGACTCGAGAAAGTCAATGTTGCTTCCTCTGGAATCATCGCAAGTCAGTCATGCACATGTGCGAAGAATTCTGTGGTTTGAAGACTTGCAACCTTCAATCTATATGTATCCCTAGCACACCAAGCCACTGATTGATTTGTTCAAGGAGAAGAAGTTCCTTCTTAAGAGTATACCTTATGCAAGGATTTTGATATCCTCGTTGATGGTTCCCCTCCTGAACTCGGTAGTGTTTTATTATAAGACTACTTTGTGGTCATGCTTGTCTTGGACAACGTGTTCACATGTGTGTAGCAGAACCAGCTCATGTTTTGGAGCTTGCTATCGTAGTTCATCTCCCGAGAATCCCGCAACGTCATCTCGTCGATTTGTGTGGCAAACTTTCATTTTTCTTCCTAGACTCGATGAGTCTGGAAAATCCTGACACCAACCAGATCTGAATCTCAGGCAGATATGATGGTTTGGAACATTTCCCAAGAACTATAATATTGGTCCCTCGATAACCGGTAAAGTGGATGTCGTGGCCAGCACCACCCAGCCGAAAGACCTATTATTGTAGTATCTTGATTGAAGAAGTTGGCCACCTCCCCATAAGGATTTCGTAGGATTTACCTCCGTAACTGTTCCTTATGGATTCTATTGTTCCCGAAGTCCGACCTTTTACTTGATGTTCTAGTTATCAAACCATATCTATGAATGGGATACACTAGCACATCAAGGAGAACATTAGAAGCGGAGTGCTAAATGTCTCTCGGTCGATCATCCAGATTTTCTTTCCTTGGCATTGCTAGGGTGAAATCTGAGAAAGTGTTATCTTCCTTGGCATCTGCATCATCCATCATCATTCATCATGGTAGCAAGTTGTGTTGCCAGGATCCTTGACACGGATGTTGGTAAAACCTTGATGATTATGGAATTGCTCAAGTTCCCGAGAGCACGCGCAAGTGCTAGGTTTGATCATCGGCATTAACTGTATAGCGCTCTCAGTTTCCTCGACAATGCTATGACCTTTCAAACAGTGAGTTCACTCTCTATTGTTGGGTTCTTCCCCAGTTACCAGAATCATTCCCAGCATTTGCATTTTGTTCCCAGCTTGCACCGTCAATGTGCCATTCTACCACGGGTCTCTTCCATCTCCGGTGATAAGGAAATTCATCCATTACGTTGTCTTCAACAAGGTAATCCACATCATCCAAGTCCGAGTATGCCATTCTACCGACCCCCGCCAGTCGATTGCTGTGAGTTGCCTTAGGCTGATATAGAGAGTCTCAATGATCTCTATATCAAAGGTAATTCTTTCTGCCACTTAAGGTAATAATCTACGAATCACCCTCCTCCAGGATGTTTCGTCGTGATATCATGGCAACTCAACTCCTCGCTACGTTGACAATCGTTTACCACCTTCTTAAGTGTGGAATTGTTGTCCACCTAGTGAACCTTCGTCATCCGTTTCTTTCCACCCCTCTTGATGTGTATCTCGTGTCTCATTCCGTGAGTTGTTCGATCTTCGAGAAGATCAACCCTTCTAGAGTCTCCTTCTTCCCTCCATGTCATGTTGACAGGATTTCTCAGAGCAAGACTTCGAGACAATGATGGTGGACGAATCAACGTTCATTTGAAGTGCAACTGGATCGTGAAGATTATACTAGTTTGCGTTTCCCCTTCATCCTTACCCTACGCCTGAATCTCGGGACGAGATTCTTGTTTAGTGGGGGTGAGTTGTCACATCCCTAGCTGCTGGTAGTGCTCTAGGCTAGCTCATGTGTGCATCATGTTTAAATTCTGAAATTTGAACTGAGGGAATTTTGGAAGCCTCAAAAACTTAAATAAAAGAGGGGCAAAAACCCTAGAAATCTCATTCATTGCTCCAAAATGCTCTTCTTAAATGTTTGATAATTTTTGGTAAGGGTTCTGGTCCCAACCAAAATATTGAACATTTTTAAGGAATTATTTTTGGGACTTTGAATTTAATTCATTAGCTATTTGAATTTGAATTATATTCATATAATTAGAATATAATTTCAAATATCCCTGAAATATTTTATGAGCTTTTGGAAAAGTCCATCTAGCAAAATAAAAATATTCAGAGGAGCTTTGGCATTGTTTGAATTATTTTTAAATTCAAAACAATGGCAAAAGAATTAAATAAAAAGAAAAACAGAACCGAATTAAATAAAAAGAACAGAAACTTACCTGGACTTACCTGGCCTCACCCGTGCAGCCCACCAGAGCCGGCCCAGCTCCTGTGCTGGTCCAGCACTGTGCGGCCCAGCCCACCGTGGTCGCCACCGTCTTCAACCTCCTGCCAGTAGGCAGGAGGGCGTGTGCCCGACGCACGCGCGCACGCTCTGGCCACCTCCTGCTTACCCGCTCGCCGCTGGAGGCACCCGAGGGAGCCACGCACTCCCCCTCGCCCCCTGCACCTCCCCTCTCTTCCCCTGGACCCCGTTCCCTCCTCTGCTTCCCTCCCGCGCACACCACCGAGCGGAGCTCGCCGTCATCGTCGCCGTACCCATGGCCACCGGCCACCCCTAGCCTCACGGACGCCCCAGGAAGCTCCGCCGGTCCTCCCTCTACCTCCTCAACGAGCCACGAGGCCCCAGACGTGCCGCAACACCGCCCTCGATGTCTTCTTCAACCTCGGGACCGCCGGCCATCTTCGTCAAATTCGTCGGCTCCGGTGCCTCCCCGAGCTCCCCGAGGCCACCGTCGCAACCCCTGTGAGCTCCACTCCGTTTCCCCTCCTTCATTTTACTCGTTCCCGTGCCGTAGCACCCCCGGCCACATTCCCGAGCACCGTCGTCCGCCATGGCCGCGTAGCTCTCCTGACCCGAGCCCCTCTGCTCAAACCCGTGGCACCAGCGCGCTTCTGGTGGCCCGCGGATGCCGTCTGGACCATCAGTTTCTCTCCTAGCGCGCCGCAGCCCAACCCCGCACATGGCCGAACTCCGGCCGCCGCCTCGGGCTCCACTCCGGCGAACCCCGGCCACCCCCGCACCTCCCGTTGGTCCCCCTAGATGCGCACGGGCGCAGGCTACCTCCTGGTGCCCTTGGCGCGTCGATCCGATGCCCCTAGCGCAAGTCCGGCGTCCCCCGCCGTGCTCTGTGGTCGCCGCCGGCGTAACTCCGGCGAGGGTGACGTGGCGCTGATTTAGTCAGCACTAATGACCACACCAAACACCCCCACAGCCACTAACAGTGGGCCCCACCCCTGGTCAAACCCCAGTCAGCGTTGGGTTTGACCGGGATTAGCTCCTGTGTCACTGACGTGTGGACCCCACACGTCAAGTTTGACCCGAGCCAGCCCCTGTTGACTTGTTGACGTCATGCCAACGTCATGCTGACGCAGTAATGTTTTCTGGATTTAATTTAATTCTGAAATTCCAGAAAATAGCTAAAACTTCAATAAATCATAGAAATTCAACCGTAACTCCAAATTAAATAATTTATATATGAAAAATTATCGGAAAAATTCAAGGAATCCATCTGTACCATTTTCATGCATGTTAGAACAACTTATCACTACTGTTTAGGGCAAATGAAGTGAATGACATTTAAATAACCACATATGGAGTTTGAATTTGAATCTTGGATTCAAACCAACTTCATTTAACCTGGTTTTAGGTGCATTAGCCCAAAACACATTCATATTGCCATGTCATAGCATGCATCATATTGTGCATTGCATTGATTGTGTTTCTTCTGTGTTTGCCGGTGTTGTTCCCCCTCGGTAGACGTTGTATCGACGATGTGATCGTTGACACTGATGAAGACTGAATGCTATCTTCAGAAGTGCCAGGCAAGCAAAACCACCTTGTTCATTCCGATAAAATCCCACTCTCTCGCCCCTGCTCTCTTTTACTACATTAGGACAACATCGATTCATCTGTTACTTGCTGCGGTAGCTGAACCCCTTTACCCTCTGCATGACCTATCATTCCACAGTAAATAGATGAAACCCACTAGCATGAGTAGGAGTTGTTTGAGCCCTGATGTGCCTACTCATTTATGTTTGTTTGTCATGCCTGCTACTGCTTAGAGTTGAGTCAGGTCTGATTCATCGGGGATGAATCAGAGGCGTGCAAACATGTCCTACTGTGTGTGAGCTAAGTGTGTGAACACGATTTGGTAAAGGTAGCGGTGAGAGGCCATGTAGGAGTACATGGTGGGTTGTCTCATTGCAGCCGTCCTCAGGAACTGAGTTCTGTGTTTGTGATCCATGATTCAGCTACTACCACGCATTGGGCCCGAACCAATGGACCCTCTCGGCTTCTTGATCACCCTTGTCCTCTGTCCAGGAGTTGCAAGTAGTTTCTGGTGTTTGTAGTATGCTGGAGGCCGTGCGCAGCGCTGACCGTAGGGGTGGGCTGTGATGCGGTAGGCACGTGGCCGGGTAAACCGGGCGCCCGTTTGGTGTCACGGAACCCTGTACACATCGTTTGGGGCTGTGAGCGAAACTCCGGCCGGATCTCCTCATGGATGGAACCCGAATAGGCGATAAACCTGGACTAGAGACTTGAGTGTTTAGGCAGGCCGTGGCCGACACCCATGTTGGGCTTCCGCTTGAAGGTTGCCGAGTACATGTCATGTAAACGGCGGTAAGTGGTGAGAGCGTGTGTGAAGAAGTACACCCCTGCAGGGTTAACATCATCTATTCGAATAGCCGTGTCCGCGGAAAAGGACTTCTGGGTTGCTTATATCAGTTCATAGACAAGTGAAAGTGGATACTCTAAAATACGCAAGATAAGCGTGAGTGCTATGGATGGCGTTCTCGTAGGGAGACGGGAGCGGATCCATAGTGGTGTATTGATATGGTGAATATGTGGACTCGTGTGCGCCACCTCAAAGAGTCGCTTGCAGTTGTAGTTTAGGATAGCCACCGAGTCAAAGCTGGCTTGCTGCAGTTAAACCCCACCATCCCCTTTGTTGATAATGATGCATATGTAGATAGTTCTGATGTAAGTCTTGCTGGGTACATTTGTACTCACGTTTGCCTATTTTATGTTTTTGCAGAGAGACTTCAGTCTCACTAGTATTTCCGCGTGGTCTTCGACGTTTAGCTTGTTACCTCAGCTACGATCTTGTGCCTCGGCAGGATTTGGTAGATAGTCAGGCTTCTCAGCCTTTTTCATTTGTAGATGTCTGTACTCAGACATGATAGCTTCCGCTTGTGCTTTGATTTGTATGCTCTGAATGTTGGGTCATGAGACCCATGTTTGTAATATCTCGCTCCTCGGAGCCAATTGATAAATTACTCGAGTCATAGAGTCATTTTGTGATGCCATGTTGTATCTGCACATATCGAGCATATTGTGTGTATGTTGTTGAAATGCTTGGTATGTGTGGGATCTGACTATCTAGTTGTTTATCTTTAGTAGCCTCTCTTACCGGGAAATGTCTCCTAGTGTTTCCACCGAGCCATGGTAGCTTGCTACTGCTCCGGAACACTTAGGCTGGCCGGCATGTGTCCTTCTTCGTTCCTGTGTCTGTCCCTTCGGGGAAATGTCACACGATGAATACCGGAGTCCTATTAGCCCGCTACAGCCCGGTTCACCGGAGTCCTGCTAGCCCAGTGCTACAGCCTGGATTCACTCGCTGATGACCGACACGTTCGATGCTGGGTCATGGATGCCTGTCCCTGTAAGTCTGTGCCACTTTGGGTTTACGACTAGCCATGTCAGCCCGGGCTCCTTATCATATGGATGCTAGTGACACTGTCATATACGTGTGCCAAAAGGCGCAAACGGTCCCGGGCTAAGGTAAGGCGACACCCGTGGAATACCGTGCATGAGGCCGCAAAGTGATATGAGGTGTTACATGCTAGATCGATGTGGCATCGAGACGGGGTCCTGACATCAGCCGTGTAGTTTAAACTTCCGAATCTGACCTGACGGCCAGGGGCGTAGCTTTCGATCTGGTCTAGATGGCCAAGTGAATTGGACCGTAGTGCGAAGCCGCCAAAGACGAAGATCTGTCCGGGGAGGAAGGTCTCACCCTGGACTGCATCGCCATTGATGATTGTAGGAGCCATCGGGCCTGGCGGCGACGGCACGAATGAACTCTCAATGAAAGCACCAATGTCGGTGTCAAAACCGGCGGATCTCGGGTAGGGGGTCCCGAACTGTGCGTCTAGGCCGGATGGTAACAGGAGGCGAGGGACACGAAGTTTTACCTAGGTTCAGGCCCTCTCGATGGAGGTAAAACCCTACGTCCTGCTTGATTAATATTGATGATATGGGTAATACAAGAGTAGATCTACCACGAGATCAGAGAGGCTAAACCCTAGAAGCTATCCTATGGTATGATTGTTGATGTGTATGTTGTCCTACGGACTAAAACCCTCCGGTTTATATAGACACCGGAGAGGGTTAGGGTTACATAGAGTCGGTTACAATGGTAGGAGATCTGAACATCCGTATCGCCAAGCTTGACTTCCACGCCAAGGAAAGTCCCTTCCGGACACGGGACGGAGTCTTCAATCTTGTATCTTCATAGTCCAGGAGTCTGGCTGAAGGTATAGTTCGGCTATCCGAACACCGCCTAATCCAAGACTCCCTCAGTCGGTGTCGTCGATGATGATGTAGTCCTTGGGGTGGTCATCCTCTCCTCCTGGCGCAGGGTCTCCCATGAATACTCCTAGCTTCCTTCTCAAGTCATCATTCTTCTCCACTAGTATGATGATTTCCTCCTCGTATCCGTCATGTGTAGACTTGAGTTCCTTTTCCAACTCCATGTTCCTAGTCATCAACTTCTTCAAATCTATCATGCTTGCGCACATCTGATTCTCCTGGCGATGAATGTGATGATTTAACTCCTAGATGAAGGCTGCAATGGACCTGTCCTTCCTGGTGCTGACCATCTCCCATTGATCATCTTAGCGCTCACATACCTGGTAGATAGTGTCCTTAAGCTCCTTGTGATAAACTTCTCCGATGCGTCCCATAGCAATGTGGGCTGCCATGCTCTTGCCTAGACTCCAGGTTGGTTCATCAAAGGAAAACTCCATGGGCTCAGTTACTGTCATGAATGTCCTTCCTAGAACTTGAACTCGAATCATCCAACGCTCCTCTTCTGGTAGTGTGGCGGTGTAGGTCCCGGTGAAGCTTGGTATTCCAATGTTCAGGTACCTAGTGACTTCCTTCAAGTGTCGTCCAAAAGGTGTGTCTTCATCCGGTTGTGTAAACTTATTCCTCATGTCTGCCATCCTAAAGAGTAGAATGGAGAGAAGTCAGAAATGAGTAGAGAAGAGTGACCTATGGTTCATCTTGGTGGTCGTGTCCTACATTCAGCGTGTGCTCTAATACCATCTTGTAGCGATCCGACCTCAAACAGTCAAATCTCTATGCATAAGTGTCATCCCTGGATCGGTAATGCTGACACACACATTACTTGAAGGATTTATAATAGAGTAGCAATCACACACTTATTACATCGTATGTCTCAAAAGAGAACTTATTACACTAAATATGGCTTAAGGCCATCTAAATAAGATAATAGCGGAAGGCTTGGAAGATAAAGTGAGTCCATCAACTCCAACGGCATAGCTGAGTGCACGACAAACGACCTAGAGCACCTTACTCTTCGTTTGAAAAGTCTGCAACATGATATGTTGCAGCCCGAAAACGGGCCAGCACATGGAATATGCTGGCAAGATAACACAGTAGAGCAATGAACAAGTAAATGCTATCACTACATGCATATATGGCTAGTGGAGGCTCTATGGTTATAATGTTTTTGCGAAAAGCAAAATTTTCCCTACAACAAAGGAATATATTTTATTGAACTACAAAGTTGGTTGAAAAACATTGAGAATGGTAACCCCATCTCAATCCCAATTAGAAGTGATTAACATCCCAACAAATTAATTTAGAGTGATGAGATCCACATGATAATTCAAGATCCAGATACTCAAGATGTCCATAACCGGGGACACGGCTAGCCATGATTAGTTTGTACACTCTGCAGAGGTTTGCGCACTTTTCCCCACAAGAACCAATCTCCTCCGTTGTATATCTCGCACTGCATGGTGTTTGAGAAATAGATGACCGAGACACAGTCTTTCTGAAGAGGTCCCCTTAACCGATAGATAGACCGGTACACCTACAATTCCCTACATCTGCTAGCCCATCATGGAAAGGTTCCCCGCAACTTACTCAACTATGTCAGAGCCCATAATGGCTTGTGGCTGCACATGGAAGTTTCCAGCATGAATAATCTTATGATCCCTTTGAGCCTGGGTGGCGAACCAAAAAGGACAGCACTGGTATATCCCAGGTGCCCGCAACCAATCCACCCAGATGTGTGTTTAAGTAGCCACCTTAAGTAAACCATTAATTAATAATCTCACATCTGTCATGGATACACTCAAACCCAATCCACGTCTATGAGCATAGCATGGCAATAAGTTGCATAATGTAGAAGTAACTCCCAGGGTTTGATAATAAAAAGGGTAATAGGTTCTACCTCATCATCTACTTCCCAAACCCACGAGTTAAGAGATCCTACTCATGCAATGTTTGAGGGTTGAAACTAATGCATAAAAACTAGGTAAAAGGGATATGATCAAAGTGTTACTTGCCTTGCTGATGATCCGCAAAACCTAGTGACTCGTAGTAGCACGCTGCGCACTCCGGAAATTCTAGCGCAAACAAACAATAGCACACATAAGCACTCAAGAAAAGATGCAAGGGGAAAACTTCAAATAAGAAGATCGAATATGAAAACTCAACTGAAGAGATTCGATCTACAAAAAGAATCAATCGAATCGGACCTACGGAACTGAAACTACGGTCAAAAGAACTTCAAAAGCAAATCTGATTGAAACCAAATTTTAAAATTATCAAAACCTTATTCAAGTTGATTAAACAGAAAGAGGGGTTCGAGACAAAGATTTTGGCGTTGGTTTCATTGGATTTGGACAAACGGTTAAGAAACGACGAGCGTTTGAAGATTAGGGGCTAATCTGCGATAAAAATAATCGCGGATAGGTCCCTGGCTGAAAATAAAATAAAAAGAAAAGAATAACGAACGAACGTTCGCTGTCTGAACCTAACCGACGAACAACATTGGTTAAAACGAACGTACGGACGAACGTCCGGTAAAAAAATAAAGCGACGAAAACCGATCTAAGAAAAATAACCGCGAAACTAAAAACCCCAGGGTTAACCGAAGAAAAACCAACCGGTCAATGGGCGGTCAACGGCGGCGGTTTCCGGTGAACGACGGTGGCGCGCTAGGGTTAGGGTTTCGGGGCGGGGCGGCTTGGTGGGCTATGGGGCCTCGGGCGGCGGCTTATAAAGCCACGCCCGACAGGAGTCCAGGTCGATCAAGGCCCGTTTAGGTCGGTTGACTTTTTTTTAAACAGATTCCGCCGGAAAAATCCTAAAAACAAAATAAAAATCTAAAAATTCCAAAACAAATTTTCACCATCTAAATAGAATATTTAGGACAAAGCGAACATTTTCTTGGCCTAAAAATGCATATTTTTTCTAATTCGAATAAAATAACAATAAAATCCAAATAAAATAATTTATTTGGTTTTAACATTTTTCCTCCAATATTTCAATTATTTTTGAGAAGTCATATTATCTCCTCTCATATATTTTTAATATGAAATATCTTCGGAGAGAAAAATAATTAAAACCAAAAATGATCCTTGTTTTCGATATTTGGGAAAATTCAAATATGAAACAGTGAAATCCCAAACTCTCTCCATGGGTCCTTGAGTTGCTTAGAATTTTGAGGATCGCAAAACAAAATGCAATAAAATATGATATGCAATATGATGTCATATGTATAACATCCCAAATTAAAAATTTGGGATGTTACATCAATAAAGAGATATTGAAATCCTGAATTTTTTTCAAAATAATGAACCAAAACCAAAGTTCCAAAAAGTTTAGTCATTTGCGAAGAAAATTTGAAGAATTCAACATTTTTAACAAAAGCGAACAATTTTTTGAAATACAAACATTTGCTAATTTGTGAACTAATTTTAAAAACTCAAATATTTTGTCAAAACATGTACAATTTTGAGGACTCTCAAACATTTTTTGCGAACAAAAATTGGAACAAAACAGAAAATGAGGACATTTGTTGAAATTATGAATAATCTTTTTAAAACAGGATAAAAATTTACAATTCATTGAACGTTTTTCAAACAATTTTTAAAATCACGAACGTATTTTGAATTTTTAGACTAAATTTCGAAATGGAGAAAAAAACTGAAAAACCCAAACAAATTTTGAATACGTGAACAATAAATTGAAGAAGAGAACATTTTCTTAAAATCATAAACATAATTTGATATTTTAGAACAAATTTCAAAATGGAGAAATTTTTGGAAAATCCCAAACAAATTTGAAATGGGATCCAATTTTGAATACATGAACAAATTATTGAAAAAGAGATCATTTTTTTTAAATTTTGTTTGAACAAATTTTGAAAAACAGAAACATTTTTTCAAATTTCCGAATTTTCTTTTAGAAATATGAACATTTTTTGAATTTATAAACAATTTTGGTAAATACCGCCATTTTTTAAAATATTGAGTATTTTTTAAAAGTTTGAACAATTTTTTGAGTTTCCAATTTTTTTTCAAATATGAACCTTTGTAAAAAAGAAACTAAACTTGAAAAAACGAATAGAGAAAAATAAAAGAAAGAAGAAAGAAGAAAAAAACCGGTTCAGGGAAACTTCTAAAAGTTTTCCAAAACTAGAAAAAAATGGCTGGGAAACTCGAGATGGTTCTGTAACGTCTCGGACACACCTGCCGGTGGTCGTTACTCCTGACGAGATCTAGACTGGCCGCATAGATCAATATTAGTCTTTTTTGCGCACTTTGTGCTCACTCATGCGCACCTGGGACTAACTTGCCGGTCAATCACCCATCCTGAAAGTACTTCAAGCTGAGCACGCTTAACTTGGGAGTTCTGTCCGAATGGGCTTTCAGGAAAGAAGGAATTACTTACTGATATGAGTAGTCTATCATCCCTAATAAGCCAGACTATCACATACACCCCCGCTCAAAGGAACCGACGTCCTTGTCGGGCCACAGGAACTTTCCCTCTTGGCACATACGTTTGTGCATCTAGTCCGATACATGTGTCATGTCGTGTGCCATGACGGGTCACAAACGTCATGAACAACATGACGACACACCTGTCCGCAAACATCCGCGTAACCATGAGGGTCGGCTCTGATACCAAGTTGTAACGCTTCGGACACACCCGCCGGTGGTCATTACTCCTGGTGGGATCTAGACTGGCCCCATAGATTAATACTAGTCTTTTCTACGCACATTGTCCTCACTCGTGCGCATCCGAGACTAACTTCCCGGTCGGTCACCCATCCTGAAACTACTCCAAAGTGAGCACACTTAACTTTGGAGTTCTGTTCGATTGGGCTTCAGGAAAAAAAGGAATTCCTTATTGATATGAGTAGTCTATCATCCCTAATAAGACAGGCTATCATAGGTTCCCAAAACCGGAAACACGTTAATGGGTCGTACTAAGGTTACCGCTCGATCGCCGGCTCTGTGCACCCAGGGACTATTTATCGCATTAAGCTATTCCACAAGGACCTCTCGCGTTGACATGAACAGTGACAGACCGGCCCATTTACCGCCCATATTCAAGAAAGAAATGAAAAAATAGCTATACAGTCCACCTACGCATGTTCCTGGTTATTAGTATGATCGATGTATACTGGATGCTATCGAGCCGGTCTTCTCCATTTTTTCTTTTACTTTTTGCATTCTTTCTTCTTTCTTCTCAGATTTGTTTCATTATTTTTTGTTTTCTTTTTTCTCACCATTTTTTATTTGGTTTTCTTTTTCTTTTTTATAATTTTAGTTTCCTTGTGTGTTTTCTAATGTTTTTTGTTTTCACTCTACATTTTCGTACATGTCAAAAAAGTTTGTAACAAGTGATCAACATTTTTTGTATAAAGTTTAACATTGTCCGGACATTTTTTCAACACATTTCAAATACGTCTTCAACATTTTAATAGTTATTCAACATTTTTTAAATACTTTCTCAACATTTTAATACTCATTCAACATTTTCCAACTAATTGTTCAACATTTTTAATATTATTCAACATTTTTAAATACTTGTTCAACATTTTTTATTTATTTTTTAACAATTTGGAAATAATTGTTCAACATTTTTAATATATAATCAGATTTTTCAAATACTTGTTAAGTATTTTTAATATTTATTCACCATTTTTTAAATACTTGTTCAACACTTTTAATACTTATTGAACATTGTTTTGAATTTGTTTTTATTTTTTTGTAATATATAATTATATATTGGCAGAATATTTAAATATAAATAAAAATACAAAAATAACAAAAAATGGGAACAGAAAATAGAAAAAAAAAGGCTGTGTTCCCGCGTGGCTGGGCCGGCTGCCTGCTGCCAGTCGGGCGATTCCTTCAGCGACGGAACGCTCGTGGCTCGCGTAAGGCGAGACATAGGGCACCCCGTGCCTCTGTGCGAAGCGTCGACTGTTTATCACAAAATGTGGCAAATAGGATATTCTAGTCACGTGCCACCGCAAGAAAAGAAAAAAGAAAAACTTACGTACCATTGCCACACATGCCTTCCAGTTAGCAGGTTAGAATTGAAGAAAGCTGGAGCTAACTTAATTTGAAAAATGAACGTGGATTCAAAAAATGTTTTAGATTTCAACAACTGTTCATGATTATGAATAAATATTCATGAATTTGCAAAATGTTCAAGAATTCCAAAAAATGTTCACGGATTTGAAAAAATTCATGCTTTAAAAATGCTTCCAAATCCGAGTAATCGCTAGCAAAAAATGTTCACTAATTTATAAAATTAAATCATTTCAAAAAAATGCTCATACATTTTAAAAAAACATTCGGCGATTTGAGAAATGTTCATGCTTTCATAAAATGTTTGTTAATTAAAAAATTGTTTGCGAATTTTAAAAATGTTTGCAAATTTGAAAACTGTTGACAAGTTGATAAATTGTTTTACGCATCTTTTAAAAAGTCACCAATTCAAAAAAGTTCATGATTTTGAAAAATGTTCACAATTTTGAAATGAATCACAGATTTAAAGATTATCCATGAATTAAAAAATTGTTCTGTTATTTCAAAACATGTACATGGATTTGGAAATTATGCCTGTATTTCTAAAAGTGTTCCAAATTTGCCCAAAAAATGTGTTCACAATATTTGATTTTCCTCCCTATATTTCAAAAATTGTTCTTGAATTTTACTACCATTCTCGTATTTCAAAAAAGTACATGTATTTGAAAAAATTGTTCATGAATTGGAAAACATGTCGATCGGTCTCTCTGCAAAGATGAACCGTAGTCGTGTAATGAACGGTAGCAATTCAGGCAGTTCCGTCTAAATCGTGTACACATACGTACAGCCACACTACAAAAAAGACGACCACGTAGGTACATACGGGCGTGGTCTCGAACGCGTACAACGAAGGTGTTGTCTTCATCAGCAGTCAACCGGTTGTGTCAGAACGGAGGAAACAACGTCGTGTTCATCGATGGGTCGGAACACGTCATGTTCATTGACAGCCAACCGGCGTGGACGAAACAGCCAAAATGGGGTCTTGCTCATCGACTCAGGGTCTGGTGGACCGCAAAACCAAGAAAACGGAGTTTTCTTCGACCGTCTATGGTCGAAACGGGGTCCTATTCGTCGGGAAGGGTCTGGTGTATAGTAAAACGGAGGAAACAGACTTCTCTTCAAGCGCCTACGGTCGAAATGGGGTCCTGTACATCGAGAGATTGTGTCTTAACGCAAAACAGGACTCCACGGGCTACTGTTCATCCGTCGTCGACTTCCTCCAGCTTCCACGAGCTCTTCCCCGAGCTACTGTTCATCCATCGGCTACTATTCACCCAGCCTCCACCGGCTACTGTTTATCCAGCCTTCACGGGGTTATGCTCATCCACCCAATCGGCTAGGGTGTGGCGGCCTTCTTGGGGCTCTGTTTATCCAGCGGCAACCGCCTACGCATGGTCAGGGTCCTATTCATCCAACCCCCACCGGGAACAGTTCATCCACAACCAACCAAATGCCTAGGTCGAGTCACCACATCTCGACTCATTATAAGTTTCGCGCATGCGGTAGTCATGAGCATTGGTCATCCAGAGGCAACCCAACTGGCTAGCTACGTCTCGTACGAGTGGCTCGATCGATCGGCTTTAGTAAGCAGCATGCAACAGTGATCGATCGCTCGGGTTTAGTTAACAATAACAACGAAGGAATCGCTCGGATTCAGTTAGCAGCGAAGAGATCGATCGGCTTTAGTACGTAGCTATAGTGTGATCGCTCGGGTTCAGTAAGCGAATGCCTTGCTCGGGTAACACCTCCCACACAAGCGCGTACGAGGGAAACGCGCAAACTATACTGCATCGCTCGGCCCTGACCACCCACTGTAACTGGGAACTCCCCGAGAATTTCCTCGCCCTCATTTCTACCATGATTTTTTACGTCATGGACAACCCAAAGAATGTCATCCAGGTGCGTCTCTAGCCCTCTCATGACAAAAAGCTCATTTTCTGTCATAATTTTTAGTCATAAAAGTAGAAGTCCACCGCATCTATGATTATACTTATTTTTTATCATAATTATCGTCATAGAAGTATCATAACCATGAAAGAAAAAGTTTTCATTCGGGCCATAATGTCAGTGATGTGTCTTTTTATATAGTGTACGACATGTGTCGCTCCTTACACGGCCATGGTTCATGAGACCGTTCGACCAGTATGTGCGTACATGTTTGTGACCAGACAAATAACGCTACGTACGCTTCGACCTTGTGGGTCCAAACTGGCGGGGGAAATAAGGAGGCACTACCTTCCGTGCGAAGATATAGCTGGTGGGTACCAGCTGTCATGTGCAGGATTCGATTTTTTTTTGCATAATAAGGAGGCACTTCGTTGCGTGCGAAGATGTAGTTGGTAGGTCCCAGCTGCCAGGGAGAGAAATCATTTTTTCTCGTAATAAGGAGACACTTCCTTCCATGAGAAGATATAGTTGTTGAGTCTCAGCTATTATGGGGAGGATTTGATTTTTTCGCGTAATAAGGACTCACTTCCTTGCGTGCGAAGATGTAGCTAGTGGATCCCAGCTGTTATGGGGAGGAATCATTTTTCTGTGTAATAAGGAGCTAGTTGCATGCGTGCGTCCATCACCTGTGCGTCCCCACTATCAATCTCTCCACGTACAATCCTGTTCCTACGATTCTCGTTTGTTTACCATGTCACACCAAGCGCACCAAGGCGGTGGACGACGGCGAGGCCCTGGATGCGAACGGCCCGAAGATGGGGAAGATGCGGTAATGGAGTCGTAGATGGAGAGGAGTAGGACGTACGAGCGTTGACTGGTTCGGGTGCGGCCTGGGGCTACAGTCGGCGGAGAATAACAGGAGGGGTGGAGGGATGTCGTAACCGGTGGTGGGGTAGCGCTTCTAAGAGAGGCGTGCGGAGCAACGCCGCTGGCCACCACAGGCGGGAGAAGGAGGTCTCAGGAGCGCTGGAGGAAGAAGACGATGGATTGAAGATGCATGTCAGCCATTGGATTTACATCCAACAACTACAGATGTCAAAATCATTTGTTGACTAAGTTGACAACGCCTTGACTAGGCTTCGACCTATTGGTCCACATGTCAGCCTCCTTACGTGTGAAGATATAGCTGTTGGGTCCCAGCTGTTAGGGGGAGGAGATATTTTTTCTCATGTAATAAGGAAGCACTTCCTTGCATGCGAAGATGTAGCTTTTGGGTCCCAGCTGTCACAAGGAGGAATCATTTTTTTGCGTAATAATGAGGCACTTGCTTGCGTATGGTCATGGACCATGTGGGTCCCTACTGTCAGCCTCTCCACGTACATCCCTCTTCCGATGGCTGTCGTTTGTTGACCAAGTTGACCATGCCGCGCCGAGAGCACCAACGTGGTGGACGACGGTGAGGCCTAGGAAGGGAATGACCCGAGCCAAGGAAGATGCGGCAGTGGATGAGCACGCGGAGGGGAGTACAAGGGTTGAATAACTGGTTCAGCTGCGGTGTGAGGCTACCATCGCCGTAGAATAATAGAAGGTGTGGGTGAGTAGAGGGATGACCTGGCCAGCGGTGGGAGTAGGATGGGGCGTTGATGCCTGCATAGGCGCACAACCAGACATGGGAGGCAGGAGCAGGCGGTCCTGCTGACGCTGGTTTGGATGGCTAGACTAAACAGATCAGAGATTGAAGAAGCATCATGGTTGTTGGATTTACATCCAACGACCACTGACGATAGAATTGTTTGTTCATTATGAGTTGACAAAAGTTAATTTAGTAGGCCCACAAGTCAACCTCCAAATATGTGGCAAACATCATACATCCCATTTGCTATTGTGTTCAATAATTTACATCCCAAAGTATGCACTCATTGCATGCATGTGAATGTAGAGTCTATCACATTCGATCATCACGAGGTGCTTCAAAATGACAAACTTTCACAATGGTGCATACTAAAGGAGAACACTTTTATCTTGATATTAAGTGGAGGGATCATCTTATAATGCTACCTTCATTCTAAGCAAAATAAGATGCATTAAAGACAAACGTCACATGCAAGCAATATGTGAGATGATATGACCATTTTCTTCTTATGATTTTGATCTCCATCTCCAAAGCATCAGCATAATCTCCATCATTACCGGCATGACACCATAATCTCCATCATCTTCAAGGTGCCGTCATGTAGTTGTCTCCATCAACTATTGCTTCTACAACTATTGCTAACTCATACTGATGAAGTAAAGCAATTACATGGCGTTTAGTGATTGACATGCATGTCATATAATAATATTAAGACAACCCAATGGCTCCTGCTAGTTGCCATACTCATCGACATGCAAGTCATGAACTATTACAAAACATGATCATCACATATATCAAATCACATCTTGGCCATACCACATCACATCACATGCCCCGCAAAAACAAGTTATACGTCCTCAAATTTGTTATTGCAAATTTTACGTTGCTTCTAGGGGCAACGTGTAAGAACCGTTCTTAGCTACGCGAAGCCACAACAGTGATATACAAGTTGCTTTTTAACCTTCTACAAGGACCACTGTTGTCAAATTAGACTCAATTAAAGTGGGAGGGACATACATAATACAAGTTTCATGTTAGTCACGGAACTGGTCTCTTGCGTGTGGACAAGTAAAGTTGGTCCGGGACGCTTCATCCCACAATACCGTCAAATCCAAAATAACAAAGGAGGTAAGCAATCTAAACATCAACGCCCACAACCAATTTGTGTTCTACTTGTGCATAACATCTTCGCATAGGCCTAGCTCATGATGCCACTGATGGGGAACATTGCATGGAAAAAAATTCCTATGGTTTCACCCAAGATCTAACCTAGGAGATGATAGTAATGAGAGGGGAGTGTGTCTACATACCCTTGTAGCCGAAAGCATTAACTTTATAATCAAAGTGGTTGGCGTAGTCGTACTCCCTTCGTGATCCAATTCGATCCAACACCGCATGAGCGGCACCTCCGAGATGCGCACGCATACGGCTCGATGATGTCTCCTCCTTCTTCATCCAGCAAGCGAGGGGGGAGATATATATGGGATCTAGGCCATCATGGTGGCATGGTGATGATGGTGGTAGCAGAAATCCGGCAGGGCTTCGCCAAGCGCGTACTAGAGGATGAGATGGAGAGGAAGAGAGGGGGAAGTGGCCAACAAAGGGATGAGCCTCCCCTACATCTCCCCTCTATTTATAGAGGTGTGAGAGGTGGCCGGCCATCCCTAGCCCCTCCTCCAAGGAGTGGGGCGGCCAGGGGGAGGCTTTCCCCCCAAGCCAAGTGGAGGTGCCCCTCCCCTTTAGGGTTTCCCCAACCCCTAGCCGCATGGGCCTTGGGGGGCTGGTGCGCCTGATCCATGTAGGATAGGGGCCCCCTTAAGTCCATGCAGGCCTCCGGGATAGGTGGGCCCCTTTGGTGGACCCCTGAAACCTTTCGGTACCTCCCGATACACTACCGGTAAATTCCTAAACATTTTCAGAACACTGAAAACCACTTTTCATATATAAATCTTTACCTTCGGACCATTCCAGAGCTCTTCGTGATGTCCTGGATCTCATCTGAGAGTCCGAACAATATTCAGTCTTGCCATTATGAATATCCCAATACTATCCTATCATTAACAAACATTAAGTGTGTGACTCTACGGGTTTGAGAACATGTAGACATGACCGCGACACCACTCCGATCAATAACCAATAGCGGGACCTGGATGCCCATAATGACTCCCACTTATTCAACGAAGATCTTTATTGGTTTGAACCACGATGTCGAGGATTCAGACAATCCCGTATACAATTCCCTTTGTCCGACGATATGTTATTTGCCTGAGATTTGACCGTCGATATCACCATACCTAGTTCAATCTCATTACCAGCAATTCTCTTTACTTGTTCTATAATATAATACTCCCATGACTAAACACCGGTCACATGCTTGCAATCTATTCATGATGTTGTATTACCGAGAGGGCCCAGAGATATCTCTCCGTCACACGGAGTGACAAATCCCAGTCTCGATCCATGCATTCCAACAAATACTTTCCGAGATAATTGAAGAGCACTTTATGATCACCCAATTACGAAGTGATCTTCGATACCTATAAAATATTCTACTGGTATTAGGGAGTGGCATGATCTCATGGTCTAAGAACATATAATTGACATGAAGAAAGTTGTAGCAATTAAACTAAGTGACATGATCATATGATAAGTTTATGAATGGTTCTGTCTATCACATCATTCTTCTAATGATGCAATCCCATTATTAAATGACACCTCATGTCTATGATCAGGAAATCTTAATCATCTTTAATCAACAAGCTAGCCTAGTAGTGCCTCATTAGGGACACGGTGTTTTTTATGTATCCACACTCTTGTATTTCAGTTTTGAGTCAATACAATTATAACATTGAGAATAAACATTTATCAAGAACAAGAAATATGATAATAACAACTTTATTACTGCCTCTAGGACATATTTGCAATGATGAGGACATGAGCCTTATCTTTTTTTTCATGTGCCTCAACTCATTTTTATGGCGTTGTGTTAGGGAAGTTTGGGGGAATGGCTGGTGCCTAATACATCTCCAACGTATCTATAATTTTTGATTGTTCCATGCTATTATATTATCTGTTTTGGATGTTTAATGGGCTTTAATATACCTTTTTTTTATTTTTGGGACTAACCTACTAACCAAAGGCCCAGTGCAAATTGCTCTTTTTTTGCCTATTTTAGTGTTTCGCAGAAAAGGAATATCAAACGGAATCCAAACGGAATTAAACCTTCGGGAGAGTTATTTTTGGAATAAACGTGATCCAGGAGACTTGGAGTGGACGTCAAGAAAGAAGCGAGGAGGCCACGAGGCAGGAGGACGCGCCCCAGGGGGGTGGGCACGCCCCCACCCTCGTGGGCCCCTCGCAGCTCCACCGACCTACTTCTTCCTCCTATTGAAAGTGCAACTATCCCCGGGTGGTTTTGGTAATTCCTAACAACATATAGTTCATTGAGCTAATGCTATTTCAAGATAAACATTTCAGGAAAGCTCAATGATTGGCATGGCATGGATGAGAAAAGTGGACCCCTCAAAATGCCAAGGACAAAGAATTGGCTCAAAGCTCAAAGCTCAGGACTCTACATCTTTTCGTTTTAAGTGATCCAAGATCACATTGAGTCCATAGGAAAAGCCAATACTATTAAGAGGGGATGAGGTGTTTCCTAATGGCTTGCTTGCTCAAAGTGCTTACTGATATGCTCCAAAACCCTCAACTACTTTCTCACATCCACATATGTCCTAAACCAAAAGTCAAACTCAGCCCCACCGAAATTTTCTATCCGGCGCCACCGAGTTCAGTTGACATAGCCACTGCCAGAAACCCTAGTCTTTTCGATCTCACCGATAGGGATCTTGGTCTCACCAAGATGGGATTGTAATCTCTCCTTTTCCCTTCATAACATTTCGGTCAAACCGAGATGAGCGATTGGTCCCATCGATATTGCAATGTAAACTCTCTATTTCCCTTTCGTAACACTTCGTTCCAACCAAGATGAGCGAATCGGTCCCACCGACTTTGCCTGACCAACTCTCTGTTAGTCCATTACCAAAATTGGTCTCACCGAGTTTGTGTAATCGGTCTCACCGAGATTACGTTATGGCCTAACCCTAACGAAATCGGTCACACCGAGTTGACATATCGGTCCCACCGAGAATCCTAACATTCACATTTTGAACTAAATCGGTCTGACCGAGTTTCATGATTCGGTCCCACCGAGTTTGGTGATTTGTGTGTAACGTTTAGATTTTGTGTGGAGGCTATTTATACCCCTCCACCCACTCTTCATTTAAGGAGAGAGCCATCAGAACATGCCTACACTTCCAACATACATTTTCTGAGAGAGAACCACCTACACTTGTGTTGAGGTCAAGACATTCCACTCCAACCACATAAATCTTGATCTCTAGCCTTCCCCAAGTTGCTTTCCACTCAAATCATCTTTCCACCAAATCCAAATCCTATGAGAGAGAGTTGAGTGTTGGGGAGACTATCATTTGAAGCACAAGAGAAAGGAGTTCATCATCAACACACCATTTGTTACCTCTTGGAGAGTGGTGTCTCCTAGATTGGTTAGGTGTCACTTGGGAGCCTCCGTTAAGATTGTGGAGTTGAACCAAGGAGTTTGTAAGGGCAAGGAGATCGCCTACTTCGTGAAGATCTACCTGAGTGAGGCAAGTCCTTCGTGAGCGACGGTCATGGTGGGATAGACAAGGTTGCTTCTTCGTCGACCCTTCGTGGGTGGAGCCTGCTACCTCTTGAGCACTGCGTTGGATTTCCCCGAAGAGGAAGGGATGATGCAGCAAAGTAGCATAAGTATTTCCCTCAGTTTTTGAGAACCAAGGTATCAATCCAGTAGGAGGCTACGCTCGAGTCCCTCGTACCTACACAAAAACAATAGCTCAACGCAACCAACACGCTTAGGGGTTGTCAATCCCTTCACGGTCACTTACGAAAGTGAGATCTGATAGAGATGATAAATACTATTTTTGGTATTTTTGGTATAGAGATGCAAAGTAAGTAAAGTAAAAGCAAAGTAAAAGCAAAGCAATAATAAAGTGATGGAGATTGATATGATTAGAAAGAGACCAGGGGGCCATAGGTTTCACTAGTGGCTTCTCTCAAGAGCATAAGTATTCTACGGTGGGTGAACAAATTATTGTTGAGCAATTGACAGAACTGAGCATAGTTATGAGAATATCTAGGTATGATCATGTATATAGGCATCACGTCCGAGACAAGTAGACCGAAACGATTCTGCATCTACTACTATTACTCCACACATCGACCGCTATCCAGCATGCATCTAGAGTATTAACTTAAAAACAGAGTAACACCTTAAGCAAGATGACATGAAGTAGAGGGATAGTTTCATGCAATATGATAAAAACCCCATCTTGTTATCCTCAATGGCAACGATACAATACGTGCCTTGCTGCCCCTTCTGTCACTGGGAAAGGACACCGCAAGATCGAACCCAAAGCTAAGCACTTCTCCCATGGCAAGAACAACCAATCTAGTAGGCCAAACCAAACTGATAATTCGAAGAGACTTGCAAAGATAACCAATCATACATAAAAGAATTCAGAGAAGATTCAAATATTATTCATAGATAGACTTGATCATAAACCCACAATTCATCGGTCTCAACAAACACACCGCGAAAAGAAGATTACATCGAATAGATCTCCATGAGAGAGGGGGAGAACATTGTATTGAGATCCAAAAAGAGAGAAGAAGCCATCTAGCTACTAGCTATGGACCCGTAGGTCTGAAGTAAACTACTCACACTTCATCGGAGGGGCTTGGATGATGATGTAGAAGCCCTCTGTGATCGATGCCTCCTCCGGTAGAGCTCCGGAACAGGCCCCAAGATGGGATCTCGTGGATACAAAAAGTTACGGAGGTGGAATTAGGTTTTTGGCTCTGTCCCCGATCGTTTGGGGGTACGTGGATATATATAGGAGGAAGAAGTACGTCAGTGGAGCTTCGAGGGGCCTGTCGGTGTCAAAACCGGCAGATCTCGGGTAGGGGGTCCCGAACTGTGCGCCTAGGCGGATGGTAACAAGAGGCAGGGGACACAATGTTTTACCAAGGTTCGGGCCCTCTTGATGGAGGTAAAACCCTACGTCCTTCTTGATTAATATTGAAGATATGGGTAGTACAACAGTAGATCTACCGCGAGATCAAGGAGGCTAAACCCTAGAAGCTAGCCTATGGTATGATTGTTGTTCGTCCTACAGACTAAAACCCTCCGGTTTATATAGACACAAGAGAGGGCTAGGGTTACACAGAGTCGGTTACAATGGTAGGAGATCTACATTTTTGTATCGCCAAGCTTTCCTTCCACGCCAAGGAAAGTCCCTTCCGGACACAGGACGAAGTCTTCAATCTTGTATCTTCATAGTCCAGGAGTCCGGCCGAAGGTATAGTCCGGCTATCCGGACACCCCCTAATCCAGGACTCCCTCAGTAGCCCCTGAACCAGGCTTCAATGACGACGAGTCCGGTGCGTAGATTGTCTTCGGCATTGCAAGGCGGGTTCCTCCTCCAAGTACTTCATAGAAGATTTTGAACACAAAGGTAGTGTCCGGCTCTGCAAAATAAGTTTCCACATATTGCCATAGAGAGAATAATATTTACACAAATCTAATCTGCTGACGTATTCCGTAGCGTGACATCACACCACGGCCAAGTCTTTATTCGAATCGTTTTACTGTTCCACCTCAGCGCGTTTAGCGAGGCAGTTTCCTTGGCACGTCTTGTTAAAGCAGAGATCGTGTCCCCTTATTCCGGGATTCTCATCAATACGGGCGTGGGTAACCCAACCGTACCCGTTGGTATGTTTTCTCGATCAAAGGCGAGTCCCAAACGGTCACGGGGAGGGCCCTTGGTATTCAACCTCTTATAAAGAGACCAAGGCCTTACTCCTTTCTTTCAATCTCAAACGAGTTCGCCCTTCGCCTTGAGTTCCAACACCCAAGGCTCCAGATTTCAGGCGCTTCGGACCTTCGACAATGTCCGGTTCCGACCTTCGAGGCCGATGGATGCCCTCCTCCGTCACGGAGGAGGACGTGCTGAAGTTGAGAGAGGCCAGGTTCTTGACCGGCGAAATCTCGCATAGGCTGCCTGCTCAAGGGCAGGTCATTCCCACTCCCAAGCCTGGTGAGAGTGTGGTGTTCATGTCTCACTTCCTTCGGGGGCTAGGATTCCCGACTGATCCCTTCGTGAGGGGGCTCATGTTTTATTATGGGCTGGAATTTCACGACTTAGCTCCGGAGTCCATCCTCCATATTTCCTCATTCATCGTCGTGTGTGAAGCCTTCCTCCGTATTACTCCTCACTTCGGACTATGGCTCAAGACCTTCAAAGTAGAGCCGAAGATGATCGAGGGACGGCACGCGGAGTGCGGAGGTGCTTTTATAAGCAAGAATGCTGGTGCTCCATGGCCCGAGGGCTCTTTTCCAGGGGAGTCCAGCTTATGGCAACGAGAGTGGTTTTATGTCACAGCTCCCAGGAGCACCAAGTGGGTGGCGCTGCCTGCTTTCCGCTCGGGTCCCCCGCCACGACTGGCGTCATGGGTCAATAAGGGGCTGGACTGGGGGCCGGCAAAGGACGTGCCCCTGTTGCAGGGCCGCATCCGAGATCTCCTAGAAAGAGACATCCGTCCTGGTCATGGTGACACAGGTTATGTTAATTCGCCGAGTTCTGCCTTGCAAACATCGCCCCCTCCGCCTGTGGGAGTTCAACCCGGAGGGACCACGAGTTCTCCAACATTTTCTTGGCATGACGCCCGTGGAGATGTACAAATTGTTCTTCGGACCAGAAGTAGTGTGTCCGGATTCTACGGAGGACGCAAGTCTGAGCTGCAATCGTCCGGATACTCAAGTAAGTAGCCTTGTGCCTGGACTCGCTATCCGTATATTTATCATAAAATTGCCCCTAAAAGAGCTATCCTTTAAACAGGAGTGGATAGCGAAAGCAAAGCTAATCAGGTATCCGGCCCCCCTCCCCGAGACCATGCTGAGTCCCGTGCTAGTCAGGATGTTGGAGGTTGTGCCTTCAAAGGAAAGCGAGGGAGGGGACAAGGAAGCTACAGCCTCCTCGAAGGAGGTTGTCCGGAAGGGAGGAATCGAAAATTCCTCTCCTCGGGGGAAGAAGAGGACCGCCTCTGAAGACCTGAAGACCATGGCCTCAAAGCGGGGGAAGAAATCTTCGCCAGAGGGTCCTGTACTGGGGGATACTTCGGCCGAATTATGCCCTCAAGGGGATCAGCCCTCCACCGAGCCGTAAGTAGAGAGGAGTTTTCTTTTTAAGGAACAAGAGAAATCCTTGCTTTATATCTGAGAAAAGTAATCGAAAATTTACCTTGTAGCTCGGACCTTAGCCCTTCTCAGCAGAGCTCGTCTTCGGGGGATCTTCTTCCGGAGATGATGGAGAGCAGAACGCCTCCCCCTGCCATACTGCCTCACGAGGCGGGCGACCCTGACGTATCATTGCGGAGGGTTTCTCCTAATCCGGCAGGGCCGGAAGGCAGTCATATGGACCCCCAAAGTCCTTTGCGTCCAGCCTTCGAAAAGGGCCATCGGACTAGTCCGGCGCCGTCTGGTGCACGGTCGGAGGAGCTGAAGGATCTGATACGGCGAGCATCAATTTCAGAGGAGCACCGTGCATTGATGGGTATGGTGATTGAGAAGATTTCATCCGCGGAGAGTGGATTGCACGAGGCCATCAGGAGTTTACTAACAGGTTTTGAGGTACGTGAAATAATGTACCCTTTTTGGACAGTTGCGCATAAATAAGATGCGCCCTGTGTAGATAGTAGCCCCTAAGACTCTATGCGTTGTCAAAAGTGACGGCGCGCAGAGGATCATAATCCCAGGTCTAATATGCCGCCTTCATACGTAGGTGGCGAAGTGTCCGGTGGCAAGCCGGACTGATGAATTTGCCAAGCTAAAGCGACAACTTGACGTGGCAGATACCGACATCGCGCTTGTCAACAAGTGGCTTGATGAGGCGCAAGGTATGTAATTCCTCTGGCGGCACCTGGTAAGAGGAGCTTTATGCTAGTATCTTACAATATGTGCGCTTGATGCAGATGGTGCTGCCGCCATGGAGAATCTTCGGGCAGAACTTGCCCGAGCCAAGGAGCAAGCCAGGAAAAGTGATGCGGCTGCCGGAAAGGCAATTGAAGAGCTGAAAGCCGAACAGCCTGCTCACTGCCGAAGCAAGAAGGAAATGGCTGAGATGGCCGTGAAGCTGAAGAACGCTGCTGACCATTGCAAGCTTCTTGAAAAAGAAGATCGGGCGGAATAGACGGACCTGGAGAAGGCCGTTGACGATGCCAAGGATGCTCACTCTACGATGAGGGCTATGAAGGAGGAGCTACGTCAGGCCGGAGAGATCGCGGCTGGAAAGCCCTTTATGCTGCGGAGGAAGTTCTGTGATCCTAAACATGCTCCGTTGGACCGGATGTGGAGTACGGCGGACACCTATCTGGATTTGGCAGCGAGTGCCGCGGATGCGGCCGAACACTTCCGAGATCAAGAAGATCGCGAAGTGGAAAAGCTCTTTTGGTTGCAGTTCCACAATCCGGAGCGTCTGCTGTCATTAACCAATCATTTGGCCGAATGGGCCGAGCTAAATAGGTTGTCCGGACTCGCCATGAAGTATGTCATGAGTCATCTGTGGCCAGAGAGGCCAGAGCCGAAAAGTTATTTCAACTTGGTGCAGCAGTTCCTTGGTGCGGCGCCGCATATCAATGCGATGAAGAGGTCAGCGTGCATAGAGGGTGCGCGGATGGCTCTTGCCCGTGTCAAGACATACTGGGCGGAAATGGAGGCCACCGCTGTTGCATCCCCAGACTCGGATGGAAGCCGAGTACCTGCCGAGCACTATTTTCAGGAAGTTCTGCAAGGCGCTCGTTTAATAGAGACGCAGTGCTCGAAGGACACTATATTCGAATAGCATTATTGTAAAACAATATTTTGATAAATTGTAGAAGCTTTTTATACTTGTGCCTGCAAGTATTATAATACCTCCTGTGCGGCCGTTTAACATATATGTATATATAATCTGAAAGATGGCAGTCGTCGGCTTCAGCCCCCACGCACATAATGCGGGGGTGTTCGCAGAAGGCGCATTTTCACACTTGATCCAACGTCTTGGTCCTACAAAGGAGGTGATAGCGCAGCGAACTAGGCAATCGGACTATGATGCTTTATCACTTTCACTTAGCCATAGGAGTTTGACAGTGAGGCTACTTATATAGCCCCTGGTGGCGCCTGCGCTCGCCCGAACTCGAGGCGCGTATGTGCCTGGCCGGGAAGCGGCCCTTCGTTAATGCGGAGGAATCCTAAAGATTCCGGTAAGTCATCGAGCGGTTGACCAGTCTCACGCTATATCATGACAGTCAGTTTTCGGCTTTCTCTACTGAGGTGCTCGCCTGGCCGAACCGGGGCACAATCGCAGTAGTTCTCCTGGTGCCGCCTAGCCGATAGAGCGGAACATAAGGTAGCAAAACGCAGGAGCCGGGCAAACCCAACATTTGACCAAAGACATGATTAGGAGCTGATGCATATAAGGCCAAACTCGCGACGCCGAACACTCCCTAAGGTATTCGGTCTTTATGAGGGCGGGCGGGATAACACCCTTAGTAATAAGCCCCTGGTGTCCAGGTACGCGCAAAAACTCTGACGTGGCCACATGCCAAAACGCCAGCCTCCTCCTTGGTTATACCAAGAAACCAGGGGATGTGTATCAACAAGAGATAGTAAAAAAGGTTTACGCAGGGTCTTAATCTGAAAAGAATCCTTGGAACGGGTCCCTGCTGCACGTCTGCGCCTGTGTCTCCGTTGTGCCGTATCCTGGACGGGCGTAGCACGGTGTTCATCTGTAGAAGAGAGGAACTTAGCTAAAGAAAGATCGTGCCGAACATGAGTTATACTAAATAAATGAAGTATAAATTGAAATGGGTAAAATTGAGCTTTATTGTCTCTTGTTTTATATGCGTGGAGCCCCTAGTACAGGGGCATACGGCTATTAAGCCTTTATCAATTGTATGTTTATGCCAGAATTGTCTAGCCGTGTCCATGGTCTTGACGACCTGTGTAGGTGCTTTGGCTGGTGAAGCCGCTTTATTGTGGGGCTGTCAAGGCAGCCGCACTGTCTTCCGCACGAGGGGAACACTCAATGTTTTCCCTTTAATGAGATGATGCCTCGTGGACCGGGCATCTTAAGCGTGAGAGATGCATAATGCGGTATTGCGTTAAAGCGGGCGAAAGCTTCGCGTCCCAGCAGTGCTTGATAGCTACTTGAGAATGGGGCGATGTGGAAAGTTAGCTGTTCGCGACGGAAGTTATCGAGGGAGCCGAACATAACTTCTAGCCGGAGAGAACCCATGCAATGAGCATCCGGGCCTGGCGTTACCCCTTGAAAGGAGGTTTTGCTATGTCGAATTTTTGTTGGGTCTATCCCCATGTTGCGGATTGTGTCCTGGTATAACAGGTTTAGACCACTGTCGCCGTCCATCAGGACCTTTGTAAAGTGGAGTCCGCCGATTATTGGATCTAATACCAAGGCAGTCCAGCCTGCATTCCGGATACTTCTAGAGTAATCCTGATGGTCGAAGGTGATCGGTTTTAACAACCATTGGCAAGACTCCTTTGGGATAGGCCGTATGGCGCGTATTTCTGTTGGTGCCATTCTATTCGTCACGTGAAGTAAGTTTACTGTTTTGACTTCTTGTGGGAAATCCTTTTGTTTCCTGGTGCTCTGCTTGTGGGGTTCATCGTCGTCCTCACTTGGTGTGTCGAGCCCCTTGTGTTCGGCATTGAGTTTGCCGGATTGCTTGAAAACCCAACAATCTCTGTGGGTATGGTTCGCAGGCTTCCCGGGAGTACTGTGTATTTGACATATCTTGTCCAAGATTTTGTTTAAGTTGGATAGCTCGTCCCTGTTATCCTTGAGGGGCGGCTTTCTCTGATTCTGCCGCGAGCTTTTGAATCCGGCGTTGACCGCCGTGCTCTTTGGGATGTTTCTCTTATTCTGGCGCTGGTCCTTGTTGCGTCAGGTTTTTCCGTTTCCATCCCTAACTTCGGTGTACTTAGGTCGCTGGTGCTACATCTTGCCAACCAGCTATCCTCTCCTGCGCAAAAGCGGGTCATGAGGTTTGTTAATGCGGCCATTGTTCTTGGCTTTTCTTGGCCGAGGTGTCTGGCGAGCCATTCGTCTCGAACGTTATGCTTAAAAGCTGCTAGGGCTTCGGCGTCCGGACAGTCGACTATCTGATTCTTTTTAGTAAGAAATCTGTTCCAGAATTTCTGGGCAGACTCTCCGGGCTGTTGAGTTATGTGACTGAGATCGTCTGCATCCGGAGGGCGGACATAGGTCCATCGAAAATTTGTCTGGAAAGCATCTTCAAGCTCTTCCCAACTTCCAATGGTGTTTTCGGGAAGGCTTTTGAGCCAATGCCGGGCTGGCCCATTAAGCTTGAGGGGTAAGTATTTTATGGCGTGGAGGTCATCTTGTCGCTGTACAAAAAGAGGGGTACACTTTTTGTACCCCTATAACTGTGCACGGGCAGTCTGAGCCACGGGCACCACCACACCAAGCAAGGCAAGGGAGGTGAGCTAGGGTAAGACCGAAGCTCAAGAGAACTACGACGCCAAGGCCAAGACCACGAAGAGCAAAGGGGACGAAGCGGACTCCCCCGGCAAGATCCTTGCCGGGAGACAGTTCTAGCAGCCCCGACAAGACCCTTGCCGCGACAACTCGTCCCGCGCCTACGGAGCAAATCACCCTTGAGTCCACTGCCCCCAAAGGGCAAGGATTCGGGAGACATCCCCATGGCGGCATGCAGATCTTTGTAAAGACATTCAAGATCAGATACGCACTAAGGAGACGACAACCCTTGGCGGGATCCCAGCCGAGGAAGACCACAAGGCCCCCGGCAAGCGCCTTGCCGGGGATGACAGCAGGCGCCTTGGCAAGACCCTTGCCGGGGCCCCGGCAAGGCCCTTCCCGAGGACACCCGCGGGGCCACCATCAGGCCCACGCCGACTAAACCTCCACCACCGCACGCATGCAGCTGCCAACCCAACCAGCTGGGCAGGCACCTGCGTGGCGGCATGCAGATCTTCGTGAAGACCCACCACTGCGCCACCTCAGCTGCCTGCCTACCTACATGGCATCGCAGGCGTCGCTGGCCAGGGCGCGTGTCGACACAAGAAGGAGCGGCGATGGACGAGACAGGTTTCTCCCCTGTCCCCGATAAAGCAAGGACACCTAGGCAAGACACATTAAATGCACCTTGCCATGTAATGCGAGGGATAACCTCGCATCACTGTACCCTTTCCACCTCCTGTGTGCCACTGTGGCAACCCCTTTTTCTATAAAAGGAGGCCCAATGCGACCAGGAGAATGATTCGGCTTTTTGGAGCTCCTCACGCCCCATAGCTAACTCAAGAACACAGATATACAATCCACCAAAGCAGGAGTAGGGTTTTACGCATCCTCGCGGCCCGAACCTGGATAAACAAACCGTGTGCTACCTGTTAGATCCGCTCTCCTCACGACCCCGCGCCCCGCTAACTAAAGTAGGGATTCTTGTGATCCCATAGGTGTCGTTCCCACCGACATCTTTGGCGCGCCAGGTAGGGGGCACAGTTGTGAGAATCGGCTCTAGCAATCAGCCCAGCACTCCTTCGTCTTCGTGGCTCTTGGAAAGGGAAGGAGGCCGGAAGATCAGCGCTCGAGCGACTACAAACAGAAGCTAAGTTACATTGGACCGCGGATATTTCCATTCTATTATATAAAGTTATTATCCTCAGAGCTGTCGTTCTTTGTACAAAAAGAAACCTGTACGCAAATGGGGCCTTCCCCGATCGGCAATGCCTTTGTTCTGTTTCGAGTCCGCTCAATAGTTCAAATGGCTGCGTTGAAAACGGTAGGGTAGCCTTACGCAATTGGCAAGGCTCTCGACTCTGACTCGAGTCAAACTCGACAGTTCGAGCGGCTGCGTCAAAGGTGGTAAGGTGGCTCACCCGGCAGCACGCTCACCCGACAGGCCAATGGGGACCCGTCCCCAAGACGCCGCCTTGGGTTTCCGCGCCGGCAAGCTTACCCAGCTGGCGTAGGGTGGACGAACAAAGAGGCAACAAACAGGAAAATAGCCTGCATAATTCCAAAAGTACTGCAAAGTTATATTACATCACATCATTGATGCGGTTCTAACTAAAGATGAAATTTGTCTTGGTCGTGAACCTGCAGCGGTGGTGAAGAACGGGATGCCTAATCCCGACGCTGGCCTTCCACCCTCTTGATTTTGTCGATGCTGCTGATGACGGGCTTGATGCGCTCCTTGAGCACCGTGAGGTCAATACCATCCGGCAAGCTATCCATCGCGGCATCAAAGTCCAGGTCGGGATTCCAGTACGCCATCTTGGTGAGGACCTTGGTCATGACCCCCCGGCAAAGTTGCCGGGCTTCCCCGGCCAACGTGGCCGCTCAGTTGGAGTGAAGATAAGCCAAGGCTCTAAGGACGCCCTCGAAGAACAGGGTCAGCTTGGTGTTGACGGTCCCGCTACGCTCAGGGGCGTACCTCATGTTTGGCATCCCCATGGTGGCCAACTGCGAGGTGACCCTGCCGGCGACGTCCTCCAGACGGCTGATCCATATGTTCTCGCCCACCACATATTCCTGGTGGGAGGCGGCCTCGTTCACCCGCAGCTGCTTCTCCTCCTCCAGACTCCTGGTCAAGGTCTCCTCCCGAGCCCTGCTCTCCGACAACATCTTCTTGAGATCCTCCAGCTTCAGCTTGAGATCTCTGACGGAGTTTTGCGCTTCGGAGAGCTCCCCAGCCCTGCTGATGACCGCTCCTTGCGCCTCCACCAAGGCGCTGTTGAGCATGCTCTTCTCGTTGGACAGATTGAGGGCTTGCTCCTTCAGCTCGTCTTGCTCCACCTCCAATTCCCTTACTTTGCTGGCATGGGCCAGAGCCTGGGCATCGAGTGCCTCATTGTGCCTCTGCTCCAGCTTGCGAGTCCGCCGCGCAACAAGGGCCTCGAGCTCCTCATCCTTGCCATGAAGCGCTGCGGCAAGCTTCGCCTCACGCACAGTGAGGTCCTCTTCCTGGGAATCCAGTGCGGCTTGATGCTGGTTCCGGACGGCCTCGGCCGCGGCAGCCAAGTTCGCCGCCTTTTCCTGGGCCTTCTCGATGTCAGCCATCTTCATGGTGAGCTCGACATTGCGCTTGGCCAATTCCTCCTGAAAGGCCCTCTGCTCCTCGTGAGTCTGGTGGAACCAGGTCTGCGTCTCAGCAACGCGCGCCTTGAAATCCACCTCCGCCTGGTCCACCGTTGCCGTCCTGGACTTAACCTTGTCCAGACGAACACGGTAGAGCGCTTGGAGTTTTCGGAAGTTGGCCCCCATAGCGCGGAAAAGCTGCTCTTCTGGAGAACCATCCCCACCAACGCCCGGCTCATCGACAACCTCGAGCTCGGTGGCGGCAAGCACCTCGCCGTCAAAGACTTCCCCTTAGGCGGGCGCCCGGGAACTTGATGCCCCTGGGAGATGGACGAAAAGATCGTCGACCACCTTCAGATATCTGCCGGGGCCTGAGGTTGAGGAGGGGGGAGGCTGATCATCAACCACCTCTTCCTCGGCAGTGGCCTTGCCGGCTTCCCCGGTAGGCCCACCATTGGCGCCCTCGGCAGAAGCCTCGCCGGTCGCCTTGGCGGCCTCATCAGCGGCGACCTCGTCAGCATCCTTGGCGGCCTCCTCAGCAATGTTCCCAACAACAGTATCCACGTCCTCCATACCTATTGAAGGAGGGCCTGGGTAGTAAAGGGAGCATTGAAGCCAAGAAAAAGAATAAGGGAAAAACAGAGATGGAGGACAGTCGACTCACCAGTGTCAGGCTGTGAAGCAGAAGTCCCCTCCCCGCCAGCATTCGACGCCGTGGCAGAGTCACCAGCGCCCAAGTTCCCCTCTTCCTCCATGGGTGTGGGCTCCATGCTTGATGCCCTTGTCGGGGACGCCCCTCGCGGCGGCGTAGTCGATGGGGGTGGTGTGTTGGGGGTAGCCATCTGCGGCTTCTCCTGCTGCCGCTCCCCTCCTGCAAACCCGACAAGGTCAACACCATAGCATCGAACGCCTACCACGTGTCGATAAGAGGAGGGTGACGAACTTACACTGGGGGTTGTGCTGGGGGCTGCTGTCCGGGCTGCTCAGCACCACCAGTGGCGACTCTGAAGCACTGGCCGGGGGCTGGCCACCCGCCAAGGCTTTGGCCCTCTTCACCCTTTGGGCCAACATCTCTGCATCCCTGCAAAAGCAAAAACGGATCAAGATGAGTGACTCAATTCAGAGGAATGGAAATGGCAGTAAGGAACGGAGTACTTACTCATCATCTATCTCCTCTTCCTCCACCACTTTCCTTTTCCTCTTCGGGCTGAGAGGCCCGAGATCAAAAGAGACCTCCGCGTCAACATCTGAGTTGACATCTGCCGAAGGAGGTGAAGACGGCGGGGTTTGTGCATGACTAGATGAGGAAGGGGCTGTTGTCTTCTTCTTCTCAGCGGCCTTCGTCAGCCTCTTGGCTGTCGTGCCCCTCATGTGACGCCCAGACCCCTCCAGGGTCAATTGAGGCGGCGTAGCCCTTCCGGGCCGGACCGGCTCACCGGAGCCAGCCCGCCGCAGGATTCGCCCTCTTCCCCTGGTTGGCGTCAAGCCCGCCGCCATGTCCTCCTCCGACGACGACTCGTCGGCCGCGTCTTCGATGAGCGGAGCTCCAGTGTCGGTGCTGCTGACCTTCCTAGAGGCCGCCGCCCACCGGGTGAGCTCCTCTTCCTCTACAACCATTGCGGCCTTGTCCTCCACACCCCCGGCGCTGCCGGCCTTCATGGAAAGTTGTGCCTCCCTCACCCTAGTGGCGATGTAGTCCAGCTCTGCCTGGGTGGTGTCCATGACAAGCCACCGATCGGCGTCAGCATTGACATACACCTCAATCAGGGTGTCAAAGAATTGCTGCACATCCGCGTCCTTCAGCTCCTTCCAGCTCGGTACAGGGCCGTGCGCATTACAGTCCAGCATCATGGAGATGATCTCGGACCGACGTGGATTGTTGCACAACGGGACCACCCCCGCTGGCAGCTTGAAAAACGGCCCCTTGAGGGCCTTGCCAACCTTTGCGGCAGCCCTCGTGGCCTTGCCAGTCCGTTCGACCTCGCCATCGCGACCCACATCAAGCTGGAAACGCCGCTGGCAGAAGTGGGCATGCACCAACACCATGAAATTGTGGTCGAGGCCGGGGCGGAGTCGCATAATGTCAGCCGGATTCGTAAAAAGCCTGGCTGGCCTCCCCTTGTTGTGCAACGGGGCGATCCGGCGACGAATGAAGTCCGCCCCGATCATCTCAAGGGTGAGTCCAGCCCGGGTGAGCCGGAGAATCCTGGTGGTGGCGACAGTGAGCCTCCCGTCGGCGAAGTCGACATCACTCCAATCGCTGCCACGGACCGGCGGCACTCGGCGGACCTTGCAGAATTCCGGCGGGTCTTCATCTTCAATCCAGCACCACCGGCCACGCCATTCCTCCCACCTCTCCTTCACGGCACCGTCCGGCTACACCCCCTTGGATCGTGGGATCCAGGTGACGCAACCAGAGACGGCACCTCCCGGCTGGATCCGAGGGAAGAAATAATGGCGGAAGAGCGCCGTGTTAGGCTGCACCCCAGCAAAGCCTTCGCAAAGATGCGCGAAGAAAGCCATGCACGCCACTGCATTCGGAGTAAAATCCAAGAGGCGAAAGCCAAAGGTGTGCATAATGTCGCAGAAGAAATCGGAGAAAGGGGGGCATAACCCGCAAGAAAGATAATCGACGAAAAAGGGATACCGATTTGGAGCAGGATCGGCGCAAGCAGCAGGAATGACGCGCGTCGCCGGGTGTCCCGAATTCTCTCCCACCATCTTCGCTCCCCATAGGGGCCTGAAGGAGGCCCGGAGCTCATGAACATCAATCGTCGAGGGGAAGAAAAAGGCGGACTTTGTCCGGTCCCCCGACAGCGAGCTCTCCGGCGGCTCCACAGTCCCAGTGCCCTTAGCCACCCCCTTGCCCTTGATGGATTTGGGCGCCATGGTGGCCAAGAAGTTTAGAGGGCTGAGGAAGGGGGATGGCGAAGCAACGACGGCGGGCGACGGCGAAAGCTTAGGAAGGAAGAGAGGAAACGTCGGCCCTGAGATTGGAAAAGGCACGAGGAAAAGAGGAGAAATTGAGCAGCACGCCCGCAGTTATTCTTTTTTTATGGGGGAAAACACGGGCCGCCTCCTTTCACATTAACTGTGGTGTGACGCATGCCCGCGGGAACCAACCCCACGCATGCTGCCCACGTCACACGCACCTCCCCACGCCACGCCACGTGCGGGAGTCATGGGAAGAGCAGCGCGTGAAGAATCTTACCGCGGTAAAAACCGCCCCGCCTGCCCGTGCACCGTTTTTGGGCCTAGCCCAACAACGCGTTGCGCTTATGTGTGGCCCAGGCTCGGGGGCTCCTGCCGGTGTACAAAAAGAGGGGTACACTTTTTGTACCCCTATAACTGTGCACGGGCAGTCTGAGCCACGGGCACCACCACACCAAGCAAGGCAAGGGAGGTGAGCCAGGGTAAGACCGAAGCTCAAGAGAACTACGACGCCAAGGCCAAGACCACGAAGAGCAAAGGGGACGAAGCAGACTCCCCCGGCAAGATCCTTGCCGGGAGACAGTTCTAGCAGCCCCGGCAAGACCCTTGCCGCGGCGACTCGTCCCGCGCCTACGGAGCAAATCACCCTTGAGTCCACTGCCCCCAAAGGGCAAGGATTCGGGAGACATCCCTGTGGCGGCATGCAGATCTTTGTAAAGACATTCAAGATCAGATACGCACTAAGGAGACGACAACCCTTGGCGGGATCCTAGCCGAGGAAGACCACAAGGCCCCCGGCAAGCGCCTTGCCGGGGATGACAGCAAGCGCCTCGGCAAGACCCTTGTCGAGGCCCCGGCAAGGCCCTTCCCGAGGACACCCGCGGGGCCACCATCAGGCCCACGCCGACTAAACCTCCACCACCGCATGCATGCAGCTGCCGACCCAACCAGCTGGGCAGGCACCTGCGTGGCGGCATGCAGATCTTCGTGAAGACCCACCACTGCGCCACCTCAGCTACCTGCCTACCTACATGGCATCGCAGGCGTCGCTGGCCAGGGCGCGTGTCGACACAAGAAGGAGCGGCGATGGACGAGACAGGTTTCTCCCCCGTCCCCGATAAAGCAAGGACACCTAGGCAAGACACATTAAATGCGCCTTGCCATGTAATGCGAGGGATAACCTCGCATCACTGTACCCTTTCCACCTCCCGTGTGCCACTGTGGCAACCCCTTTTTCTATAAAAGGAGGCCCAAGGCGACCAGGAGAAGGATTCGGCTTTTTGGAGCTCCTCACGCCCCATAGCTAACTCAAGAACACAGATATACAATCCACCAAAGCAAGAGTAGGGTTTTACGCATCCTCGCGGCCCGAACCTGGATAAACGAACCGTGTGCTACCTGTTAGATCCGCTCTTCTCATGACCCCGCACCCCGCTAACCACAGTAGGGATTCTTGTGATCCCATAGGTGTCGTTCCCACCGACACATCTCCTCTGGCATGTGTATGTGGAGGATATAATCCTCAGATCCAGACCCCAAGGTCTGTTGTTCCGTCGTACGCCTCTATGTTTACGGGCTTGAATCCCGCTGGAAATTCATGGTCCAGCACCTCATCGGTAAAACATAGGAGGTGTGCGGCACCACTGTATTTGGGTGTGCCGTGATGTTCGGATATTTGTTGTCACATTGCTTACTAGAGCTTGCTTTCTTGGCCCGTAGATAGATCTTGCTGGGCCATCTTTTTGATGTGGATCCTTTGGTGGATCGCGTGCCGGCTTGTGTGCGTCACCGCTTGCCGCTCCATGCTGGCCATGCGGTTGTCTATCCGACCGGATGGCTTTCCTATTTTTTGACTGTGGGGGCTCTAAGGCCTCCTCGTCAAATTCAGGCAGTAGCTTTCGCTTTGGATAGCTTTTTGTGCGGCGACTGCCGCCATATTTGTTTGCGGTGTTGCGTACTTTGCTCCATCTGATTCTGAGTGCATCTTCCACAGTTTTGAGCTTCCGCTTCTGCTTTTTCAGGCTACGCGCAGTAGCAACGAGCCCTTCGTGGAGGTTCTTCTGCTCCATGAGCTTATCTGGCGTAAGGTCGTCCGGACTGTTGTTTTCGCCGGGGACGGGGTGTTCGGTTTGTTTATCCAAGTTGCCCTGTTCGAACGGTTGCTCGAAGGCATGTTCATCGTCCGCCGGCTCGTCCTGCTCTATGGCTGGGTCTGTATGGCTGCTCTCTCTGTCGAGGCGGGGCTTGGAGCGGCGCTTACATCGCCGCTTTGATTGCTTTTCGAGTGAACGATCCCTCGTTGCATCCCTGTGTTCCTCGTCATCGCTTCCTTTGGGTGTGTCCACCATGTATACATCATGAGATGAGGTGGCTGTCCAGTGCCTTATAGGCGTTGGTTCATGTTCATCTCCTACATCGTCGTCCATACCGTCGATGTCTTCGGAGTCAAAGTCGAGCAAGTCGTTTAAATTATCGACAGTGGCTACGAAGTGGGTGGTGGGTGGGCTTTGAATTTCTTCATCATCCCCATCCTAACCTTGTTGACCATAGTCCGGCCAGGGCTCTCCTGATAAAGAGAGAGACTTTAGTGAATTCAGAATATCGCTGAAGGGCGAGTGCTGAAAGATGTCCACGGCGGTGAACTCCATGATCGGCACCTAATCGGGTTCGATCGGTAGGGGCGCGGAGGGCTCGGAGTCTAGAGAGGAGTCCGGCTCCTTGGAGTCACGGGCTCCGTAGAGAATAGGGCTGGTGTTCGGCTCGATCACCGTAGAGATTGCAGCCCCCAAGGCGGTGTCCAACCACCCATCCTCGATTGGCGCAGTTGGCTCCGAATTATGGGTCGGAGCTGATGCGGGTGCGGCCTCCAGGGCACTGTTCGGCGGCAGAGCTAGATCATGCCCATCGTGACAGTGCGGCGCGCTCGGCTGCGGCTCAAATCCGTCGAAGATCAAGTCTCCGCGGAGGTCCGCTATGTAGTTTAATCTTCCAAATCTGACCTGACGGCCAGGGGCGTAGCTTTCGATCTGCTCCAGATGGCCAAGCGAATTGGCCCGCAGTGCAAAGCCGCCAAATACGAAGATCTGTCCGGGGAGAAAAGTCTCACCCTGGGTCGCATCGTCATTGATGATCGGAGGAGCCATTGGGCCTAAAAGTGATGACACAGAGAAACTCTCAATGAAAGCACCAATGTCGGTGTCAAAACCGGCGGATCTCGGGTAGGGGGTCCCGAACTGTGCGCCTAGGTAGATGGTAACATGAGGCACGGGACACAATGTTTTACCCAGGTTCGGGCCCTCTTGATGGAGGTAAAACCCTATGTCCTCCTTGATTAATATTGATGATATGGGTAGTACAAGATTAGATCTACCGCGAGATCAAGGAGGCTAAACCCTAGAAGCTAGCCTATGGTATGATTGTTGTTCGTCCTACGAACTAAAACCCTCCGGTTTATATAGACACCGGAGAGGGCTAGGGTTACACAGAGTCGGTTACAATGGTAGGAGATCTACATTTCCGTATCGCCAAGCTTGCCTTCCACGCCAAGGAAAGTCCCTTCGGGACACGGGACGAAGTCTTCAATCTTGTATCTTCATAGTCTAGGAGTCCGGCCGAAGGTATAGTCCGCCTATCCGGGCACCCCCTAATCCAGGACCCCCTCAGGGCCCACGAGGCAGGGGGGCACGCTCTAGGGGGGCGCCCCTACCCTCGTGACCACCTCGTGGCTTTCTTGACGGAGGGTCCATGTCTCCTGGATCTTTTCTGATGAGAAAATCATGTTTCGGAAGGTTTCATTCCATTTGGACTCCGTTTGATATTCCTTTTCTTCGAAACCCTAAAACAGGCAAAAAACGGCAATTCCGGGCTGGGCCTCCGGTTAATAGGTTAGTCCCAAAAATAATATAAAAGTGGATAATAAAGCCCAATAATGTCTAAAACAGTAGATAATATAGCATGGAGCAATCAAAAATTATTGATACATTGGAGACGTAGAAGAGCCCTCTGTGGACTCGCGCAACCGTTACCCTTCGTGGGTTGAGGTCTCCATCAACGTGGATGTACGATAGCACCACCTATCGGAACCACGCCAAAAATCTCCGTGTCTCCAATTGCGTTTGCACACTCCAAACTCCTCCCTTTACCTTCATATGCAATTGTTTTACTTTACGCTGTTATACTCTTAGAATTGCATGTGTAGGTTGATTGCTTGACTTGTGCTAAGTTGCTAAAATCTACCAAGAATTAAAATTGGGAAAAGGCTAGATTTTTATTTGGTCAAGTAGTCTAATCACCCCTCCTCTAGACATACTTTCGATCCTACAAGTGGTATCGGAGCTTTGGTCTCCATTTGCTTTGATTTCCATAGCTTTTGGTGGTCATAGCCTTGGTTTCACAACCTAGGAGAGTATGGAGTCTAGCCGGGAAATTACCACCATAGAGGTCCTTACTTTGATGGTACAATTTTTTCTAGTTGGAAGCATAAGATGAAAATGCATATTCTTGGACATAACCCCGTCGTTTGGGCTATTGTGTGTATTGGCTTGCAAGGTGAATTCTTCGATGGGAGAGAACCAAACCGTGAAGCTACCATGGAAGAGTTGAAGATGCTACAATACAATGCTCAAGCTTGTGATATTCTCTTCAACGGATTATGCCCCGAAGAGTTGAACAAAATCAGCCGTCTTGAGAATGCAAAGGAAACTTGGGATACTTTGATTGATATGCACGAAGGTACCGAATCTGTCAAGGAATCCAAATTGGACGTGCTTCAAAGTCAGCTTGACAAGTTCAAAATGAAGGATGGTGAAGGCATCGCTGAAATGTACTCTAGGCTTGCTCTCATCACAAATGATATTTCCGGCTTAGGAAGTGAAGAGAGGACCGATAGATTCATCATCAAGAAGATCCTAAGAGCCTTGGATGGAAAATATTATACCATGTGCACATTGATCCAAATGATGCCCAATTACAAAGATCTCAAGCCAACGGAAGTTATTGGAAGAATTCTTGCTCAGGAGATGTCACTCAAGGATAAGGAAGAGCTTCACAACAAGTCAAGTGGTGCTTACAAAGCCTCGTGTGATGCTCCCACATCATCAAGTGAGAAGCAAACCTTCAATGAAGAATTGAGTCTAATGGTGAAGAACTTCAGCAAGTTCCACAAGAGTAGAAGCAAGGAAAGAAGTTCCAAGTCAAGGTCCTACAATGACAAAAGATCTTCTAGTCGTGAGCGCAATTGCTACAATTGTGGAAGACTCGGACACTATTCCAATGAGTGTATGGCTCCCTACAAAAGAAGAGAAGATTCTCCCTACAAAAGAAGAAGTAGAAGAGAAGAATCACCATCACGAGAAAGAAGGAGTAGAGATGATCGTTATGAACGAAGACCCTCTCGGAGAAGCAAGGACTTGGAAAGGAAGGACAAGTCATCAAGGAGCTACACGAAAAGAAGACATCAAGCTCATGTTGGTGAATGGGTATCCGGTTCCGACTCCGACGATCACTCCGAAAGAAGTTATCGCTCCGACTCCGAATATACTCAAGATGAAGGTGTTGCCAGACTAGCACTTGTGACAAGCAACTCCTTCGACATATTTGACTTACCAAATGAAGGAATTGGGATATGCTTCATGGCTAAAGGTCCAAAGGTAACACACCCCGAGTATGTTGATTTCAATAGTGATGAAGATGATTTGCTAGGAGATGATGATTTACTTGTTGACAACTCTAGTTATGAAAACTATTATGAGCTTGCTATTAATCATGATAACCAAGATAAAACGAATGACGATGAATAAGAAGGAGATTGAGCGTCTAACTAAAGAGCTAAACACACTGAAGTTAGCTCATGAAACTACCTTGGAAGATCATCGAGAACTTTTAAAGACTCATGACAAGCTACGCTTTGAATAGCTCAACCTTGAGCAAGAACATGAGTTTTTAAAGGCAATCAATGATGATCTTCGCAAGAAAAGTTCTTCTTACATTTCCAAGCATTTACTCTTGTCAACTTACATGCCACAAGTTAAATCTAGTAACAAGAACAAGAAAGATTCTTCATCTAGTAGTAACAACAATCATGCTAAATCCAATGTTGTTGCTTCTAGTAGCTCTCTTGATTCCACTAATGATTCTCTTAGCCAAGTTACACTTAAGCAAGAAAATAGCTTATTGAAGGGAATTATAGAGAAATGTGTTTACAAGAGCCTTGCCGGAAGTAAGCAATTTGAGGAAATTGTACGCAAGCAAGGAAGACACTGGAAGAATCAAGGTGTTGGTTTTGAACGAAAGTTCAATGCCAATGGAGTTGAGTGGGAAGAAGATCAATACGCCAAGACGAAGTTTGTTCCTCAACAAGAGAATTATGATCCTACTTCTTTCAAAGGAACACAATCTCAATATGATCTTCCACCACAAGACCACAAGCAAAAAGTCAAGGACAAGCTTCAATAGGAGATTGATGCATTTGAAGAAGCACCCAAAGCCTTGGTCAAGTGGGTTCCCAAGACCACATCAAGTTCTACTCCATCAAGTATGACTACAACTCCAAGGATTCCCATCAAGATGGTGTGGATCCCGAAGAAGAAGAACTAGAGAATTCTTGAGGGTGACTCAGCCAACATACTTCACTCATATCATTTTGGCAAGGACAAATGCAAAAAACTTCCATATCTTGCACTAGTTCAAGGAGTCACAAACCCTCTTGTTGGTAAGACAAGGGACAATGTAACCTAATGATTCCATGGACATCATCTTGTGTACACATCACTTTGTGTCTATGGATATCCTTTTTTACTCCTTGTGGGACTAACCCATGTAGGTATTGAAAGCGCAACTCACTCCAAAGGATTGCTCCGAGCGATCTACATCAACATTGAGCATCCACATCTTCAACACCTACATGAAGTCATCATCGACAAAACCCAAGGTTAGTTGATCCCTCTTAGGGGGGATATCACATCTAGGGGGATCTTTACTCTAATCAATTGAGTTAAAGCAACTCTAATGGTGTGAACACAACAATGCTTTATGTAAAAGTGGCATCCCCACTTGCGCTTAAACGATGAGTATGACCTATGATCAAATGTTCTCATTTGACTCCTAAGTCAATATACTCATATATAGATGACCTAGTCATCGCCAATTGCTTGATAGATGCTAGAGTGCTTGTGCATGCTTTGTCACATATTTCTTTTGCCATCTTATTGTGTGAGCATGTTGGTTGCATACTTTACGCATTCGAGGACATCCATTTGTTGCTTTGATTGTTTGGACTTTTTATCTTTTGCCAAATGGATGGACAAGAATGCCTAAGAACTCCCTCTAGCTATCTATGCTTTTATCGTCTCAAACTCTATTCATACTACATCACAAAGTTTGAACACCTCAAATTCGAACCACTCTGTGTGAGGAGTACTCGGAGTTCCCGATTCGTCATAGACTTAAACTTCCAAAACCTCTTTGTATATCTCAGTCTGACTGATTCATCCTTTTCGGTCCTACCAAGATCACTTAGTTGATCTAGGTTTTCAATCTTGGTGCAACCGATTAGAACCTTTTGGTCACACGGAGTTGCAATAACTGCCTGCAGTTTTGCATCTCGGTGCCACCGAGTTGTTCCACTCGGTCACACCGACAGGGTCAGGTTATATATACCCATGGGCCAAATTTTGGAAAATTTTCCAAAACCCCTTCGCCCGCGCATAACCTACTCTGCCACTTCGGGTCTCTGGATCATCCTCTCTTCACCAGCGACCTCCTGCCGCTGGTCTCCGCCGCCGTCAACGGATATCTGCCCCGCCGTGGCCACCGTAGCAAGTTTGCCGCCAAACTAGGGTACGAACTTGATCTTTGTGCTAATCCATAACTCTGATTCTTAGCACATTTCTTTGCCATGATTCTTGCCACGAATGAAATCATCCTGTCCAGCGAAAACGTCCCGTAGATTGGTTTTGATTTGAAAATTTAGGGTTAGGTCTCCGCCGGATTCATCTTGGACCGACCGAGTTGTAGAAATCGGTCTCACCAATTTGGCTTAGGCCATTACACACGCATTTTCGGTGTGACCGAAAATTGCAAATCGGTGTGACCGAGTTCAATTCTCTGGAAACCCTAGCAGTCTCGGTGCCACCGAACTGTGACTCGGTCTGACCGAGTTCACTAGTTTAGGTTCCAAAAACTGCTTCGGTATCACCAAGTTTACAAATCGGTAGATCCGAAATGCTTTCTGTGAAGAACTAAAACTAAGTTTTTGAGTCAATTGTTTTGCAAAACTCCTGTACTTTGTAATGCTCATCTACTCTACCTCATCTATAATCTATTCATAGGGTCTGCTGACAGTTTGCTTGCACGATGTCTGACCAAAGTGATAGCCAGAACAAGTCCGAGGAGCAGGTTCAACTGAGTGAGGGCACTAGTCCCTCCAGTTCATTTGATGATGGCAGCAGGAGCACACCAAGTAACTTGCCAAAGGCAGCCACCAGAACAAGAAAGAAGAAGACCTCGGATTCTGAGGATGAGGATTATGTGGTTGTTGAGGAAGAAGTTAGCTCCAAGAAAAAGGTGCTGTAAAACGAGTATGGCTCAGATACTACAGTCAAGCCAGGGATGCATAAGAAGGCACCAGCAAAGAGAGTCCCCATGTCTAAGGCCAGAGCATCCACTGCTGAAACCTCCAAGCCATCTGAAGAGGCAGTTGGAGAAGGCAAAAAAAGGAAGGAAAGGGTTAAGAAGACCACTGCCAGAGTGCTTGGCAGATCATCAATTATGAGAGATGATGATGAAGAGGAAGAGGATGTTGCACCATCACCCAAAGCTCAAAAGCTCATGGGAGATGCAATCAGATCAGGGGCTGCTCCATCTAAGCCCAAAGCTGCTCCCAAGGCAGCTGCTCCAGCTGAGAAGCCCAAGAGAAGCGCTAGAAACATTTCTGCTGAAGAAAAGAACAAGGCCCCAGTGCCTGAAGCTGCTGAAGAAGATGAAACTTAAGTGCTAAGGAAGCTGAAACCCAAGATCCCTGACCACAATGATGCACATCCAGTTTCAGAAAACATGAAAATCAGGAAGGATGCAGGATTGAGACTATCGAGAGAGTCTGATCCATATGCTATCAGGAGAAGAACTGTTGTGGACTACAGGTTTCACACTAAGGAACAACAGGACTTCTATGAGACAGTGTTGCTTGACAAGAAGCCCATTGTGTGTGACATGAAATGGGTAGATTGGGAGTACATCCAAAAGAATGAAGATCACTATCCTGGAATGTATGTCAGTTTTAAGGCATGTGGAGTTGATGAATTCGTTGCACAAAAGCTCACCAAGTGGAATGATGAGCTGATCATGCAATTCTACTCCACTGCCCATTTCTATCCAGATGGGAAGATTGTTTGGATGTCTGAGGGTACCAGGTACCAGTCGTCTGTTGATGAATGGGCTCAGTTGATCAATGCCCCAAAATAAAGTGAGGATGACTTGGATGTATATGCTGAGAAGAAGAAAGACCACAACACAATGACCAACATGTATAAAGAGATCCCATATGCTCCTTTGGATATACACAAGTTTGGATCTGTCCACTACTTGTTGTCTGGTCTGCCTACCATAAACTAGATTCTGAGGCACACACTGCTACCCAAGTCAGGTGATCACAAGATGATCAGAGGACATGCTATAAACTTGTTGCACATATTTGATGTCCCACAGAAGTTCAAGGTCATGAGTTTGATTGTTGAAACAATCAAGAGGACTGCTGCTGACCAGAAGAGAAGTTGTGGGTATGCCCCACAAATTCGGAGCTCATCAACTCAAAGATGGGCACAGATACATATCTTTTGGATAAGGAGCACCTGCCCATATACCCTGATTTTGAAGACAACACCCTGGTGATGGATGAAAATGAACCATCTTCAGCTCAAGAACATGAGAAGAGAGAGAAGGCAAGGGCAGAGAAAGCTACAAGGATGCCAACTGCTGAAGAGGCATCTCAGGCCTTCTTGAAGACCAAGAAAGATCTTCTTGGATATCTGATTCAAGCTACACCGAGGATTGAGAAGGGCTTGGCCACCCTGACTCAGAACCAGGAGAGCTTGGAGAGGATTATTGAGCAGAAGTTCTATGATCTGGATGTCAAGGTATTTGAGATCCAAACTGCAGTTGAGTATCTACAGGAGGAAGCAGAGGAGAAGAAGGGCAAGTCCACTACTGATGCTTTCAAGAGAGTGCCACGAGGTCCAAGGTTTGCTGCAGTTCTTGTGACAGATACTCGAGCTTCAGTGTCAGCACCCGCAGCCACAGCTCCAGTGCCACCTCCAGCACCCACTCCATCAGCTCCAACTACTTCATCGGAAGCCTTCGTCCTTGGAGTTCTCTCTACTCCACCTCCCGAAGATCAAGCCTGAGAGTCGTTTAGCACCATGCATTTTTGAACTTTTTGGTAACTTGTTGCCAAAGGGGTACAAAAATGCATAGATCATAGGCTTCGAGAGAGAGTGTTGTTCTTTTTATCTCTCTTGCTATTTTGGTTGAACTTCTTTATTGAGTTCTTGTGTGAGATACTTTATGTCCTTGTGAGATACTTGTTGATCATGTGGTTGATCATATGCTACATTAATGTTTGGTTGAATGATGCTATCCTTTACATTCCTTATATGATCATTCATTTGCTTGGTGTCGGGTGGTAGGTGCGACATATGCCAACGGGTGGCTTATCATTGTGGGAGCCAGTAAGACATCGCCGGTGCCTGGAAGCGGGATGAGGCGAAGACATGCACGCCGACGAATCTTACCCAGCTTCGGGGATCTCCGTGGAGATAACACCCCTACTGCTGCTCTGCGGGGTCTCCACATGATCGCTAGATGAACGAGTGGCTACAAGATGCTCCTTGAGCTGTTTGGCGAGAGGAAGAAGAAGGGCACGACCAGCTCTCCTCTCCTCCCTATGTGGTGTCTAAAATTAGCTTCAATCAACCCTTTGCATGGGTGCCCCGGGGGGTTTATATAGGCTCACCCCCCGGGGGTACAATGGTAATCCGGCTGGGCGTGGGCCCCAGCCGTCTGTGTCTATGCTCGCCGGCTTCTACGCCGGCTGCTGGGGCCCGCCGGCTGGTGGGTCCCGCCGGCTGCCGGCTCCTTGGTCGACAGGTAGGCCCCACTGTCCAGGGCCTTGTCGGTGGCTGGTTACTGTTGCCTCAACCTGGTGACGAGGGCTTCGCCGAGGTGGGCGTGGCTATAGTGCCGCCGCCCTGCGGGCGATCGCTGTAGCCTCACCGCGTCTTGTCTCCTTAATGGGGTGTCTCCTTCGAGGGAGGAGGCAGGCCGGCTGCGGGGAGCCGGCCCTGTCTTGGGCCGACTGGGGGAGGCATGGCCGCCTTCGGGTGTCTCTCTACCTGAAGGGACGCACCGCCCGTGGGCCGCGCTGACAGCCCGTCGTGGGTGGCGTCAGGGTCAACATGGAAATAGTGCCGCGCCGAACGGGTCATGGCCACCCCGTACGGCGCACTGTGCCAGGCATGCTCCGGGATTCGGGGGTGGCGGGCTTTACTGTAGCCACGCCCCGTCACATTGCCGTTATGTGGATGCAGACTTCGAGGGTACGATCCTAACCGCTTTGTGGGAGTCGGCTTCTTGGAGTCGGCCTTCTCGAGGCCGGCTTCTTGGAGCCAGCCCTCCCGCGTCTTTCTTCATGAGGGCTAAAGCCAGGCCGCCTTCTGATAGTCGGCCTGGGAGACAGCCGACAAGGGGAAGGCGGCCCCACGTCTTGGATTCTTGAGAGCTGGATCGGCTCCTAATTTTTTCAGAAGGGCCAGGGGGAGCCGGCTAGGCTACCCGTGGTCATTTACTCCGACAGTAGTCCCCGAAGCTGATCGAGCTTCGAGGCTGACAAACGGACAAGAAGCTTGGTCAGCTTCTATCCTGAGGAGCCGGCTTTGCTTATGCGCGCCGTCTTCGGAAAGCTCTGGTTCTCATAGGCGGGCCACGTGGCAAGGAAAACCTACCAACGCACGCATGCGATGGGACACCGCCGCAGGCCCGGGCCCGCCACTCCTAGGCCTCTGCCCGAGCACGGATCTTCTGCAGCCCACACGGACCGCTCGCCTTCCCGCGGCGGTTTTATTACGCCATCAGGGCGCAATAATCGCGGGACGTGGGGGAGTGGGTGCAGTTGATCCCATGTTCCCCCACGCCATGCCTCCTCGGCTCCGCCACGCGGGTCTATAAGTAGGGGGAGGAGGGGGAGCGGCAGAGGCTCGCACACTCTCCCTCGCTCCGCCCCTTCTCGCCTTCCTTCTACTTCCCTTCGCCGCCGAAGCGACCCATTGCCGCGCCGCTCCGCCGTCGCATCGTCTTGTTCCTCACCGTGTCGTTCCCATGGCGTTGTTGAGCTCGTGGGATGGCTCCAACATCCACGAGGACCACGTTGAGTTCCTCCGCCGGACGCGGCGTCTGCCGGGCGAGAACTACGTGCGGGTTCGCCAGGCGCCGGCGAGGGAGATTTCGCCGGCACCGGAGGAGGGCGAGCGGGTAATCTTCCGCTCGCACTGCCTGCGCGGCTTTGGCCTCCCAGCGAGCGGATTCCTTCGAGTTTTTCTTGAATTTTACCACCTCCAGCCGCATCACCTCACGCCCAACGCGGTGATGCTGCTGTCGGCTTTCGTCACCTTGTGCGAGGGCTTTCTTGGGGTTCTCCCCACTCTCGAGCTCTAGGGAGACTTCTTCCAGAGCAAGCTCGGCACCGTTGTCGCGGGCATGCCCGCCCCCTGCGGAGCCTTCATTGCCATGAGGCGGACGGGCGAGAACAATCCGTTGCTGCCCATCCCGTTGATCCAGTCGGTGAAGCTCTGGCAGAAGTCCTATTTTTACGTGAAGAACGTCGCCCAGCAAGGCGACTACATCAACCTGCCGGCTTACGTAGCCGGCCCACCGGCTGGGAGGAAACCCTCGTGGAGCTACCGGGCCAGGTCGTTGTCTCAGGCCGGGAATGCAGCCGTCTCCCGGCTCCGGGTGATGATCCAGTCGGAGGGCCTGACCAGAGCCGACCTGGTGGCCGCCTTCGTGGAGCGCCGAGTACTTCTGCTCCAAGGTCGGCCTCACATGATTTGCCAGATGAGCGGCCACTTCGACCCGTGCCGGCTGAGCACCAGGGAGATGCCTCATGCCGAGGTGTCTTACATGGTGAACTACATCTCCAACTGCAAGCTCGCCGAGGATTGGTGATACAGCAAGGGGGCGTATTCTTGCGCCAACCCTCCGCCTGCCGTAAGTTTTTCTTCTTTGCTTCCTTTTCGTAGCCGGCCTCATGATGGCCGACTTCTGATCAATTGGTTTTCCCTTAGCAGAACCCTCTTCTTCCGCCGACGGCCGGGGCCGCAGGGGTAGAGCGCCAGCTCCTCCCGACCGCATGGTGGACGACGTCGACGATCCGGACCTGGGAGCGGCCGCCATGGAAGATGCCATCATGGGCGAAAGCGACGAGGCAGGGGGCGCGGGGCTCGGGGTCGACCTCGAGGACTGGGCGGACGATGACGAGGTCGAAGCCGCCCCGCACCGCCAGCCGATGCTTGATCATCAAGGCGCGGGCCCGTCTACCGCGCCGGCTGCCCGTGGCGGCGCGTAGAAATGCCGGGCCGCGTCGACCTTCTTCGGCAGCCGGCCGAAGAAATCCAGGGCTTCCACGGCAGCGACCAAGCGGGATGAGGCGGCCGTGAAGGCGGCCCGCTTCCGCAAGGTGGTGAAACAGCCGCAGGCGATCTTGGCGTAACTCGTCAAATGTCTTGTATTTTTTTGTTGTCCTCTTCGATTGAAGCTCTTCTAAACCTTTCTTTGCTCGCCGGGCAGGGCACCGCTTTCCCTCAAGCGAGGTCCTGGCGGCTCCGTAGTCGGGCCGACTGGAGGGTCCTCAGGCTCCCACCGCGTGGATCCCCGCGCCGACCTTATGGAGGCCACGGAGCGGAACGCACGGGAGGCGCGGGAGGAGTAGGAGGCGGCGGAGCTAAGAACTGCCCAGGCGGCGAAGGAGCAGGCCGACGCGGCCGCCAAGGCCCGGGCGGAGGCGGCAGCCGCGGAGACGGAGGCGGAGGCCTCGCACAACCAGCCTCCGCTGCTCGTCGTTTCCCTCCGTGCCGTGGCTCCCGACATCCCCATGCCCCCGTCGGAGGAGGTCGACCAAGACCCGCCGGTGATGGAGAGGAGGGAGGACCACGTGGTCTTCGTGGAGGATGCGCCGCAGACGGCGCCGACTGGAGCGGGCCAAAGCGGCCAACCAGCCGCGGCGCCAGCGCAGCCGGCCGGGGGCGAGCCGGAGGCAGGGGCCGGCCTCGAGGTGCAGCCGACATTTAGCCGGCGTGCAGGGGGAACTAACTCCGCGCAGGAGTCGCACGGGGCTGCGGGCGCCAGCCAGACGGCAGAGGCCCTGGAGGTCGCCAGCGCCAGCACGTCCGAGTGGGCGCCCAGCGGGGGGACGGCCGAGCTGAACACGGCGGCCCAGGAGGTCCAGAACCGGCTTCAAGCCCAGGCCGCTTCGTTGCAACGATATACCCAAGAGTTCCTCACGACGCGGGCCGTCATCCGGGTGAGTCTTCTGGCCTTGGTTGTTTTGCTTTTGCGATTTTTTCCGTGGGGGCGCGTCAGCGCACCCACTGGGTGTAGTCCCCGAGTTCCGAGTCGGCTGCTGAGCAGGCGGCTTGGAACTTACTAGGTCCTGATAGCTATCTTATTCTTGCCTCCTGTCTGATCTTCCAGGAATACCATAGCCTCCGCGCTGCTGCCTTCAACTCCCAGGCTCAGGAGCTGGGCCGGAAAACCGTGGACCTGACCAGCAGCCGGAGTGCGTGCTTTGTCTCGTTCATCTCCTATGGGGGCGCGTCAGCGCACCCACTGGATGTAGTCCCCAAGATTCGGGCCAACTGCGGAGCAGTCGGGTCGGATCTTCCCTGACGACTTCTTCCTTATTGATTTTTCCTTTGTCTTCATGCTTGCAGGAGCCAATGCCGACTTGAGGGGGCAGCTCAGCGGGGCCCAGGCCGCCCTTCGCGCCAAGGAAGCCGAGTACAACACCTTGGTCCTGGAGCGTGACCGCCTGTCCAAGAAGTTGGCCGACCAGGAGGAGAGCCACAAGGCGGCCCTGAAGAAGGCACAGGACAGCGAGGACACCCTCAAAGCTGAGGCAAAACAAGCGCTGAGCGAGGGCTTCGGCCAGATTGAGGATCTGATCGATGGTAAGCCGCCTTCCTCACTCCTTGCTTGCCCCTTGCCCCCTGACTTGTGTTCTGACTTGTGCTGCTTTTTGTTCTTTGTGCAGACTACTTCCCCAGCTACTCCGTCTTCGCCACCCAGACCATCGAGGCCCACCGCAAGGCGTGCCGGCAGGCAGGGGCTGAAATCGCGCCGGACGCAAGCCGGACGCTTGAGTAGCAACTTTTGGCGGTCCAAGCCCGGCTGCAACCGTCTCACCGCATGCTCCGCCGCCTCCAGCGTGTCGGGCGCAGGTGTTAGCCGCCCTCTAGCCAGGCGAAATGATTCCCCGCACCCCGAGTCGGATCGCCGACTGGCTGGAGGTTGCGGTTGGCCGCTTCGAGGCCTGGAAGGCATCGGCGGCTCGGCTTGGAGCTGGGCGGGCGGTGGAGTTCGTCCGAGCCTGGTATCCCAGGCTAAACCTGGACCAGCTACGCACCTGGCGGCTGGAGGCCGACGAGGAGATGGAGGAGGTGCGTCCGGCTATCGCTCAGCGTGCCTCGACGATCGCCGAGTGCACTGACATCAGCGTCTTTGCTCCTGAAATAAATGACGACGGCGTTGCCCAACCGGAGGAATGGTTTGGGCTGGACCCGGCAGCGGGTGAGGACTCGGCGGAGGAGATCTCTTCCAGCGATGAAGGTGAAGACGACGAAGGAGATGAAGGCGAAGACGTCGAGCCGGCCGGTGAAGCGGCCAGCCAGCCCCAGCCTGACCGTGCCTCTAGCAACGAGGCGTGTGCTAACGCGCCCTCTGTGGGAGGTGGTGATCATGCCGAGGTTCGCCAGCCGACCACTCCTCCAGCCAGCACTACCGTCTCTACCGACCTGCCCGACTCGCCAGTCGCTCCCTTGGCTTAATCTACCGTCCTTGCTTTTCCTGCTTGTTATTCTTTGAACAATTTTTGTTAAACTTGCGCAGTTCCACCCACTGAGGGTGTATTCAAACTATGTTGAATGTTGGCCTTTCGAAGGCCTTTTGTGTAAATATGATCGTGTGTGTGTTTGGCTTCCATTCGCGTATGCTTTTTATCTTTAGGCTGTTTCCTTTGCCGCCTTCCCCTAGCTGCTGCCTTCCCAACCGGTAGCTGCTCTACAGCCTGTGGCTAATGAAGAACTTGGCTATTTTTTATTTTTGGGGAAGGCAAGTACTCGATCTTTCTTAGATTGAAGCAAGGTGAATGGAAGCCGGCCGACCGGCTACTCTGGTAGTCGGTCGGTGGTGGGAGAAAAGCCAACTTTTGTTATATTAGTCCATTAGTCCCTAGCCGTTTTTCATGTGGGCGTCCTTTCCTGCCTTTAACTCTTGCCAGCCGGATAGCCGGTTCTTCGAACTGCGACTTTTGGCAAGAGAAGGCTCGGGTGCCGGCACACTACTTGTCTGACCGCGGGTAGGACTTCTAATATAACTCAAGGCGGCCAGTCCCCGGACCGACTAGTCGAACCCGGTGCCGGACGAAAAAAGTGAATGTAATGACATGATCATAAGCATGATACTCTTCTTTTATAGATAAAAGATGGCAGTCCCCGAGCTCTCCTCGGGGGGCCTATTGTCTCGTACTTAGTACAAAAGTTAGCGTGATACATACTGCATTTCAACTGTAAAATCTTCGGAGGAGGTTGGCGTTCCATGGTCGTTCCGACTCCTTGCCGGAGTCATCTCTCTTTCGTCCCTTCGGCTTCTGTGCGTCGATCAGGTAGTAGGAGTCATTTCCCAGTGCTCTGTTGATGACAAAGGGGCCTTCCCAAGGGGCCGAGAGCTTGTGCTGGCCGGCTGTTCGCTGGATCAGCCGGAGCACGAGGTCGCCTTCTTGGAAAGATCTTGGTCTGACCTTCCGGCTGTGGTAGCGGCGCAATCCCTGCTGGTAGATGGCGGACCGGCTGAGGGCTAACAGCCGGCCTTCTTCCAGCAGGTCGACGCCGTCTTCTCGTGCTTCCTTGGCCTCCGCCTCTATGTACATGGTTACCTGAGGCGAGTCGAACTCGATGTCGGTTGGGATGACCGCCTCGGCACCATACACGAGGAAGAAAGGAGTGAAGCCGGTTGACTTGTTTGGGGTAGTGCGCAGACTCCAGAGGACGGCCGGCAGCTCATCGAGCCAACAGCCGGCCGAACGTTCCAGTGGTACGACCAGTCGGGGCTTGATGCCGGAAAGGATGAGGCCGTTGGCTCGCTCGACTTGGCCGTTTGACTGCGGGTGGGCAACGGACGCTAAGTCCAACCGGATGCCCTGCGTCGCGCAGAAACGTGCCAATGCTCCCTTGGCGAAATTCGTGCCGTTGTCGGTGATGATGCTGTGTGGCACGCCGTAGCGAGTTGTTATATCTGCGATGAATGTCACGGCAGTCGGCCCATTCAGCTTCTTGATCGGCTTTGCCTCAATCCATTTGGTGAATTTGTCCACGGCGACAAGCAGATGTGTCATGCCGCCGCGCGCCGTCTTGAATGGGCCCACCATGTCCAGTCCCCAAACGGCGAAGGGCCAAGTGAGGGGAATGGTCTTGAGTGCCGAAGCCGGCATGTGTTGCTTGGAGCTGAAGACTTGGCACCCTTTGCAATGTTTAACTAACTCCTTGGCGTCATCCAAAGCAGTCGGCCAAAAGAACCCATGGCGGAAAGCTTTGGCGACGAGTGATCTTGAGGCCGCATGGTGGCCGCATTCTCCTTGGTGGATGTCTCTGAGGATTGCAATGCCCTTCTCTTGCTCGACGCATCGCTGGAAGACTCCAGTGACACTGCGCCTGACGAGCTCTCTGTTGACGATTGTGTATGCTCCGGCTCGGCGTTGGACTTGTCTTGCCTCTGTTTCGTCAGCCGGCAGATCTTGGTTTATTAGGAAGTTGAGGATGGACTGAGCCCATGATGGAGCCGCGACTTCTTCTATTGCCAACACGGCTACTGCGACCAGGGCGGGCGGGCTGGGTGGTGAAATGCTAGAGTCGGTCGCCGCCTGTTGTGTTGGTGCAGTCCCCAGGCCGACTACCGCAGTCCCCGAGCCGGGTGTGGCAGTCCCCGGGTCGGGCGTAACTACGGAAGTCCCCGAGCCGCCTACTGACGTCCCCGGGCCGACTATCGAAGTCCCCGGGTCACCTGCTTGGTTCTTCGAGCCGGACCCGGCCGCGTCGGGGTCAGGCGGCACGAAGATGGAATCGGACTCTGGAGACGGCTTGATAGACGGCTTGAGGAGGCGTTGCAGAGAGACACCGGTTGGTATTGCCTGCCGAGTGGAGCCTATTCGAGCCAGGGTATCAGCTGGCTCATTGTCGGCTCGCGGTACGTGGAGGAACTCGCATCCTTCAAAGTACCCGCTGATCTGCTGAACGAGGAAGCGGTAGCTTGCCATATTTGCGTCCTTGGCGTCCCAGTCGCCGGATGATTGCTGGACTACCAAGTCCGAGTCGCCGTAACATAGGATCCGGCGTATGCCGAGCTCTTTGGCAAGCCGGAGCCCGTGTATGAGCGCCTCGTACTCGGCCACGTTGTTGGAGGCGGCAAAGTGAATTTGCAGCGTGTATCTGAGCTTGTCGCCTTTGGGAGAGGTGAGGATGACGCCGGCTCCCAAGCCGGTGCGCATCTTGGACCCGTCGAAGTGCATGCGCCAATGAGTGGAGTCGGGAGCTGGCGGTAGGTACTGGGTCTCGGCCCAGTCGACGAGGAAGTCGGCCAATGCTTGGGACTTGATGGCGGTGCGAGGCTGGTAGAAGATCGTGTAGGGGGCCAGCTCGATGGCCCATTTCGCCACCCGGCCGGATGCATCCCGGCTGCCTATGATCTCGGCAAGCGGGGCGGTGCATACGACCGTGATGGGGTGCTCTTGGAAGTAGGGCTTCAGCTTCTTGGCGGCGAAGTACACGCCATAGCACATCTTCTGGTAGTGCGGGTAGTTCTGCTTCGAGGTAGACAGCACCTCGCTCAAATAGTACACCGGCCTCTGGACCGGCTGGGCTCGGCCCTCTTCTGGGCGCTGGACTACGATGACGGTGCTGACCACCCGGCTGGTTGCAGCAATGTAGAGGAGCATGGGCTCTTTCTCAGTCGGCGCCGCCAGGACAGGCGGCGTGGCCAGCATCTTCTTCAGCTCGTGAAAAGCTTGGTCGGCTTGGTCGTTCCACTCGAAGTGAGTGGTCTTCTTCATGAGGCGGTAGAGGGGGAGAGCTTTCTCTCCGAGCCGGCTGATGAAGCGGTTCAGGGAGGCCAAGCACCCGGTGAACTTCTGGACGTCTCGAAGTTTGGTGGGAATCGCCATTCTCTCAATGGCCTTGATCTTTACTGGGTTGCATTCGATGCCGCGTTCGGAGACCAGGAAGCCTAGGAGCTGGCCGGCTGGCACTCCGAACACGCATTTCTCGGGGTTGAGCTTGATCTGGAACCGGCGCAGGTTCTCAAATGTTTCCTTGAGGTCCTCCAGCAAGGTGTCGCGCTTCTCCGTCTTCACCACAATGTCGTCTACGTAGACGTGGGCATTTCTGCCGAGCTGCTTGAGGAGGCACTTCTGCATGCAACGCTGAAAAGTGGCACCGGCATTTCTTAAGCCGAATGTCATAGTCAGGTAGCAGAAAGCTCCGAATGGCGTGATGAAGGCGGTCTTCAGGCGGTCAGCCGGATCTAGCTTTATCTGGTGGTATCCTGAGTAAGCATCCAAGAAACTCAACAGCTCGCATCCGGCCGTGGAGTCTATCACTTGATCAATCCTTGGCAGGGCAAAGGGATCTTTGGGGCAGGCCTTGTTGAGGCTCGTGTAGTCTATGCACATGCGCCACTTGTTGTTCTTCTTTAGCACGAGGACCGGGTTGGCGAGCCACTCTGGAAAGAAAACCTCCATAATGAAGCCGGCTGCCAGAAGCCGGGCTATCTCCTCTCCCACAATCCTTCTTTTCTCCTCCGACAGTCGGCGGAGGGGTTGTTTGACTGGTTTTGTGCCTTCTCGGACGTGTAGCTTGTGCTCGGCGAATTCCTTCGGAACACCCGACATGTCCTTAGGGGACCATGCAAAGATATCCCGATTCTCACGGAGGAAGTCGGCGAGCTCGCCTTCCTATTTGCTGTTTAGGTTTGCCCCGATTACGGCAAACCTTTCTGGATGCTCGGGGTCAAGAGGTATCTTCTTCGTCTCCTTGGCCGGCTGGAAAGATCCTGAGGCATCACACTCCTTGGGATCGGGGACAGGGCATGCTGTTTGCTGGCCATGGCCACGACTCGGTCCAACATCTTCTTTTCTTCGGCAATCACAAGGGACTCGGCCAGCCGGCTGCTGGCTGCAGCGCACTCGGAAGATTTCTTGTAATCTCCGGCTACGGTGAGGATGCCCTTGGCGCTCGGCATCTTCATTTTGAGGTAAGCATAGTGCGGAACAGCCATGAACCTAGCCAAGGCAGGAAGGCCAAGCTATGCATGGTAGGGGCTCTCTAGGTCCACCACTTCAAACCAGATCACTTCTCGACGGAAATGATCCTTGTCCCCAAAGAGAACATCAATCTTGATTTTGCCAATGGGGGCGCAGGACAGGCCAGGTACAATGCCATGGAACACAGTCCGAGTAGGCATGAGTTGCTTCGTATTGATGTTAAGCTTCTCCAGGGTGTCATGGTACAGGATGTTGATGTTGCTCCCGCCATCTATCAGCACTCGAGAGAAACGGGTGGCGTGTTTGTCCATTGCAAGGGTGGCATCCAAAACCAACGCATAAGAGCCGGGAGATGGCATCACCTCTGGGTGGTCGGCCCGGCTCCAGCTGATAGGCTTTTCTGACCAGTGCATGTGCTCGGTGGGGTTGGCAGCGACCACATTGACTTCCTGGTGCTCTCGGCGTCTGCTACGCCGGCCTTCAGGGCTGGCTTGTAAAGACGACGTAGGCGGCATGCTCGTCGGGGAACTCATCGTGCACAGCTCCGACTGCTGGCCGAGCGGTCGGCGGCTGCGGAGCCGGAGGCGGCGGTCCAGCAGGCGGAGGCGGCGCGAGCCCTTCGCCTTTGGAGATTCGGGTGAGCCAGTGGCACTTCCGGGTTGTGCGGTTGGACGGCTTCGCGCCGCTGTGGAACTTGCATGGGGCGTCGAGAGTTTGCTCGTAGGAGAAGGCCGGCTGCCAAGCCGGCCTGCCGCCCTTCTGCTTCTTGGGTGCGGGCCGCCCTTCGGGCTGCTCGTCTTCGACTGTGGCCACCTGCCGACTGGTGGAGAGCGGCACGGGGCCCTTGCGCTTGTGGTCGTTCTGGTACGGGCGTCGGCCGGAGTCCCCAGCCGGCGTCTTGGGCGCCGGGTTGATTACCTTCCCGGACGCGTCTACCCGGAGTTCAGTCTTCATTGAGGAGTCGGCGGTGGCGTACTTGTCCGCTATGACCAGAAGCTCGTCGAGGGTAGTCGGCTCGTCGCAGAGGAGCTTGTGCTTAAGGAGGGTGCCTTCTCGGCACCCGGCGGTGAAGTATTCTATGGCTTGCACCTCGTGCACCCCTTCGCAAGAGTTGCGGAGCTCGGCCCAACGCGTGAGGTAGTCGCGAGTGGACTCGGCAGGGCCTTGTACACACAAGGAGAGCTGTCTGGGCTTGGGAGCCCGATTGTAGGTGCTGGTGAAGTTGCGGACGAAGGCCTTCTGTGAAGTCTAGCCAGCTGTTGATGCTGTAGGGCCTGAGGCTATTGAGCCAGGTCCGCGCCGTGCCTTGCAGCATGAGGGGCACGTACTTCACGGCAACGCGCCTGTTGCCGTTTGCTATGCGAACCGCTGTGGAGTAGTCGATCAACCAATCTTCCGGCTTCACAGAGCCGTTGTACTTGGGCGTGTCTCTTGGGAGCGAGAACCCTTTGGGGAAAGGCTCGTCGCGGATGCGGGGGCCGAAGCAAGGCGGGCCGACATCATCTTCTTCTTCTAGCGCCAGGGATCGCGCTAGGCGGTCGATCCGAAGGCGGGCGTCGTTCTCGCCGACTCCTTCACGGAGACCTAGTCGGCCGCTGAGAGTCGGATGTGTGACAGGCGGTGGGGTGGGATATCTCTCCCCACGAGGCGGAGGCGGAGGCGGGTTGCCCCGCCGCTCCACGGCCCGGGGACGGCCTTCTGCGTCTCGCTCGATGGAGGTCCGGGTTCGGCTTCGGCTGGCAGCCGGCTCCTTCTCGTGTCGCACGCGGGTTTTACCCGCAGTCGGCGTCCGGGACGTCGCGACGTGCTCTCTGCGCGGGGAAGGCTTTCCGCGCGGGCGTCGGCTTCGTGCCGCTGTGCGGCTGCATCGATTAGTTGCTGGATGCGTCTGGTCATGTGGGGGAGTTCTTCGGCTCCCAGTCCGTCTAGCTCGTCTACGGCCGCCTGGGCGGCGCGCAGGTTCTCGAGCGGAGTGGCGTAGACTGGGCGGTCGACTCCTAGCGTGTCGGCGAGGGCAGCGCCGCGCTGTCTGACAACGCCGGCTCGGCTTGGCCCGCCTGGGGGCGGCGTGCCAAAGGCGGCGCGGTCGGCTTCGCGCTGGTGGGCCTCGGTGAGGCGTCTCATGGAAGCCAACTTCCGGCCCTCCGCGAGGAGGGCGAGGCGGCGAGCCTCCAGTGCTTCGGCGTCGGCATCGGCCGGGAGGGGGATGGACAAATCATGGACCGCTGCATGCGGGGCGTCGAGGGCGTTCTCGCCAGAAGCGCCGCCGTGGCCGATGACCATCACCTCGGTGGTGGCGCCGTCGCAGCCATCGGCCCGGGGAAGAGGGTCGTTGTAGATCGCGACGTCGGTGGGGAAAGCGTCGAGCGAGGCCGTGTCGGAGTCGACAGGCATCGGATCGGTGGAGCCAACAGACTCCAAGTCCACAGCAAGCTCGCCGGAGACGTGGAGCTGGCCGAGGAGGTTGACGAGGTGGTCGGTGCCCGCGTCAGAGGCGAGCTCGTCGGAGATGAGGGTCTTGTCAAGGAGATCGGCGAGGCCGCTCGCTGCGCAGACATTGGCGACCCCTTGCAGCGCGTCGTGGCAAGCGCCATCGGGCGTGCCGGGCTGGCTACGCTCGCTGGGGAGGAAGAGGGTTCCCGTCCAGAACAGGTCTCCGGACGACGGTGCACCTGGCCCCACGGTGGGCGCCAAATGTCGGGTGGTAGGTGCGACATATGCCAACGGGTGGCTTATCATTGTGGGAGCCAGTAAGACGTCGCCGGTGCCTGGAAGCGGGATGAGGCGAAGACATGCACGCCGGCGAATCTTACCCAGCTTCGGGGCTCTCCGTGGAGATAACACCCCTACTGCTGCTCTTCGGGGTCTCTGCATGATCACTAGATGAACGAGTGGCTACAAGATGCTCCTTGAGCTGTTTGGCGAGAAGAAGAAGAAGGGCACGGCTAGCTCTCCTCTCCTCTCTATGTGGTGTCTAAAACTAGCTCAGATCAACCCTTTGCATGGGTGCCCCGGGGGGTTTATATAGGCTCACCCCCCGGGGGTACAATGGTAATCCGGCTGGGCGTGGGCCCCAGCCGTCTGTGTCTACGCTCGCCGGCTTCTGCGCCGGCTGCTGGGGCCGCCGGCTGGTGGGTCCCGCCGGCTGCCGGCTCCTTGGTCGACAGGCAGGCCCCACTGTCCAGGGCCTTGTCGGTGGCTGGTTACTGTTGCCTCAACCTGGTGACGAGGGCTTCGCCGAGGTGGGCGTGGCTACAGTGCCGCCGCCCGGCGGGCGATCGCTGTAGCCTCACCGCGTCTTGTCTCCTTAATGGGGCGTCTCCTTCGAGGGAGGAGGCAAGCCGGCTGCGGGGAGCCGGCCCTGTCTTGGGCCGACTGGGGGAGGCCTGGCCGCCTTCGGGTGTCTCTCTGCCTGAAGGGGCCCACCGCCCGTGGGCCGCGCTGACAGCCCGTCGTGGGTGGCATCAGGGTCAACATGGCAACAGTGCCGCGCCGGACGGGTCATGGCCACCCCGTACGGCGCACTGTGCCAGGCGTGCTCCGGGATTCGGGGGTGGCAGGCTTTACTGTAGCCACGCCCCGTCACATCGCCGTTATGTGGATGCAGACTTCGAGGGTACGATCTTGACCGCTTTGTGGGAGCCGGCTCTTGGAGTCGGCCTTCTCGTGGTCGTCTTCTTGGAGCCGGCCCTACCGCGACTTTCTTCATGAGGGCTAAAGCCGGGCCGCCTTCCGATAGTCGGCCTGGGAGACAACCGGCAAGGGGAAGGCGGCCCCACGTCTTGGATTCTTGAGGGCCGGATCAGCTCATAAATTTTTCAGAAGGGCCAGGGGGAGCCGGCTAGGCTACCCGTGGTCATTTACTCCGACACTTGGTGATGAGTGCATGCTTTTAATCTCTATCATTTTGAGCGCTCCACCAAGATGTATGTGACATGGAAGGGTAACCCATGATCCGAATCGATTGTGCATTTGCATTCAAAAGCAAATTTTAAATAATGCACAAATTTAGGGGAGCTCTTGCTTATCACATACTTCTCAAAGCAATGATGTCTTTTCAATCTTATTTATCATTTGTCGAAGCTTTGATCTATATGTTGTCATCAATTACCAAAAAGGGGAAGATTGAAAGTGCAACTATCCCTCGGTGGTTTTGGTAATTCCTAACAACATATAGTTCATTGAGCTAATGCTATTTCAAGATAAACATTTCAGGAAAGCTCAATGATTGGCATGGAATGGATGAGAAAAGTGGACCCCTCAAAATGCTAAGGACAAAGAATCGGCTCAAAGCTCAAAGCTCAGGACTCTACATCTTTTCATTTTAAGTGATCCAAGATCACATCGAGTCCATAGGAAAAGCTAATACTATTAAGAGGGGATGAGGTGTTGCCTAATGGCTTGCTTGCTCAAAGTGCTTAGTGATATGCTCCAAAACCCTCAACTACTTTCTCACATCAACATATGTCCCAAACCAAAAGTCAAACTCGGCCCCGCCAAAATTTTCTATCCGGCGCCACCGAGTTCTGTTGACATAGCCACTGCCAGAAACCCTAGTCTTTTCGGTCTCACCAATAGGGATCTCGGTCTCACCGAGATGGGATTGTAATCTCTCTGTTTCCCTTTGTAACATTTCGGTCAAACCGAGATGTGCGATCGGTCCCACTGAGATTGCAATGTAAACTCTCTATTTCCCTTTCGTAACACTTTGGTCCAACCAAGATGAGCGAGTCGGTACCACCGAGTTTGCTTGACCAACTCTCTGTTTGTCCATTACCAAAATCGGTTTCACCGAGTTTGTGTAATCGGTCTCACCGAGATTACGTTATGCCCTAACCCTAACGAAATCGGTCCCACCGAGTTGACATGTCAGTCCTACCGAGAATCCTAACATTCACATTTTGAACTAAATCGGTCCCACCGAGTTTCATGATTTGGTCCCACCGAGTTTGGTGATTTGTGGGTAATAGTTAGATTTTGTGTGGAGGCTAGTTATACCCCTCCACCCACTCTTCATTTAAGGAGAGATCCATCAGAACATGCCTACACTTCCAACATACATTTTCTGAGAGAGAACCACCTACACTTGTGTTGAGGTCAAGATATTCCACTCCAACCACATAAATCTTGATCTCTAGCCTTCCCCAAGTTGCTTTCCACTCAAATCATCTTTCCACCAAATCCAAATCCTATGAGAGAGAGTTGAGTGTTGGGGAGACTATCATTTGAAGCACAAGAGCAAGGAGTTCATCATCAACACACCATTTGTTACCTCTTGGAGAGTGGTGTCTCCTAGATTGGTTAGGTGTCACTTGGGAGCCTCGGTCAAGATTGTGGAGTTGAACCAAGGAGTTTGTAAGGGCAAGGAGGTCGCCTACTTCGTGAAGATCTACCCGAGTGAGGCAAGTCCTTCGTGAGCGACGACCATGGTGGGATAGACAAGGTTGCTTCTTCATCGACCCTTCGTGGGTGGAGCCTGCGACCTCTTCAGCACTACGTTGGATTTCCCCGAAGATGAAGGGATGATGCAGCAAAGTAGCATAAGTATTTCCCTCAGTTTTTGAGAACCAAGGTATCAATCCAGTAGGAGGCTATGCTCGAGTCCCTCGTACCTACACAAAAACAATAGATCAACGCAAACAACACGCTTAGGGGTTGTCAATCCCTTCACGGTCAATTACGAAAGTGAGATCTGATAGAGATGATAAATAATATTTTTGGTATTTTTGGTATAGAGATGCAAAGTAAATAAAGTACAAGCAAAGTAAAAGCAAAGCAATAATAAAGTGATGGAGATTGATATGATGAGAAAGAGACCCGAGGGCCATTGGTTTCACTAGTGGCTTCTCTCAAGAGCATAAGTATTCTACGGTGGGTGAACAAATTACTGTTGAGCAATTGACAGAATTGAGCATAGTTATGAGAATATCTAGGTATGATCATGTATATACGCATCACGTCCGAGACAAGTAGACCGAAATGATTCTGCATCTACTACTATTACTCCACTCATTGACCGTATCCATCATGCATCTAGAGTATTAAGTTAAAAATAGAGTAACACCTTAAGCAAGATGGCATGAAGTAGAGGGATAGTTTCCTGCAATATGATAAAAAAACCAGCTTGTTATCCTCGATGGCAACGATACAATACGTGCCTTGCTGCCCCTTCTATCACTGGGAAAGGACTCCGCAAGATCGAACCCAAAGCTAAGCACTTCTCCCATGGGAAGAACAACCAATCTAGTAGGCCAAACCAAACTGATAATTCAAAGAGACTTGCAAAGATAACCAATCATACATAAAAGAATTCAGAGAAGATTCAAATATTATTCATAGATAGACTTGATCATAAACCCACAATTCATCGGTCTCAACAAACACACCGCGAAAAGAAGATTACATCGAATAGATCTCCACGAGAGAGGGGGAGAACATTGTATGAGATCCAAAAAGAGAGAAGAAGCCATCTAGCTACTAGCTATGGACCCGTAGGTCTGAAGTAAACTACTCACACTTCATCGGAGGGGCTTGGATGATGATGTAGAAGCCCTCCGTGATCGACGCCTCCTTCGGCGGAGCTCCGGAACAGGACCCAAGATGGGATCTCGTGGATACAGAAAGTTACAGCGGTGGAATTAGGTTTTTGGCTCCGTCCCCGATCGTTTGGGGGTACGTGGATATATATAGGAGGAAGAAGTACGTCGGTGGAGCTTCGAGGGGCCTGTCGGTGTCAAAACCGGCGGATCTCGGGTAGGGGGTCCCGAACTGTGCGCCTAGGTGGATGGTAACAGGAGGTAGGGGACACAATGTTTTACCCAGGTTCGGGCCCTCTTGATGGAGGTAAAACCCTACGTCCTGCTTGATTAATATTGATGATATGGGTAGTACAAGAGTAGATCTACCGTGAGATTAAGGAGGCTAAACCCTAGAAGCTAGCCTATGGTATGATTGTTGTTCGTCCTACGGACTAAAACCCTCCGGTTTATATAGACACGGGAGAGGGCTAGGGTTACACAGAGTCGGTTACAATGGTAGGAGATCTACATTTCCGTATCGCCAAGCTTGCCTTCCACGCCAAGGAAAGTCCCTTCCGGACACGGGACGAAGTCTTCAATCTTGTATCTTCATAGTCCAGGAGTCCGGCCGAAGGTATAGTCCGGCTATCCGGACACCCCCTAATCCAGGACCCCCTCTGTAGCCCATGAACCAGGCTTTAATGACGACGAGTCCGGCGCGCAGATTGTCTTCGGCATTGCAAGGCGGGTTCCTCCTCCAAGTACTTCATAGAAGATTTTGAACACAAAGGTAGTGTCCGGCTCTGCAAAATAAGTTTCCACATATTGCCATAGAGAGAATAATATTTACACAAATCTAATCTGCTGACGTATTCCGTAGCGTGACATCACACCATGGCCAAGTCTTTATTTTAATCGTTTTACTGTTCTACCTCAGCGCGTTTAGCGAGGAAGTTTCCTTGGCACGTCTTGTCAAAGCAGAGATCGTGTCCCCTTATTCCGGGATTCTCATCAATACGGGTGTGGGTAACCCAACCATACCCGTTGGTATGTTTTCTTGATCAAAGGCGAGTCCCAAATGGTCACGGGGAGGGCCCTTGGTATTCAACCTCTTATAAAGAGATCAAGGCCTTACTCATTTCTTTCAATCTCAAACGAGTTCGCCCTTCGCCTCGAGTTCCAACACCCAAGGCTCCAGATTTCAGGCGCTTCGAACCTTCGACAATGTCCTGTTCCGACCTTCGAGGCCGATGGATGCCCTCCTCCGTCACGGAGGAGGACGTGCTGATGTTGAGAGAGGCCAGGTTCTTGACCGGCGAAATCTCGCATAGGCTGCCTGCTCAAGGGCAGGTCATTCCCACTCTCAAGCCTGGTGAGAGTATGGTGTTCATGTCTCACTTCCTTCGGGGGCTAGGATTCCCGATTGACCCCTTCGTGAGGGGGCTCATGTTTTATTATGGGTCGGACTCCTAGACTATGAAGATACAAGATTGAAGACTTCATCCCGTGTCCGGAAGGGACTTTCCTTGGCGATACGGATATGTAGATCTCCTACCATTGTAACCAACTCTGTGAAACCCTAGCCCTCTCCAGTGTCTATATAAACTGGAGGGTTTTAGTCCGTAGGACGAACAACAATCATACCATAGGCTAGCTTCTAGGGTTTAGCCTCCTTGATCTCGTGGTAGATCTACTCTTGTACTACCCATATCATCAATATTAATCAAGCAGGACGTAGGGTTTTACCTCCATCAAGAGGGCCCGAACCTGGGTAAAACATTATGTCCCCTGCCTCCTGTTACCATCCGCCTAGACGCATAGTTCGGGACCCCCTACCCGAGATCCGCCGGTTTTGACACCGACAGGGCCTTTTCCGGTGCTCCGCCGGAGGGGGAATCGATCATGGAGGGCTTGTACATCAACACCATAGCCTCTCCGATGATGTGTGAGTAGTTTACCCCAGACCTTCGGGTCCATAGTAATTAGCTAGATGGCTTCTTCTCTCTCTTTGGATATCAATATAAAGTTCTCCTCGTTTCTCTTGGAGATCTATTCGATGTAATTCTTTTTGCGATGTGTTTGTCGAGATCCGATGAATTGTGGGTTTATGATCAAGATTATCTATGAATAATATTTGGTTCTTCTCTGAATTCTTTTATGTATGATTTAATATCTTTGCAAGTCTCTTCGAATTATCAGTTTGGTTTGGCCTACTAGATTGATCTTTCTTGCAATGGGAGAAGTGCTTAGATTTGGGTTCAATCTTGTGGTGTCCTTTCCCAGTGACAGCAGGGGCAGCAAGGCACGTATTGTATTGTTGCCATCGAGGATAAAAAGATGGTGTTTATATCATATTGCTTGAGTTTATCCCTCTACATCATGTCATCTTGCCTAATGCGTTACTCTGTTCTTATGAACTTAATATTCTAGATGCATGCTGGATAGTGGTCGATGTGTGGAGTAATAGTAGTGGATGCAGAATCGTTTCGGTCTACTTGTCGCGGACGTGATGCCTATATACATGATCATGCCTAGATATTCTCATAACTATGCACTTTTCCATCAATTGCTCGATAGTAATTTGTTCACCCACCATAGAATTTGCTATCTTGAGAGAAGACACTAGTGAAATCTATGGCCCCGGGGTCTATCTTCCATCATATTATTTTCCTATCAATTTGCTATTTCTATCATTGTTTATTTTACAATCTTTATTTTCCAATCTATACAATAAAAATACCAAAAATATTTATCTTATTATCTCTATCAGATCTCACTTTTGTAAGTGACCATGAAGGGATTGACAACCCCTTTATTGCGTTGGTTGCGAGGTTCTTGTTTGTTTGTGCATGTACTAGGGACTTGCGTGTTACCTCCTACTGGATTGATACCTTGGTTCTCAAAAATTGAGGGAAATACTTACGCTACTTTGCTGCATCACCATTTCCTCTTCAAGGGAAAACCAACGCATGCTCAAGAGGTAGCAAGAAGGATTTCTGGCATCGTTGCCGGGGAGGTTGCACCAAGTCAAGTCAAGATTTGATCTCCCGCCAACAAGCCATTTCTAACGCCATTGCCGAGGAGATATACGCACAAGTCAAGACATCCCAAGTATCCATCAAAAACTCTTATCCCTCGCATTACATTATTTGCCATTTGCCTCTCATTTTCCTCTCCCCCACTTCACCCTTGCCGTTTTATTCGCCCTCTTTTCCGTTCGCCTCTTTTTGCTTGCTTCTTGTGTGCTTGTGTGTTGGATTGTTTGTCACGATGGCTCAAGACAATAATAAATTGTGTGATTTTTCCAATACCAACAACAATGATTTTCTTAGCACTCCGATTGCTCCTCTTACCGACGCTGAATCTTGTGAAATTAATACTGCTTTGCTGAACCTTGTTATGAAAGATCCGTTTTTTGGCCTTCCTAGTGAAGATGCCGCTACCCATCTAAACATCTTTGTTGATTTGTGTATGCAAAAGAAGAAAGGTGTGGATAATGATATTGTTAAATTGAAGCTATTTCCGTTTTCGCTTAGAGATCGTGCTAAAACTTGGTTTTCGTCTTTGCCTAAAAATAGTATTGATTCATGGAATAAGTGCAAAGATGCTTTTATCTCTAAGTATTTTCCTCCCGCTAAGATCATCTCTCTTAGAAACGATATTATGAATTTTAAGCAACTGAAGGAAATATGCCCCAGAGGCAATAATAAAGTTATTATTTATTTCCTTATATCATGATAAAAGTTTATTATTCATGGTAGAATTGTATTAACCAGAAACATAATACATGTGTGAATACATAGACAAACAGAGTGTCACTAGTATGCCTCTATTTGACTAGCTCGTTAATCAAAGATGGTTATGTTTCCTAACCATGGACACAGAGTTGTCATTTGATTAACGGGATCACATCATTAGTTGAATGATCTGATTCACATGACCCATTCCATTAGCTTAGCACCCGATCGTTTAGTATGTTGCTATTGCATTCTACATGACTTATACATGTTCCTATGACTATGAGATTATGCAACTCCCATTTGCCGGAGGAACACTTTGTGTGCTACCAAACGTCACAACGTAACTGGGTGATTATAAAGGTGCTCTACAGGTGTCTCCAAAGGTATATGTTGGGTTGGCGTATTTCGAGATTAGGATTTGTCACTCCGATTGTGGGAGAGGTATCTCTGGGCCCTCTCGGTAATGCACATCACTGAAGCCTTGCAAGCATTGCAACTAATGAGTTAGTTGCGGGATGATGTATTACGGAACGAGTAAAGAGACTTGCCGGTAATGAGATTGAACTAGGTATGGGATACCGACGATCGAATCTCGGGCAAGTAACATACCGGTGACAAAGGGAACAACATATGTTGTTATGCGGTCTGACCGATAAAAGATCTTCATAGAATATGTAGGAGCCAATATGAGCATCCAGGTTTCGCTATTGGTTATTGACCAGAGATGTGTCTCGGTCATGTCTACATTGTTCTCAAACCCGTAGGGTCCGCACGCTTAAGGTTACGATGACAGTTATATTATGAGTTTATACATTTTGATGTACCGAAGTTTGTTCAGAGTCCCGGATGTGATCACGGACATGACGAGGAGTCTCTAAATGGTCGAGACATAAAGATTGATATATTGGAAGCCTATGTTTGGATATCGGAAGTGTTCCGGGTGAAATCGGGATTTTACCGGAGTACCGGGAGGTTACCGGAACCCCCCGGGAGGTATATGGACCTTAGTGGAAGAGAGGAGAGGTGGCCATAGATGGGCCGCGCGCTCCTCCCCCCTTGGTCCGAATAGGACAAGGAGAGGGGGCCGGCCCCCTTCCTCCTCTCTCTCCTCTTTTCCCCCCTCCGCGAATCCTATTCCAACTAGGAAAGGGGGGGAGTCCTACTCCCGGAGGGAGTAGGACTCCTCCTGGCGCGCCTCCTCTTGGCCGGCCAGCCCCCCCTTTGAGCCTTTATATACGGAGGCAAGGGGCACCCCTAGAGACACAAGTTGATCCACGTGATCATATTCTTAGCCGTGTGCGGTGCCCCCTTCCACCATAGTCCTCGATAATATTGTAGCGGTGCTTAGGCGAAGCCCTGCGACGGTAGAACATCAAGATCGTCACCACGCCGTCGTGCTGACGGAACTCTTCCCCGACACTTTGCTGGATCGGAGTCCGGGGATCATCATCGAGCTGAACGTGTGCTAGAACTCGGAGGTGCCGTAGTTTCGGTGCTTGATCGGTCGGGCCGTGGAGACGTACGACTACATCAACCAAGTTAACGCTTCCGTTGTCGATCTACAAGGGTACGTAGATCACACTCTCCCCCTCTCGTTGCTATGCATCACCATGATCTTGCGTGTGCGTAGGAATTTTTTGAAATTACTACGAAACCCAACAGTGGCATCCGAGCCTAGGTTATATGTGTTGATGTTATATGCACGAGTAGAACACAAGTGAGTTGTGGGCGATATAAGTCATACTGCTTACCAGCATGTCATACTTTGGTTCGGCGGTATTGTTGGACGAAGCGGCCCGGACCGACATTACGCGTACGCTTACGCGAGACCGGTTCTCCCGACGTGCTTTGCACAAAGGTGGCTAGCGGGTGACAGTTTCTCCAACTTTAGTTGAACCGAGTGTGGCTACGCCCGGTCCTTGCGAAGGTTAAAACAGCACCAACTTGACAAACTATCGTTGTGGTTTTGATGCGTAGGTAAGATTGGTTCTTGCTTAAGCCCGTAGCAGCCACGTAAAACTTGCAACAACAAAGTAGAGGACGTCTAACTTGTTTTTGCAGGGCATGTTGTGATGTGATATGGTCAAGACATGATGCTAAATTTTATTGTATGAGATGATCATGTTTTGTAACCGAGTTATCGGCAACTGGCAGGAGCCATATGGTTGTCGCTTTATTGTATGCAATGCAATCGCGCTGTAATGCTTTACTTTATCACTAAGCGGTAGCGATAGTCGTGGAAGCATGAGATTGGCGAGACGACAACGATGCTACGATGGAGATCAAGGTATCGCGCCGGTGACGATGGTGATCACGATGGTGCTTCGAGGATGGAGATCACAAGCACAAGATGATGATGGCCATATCATATCACTTATATTGATTGCATGTGATGTTTATCTTTTATGCATCTTATCTTGCTTTGATTGACGGTAGCATTATAAGATGATCTCTCACTAATTATCAAGAAGTGTTCTCCCTGAGTATGCACCGTTGCGAAAGTTCTTCGTGCTGAGACACCACGTGATGATCAGGTGTGATAGGATCTACGTTCAAATACAATGGGTGCAAAATAGTTGCACACGCAGAATACTGGGGTTATACTTGACGAGCCAAGCATATACAGATATGGCCTCGGAACACGGAGACCGAAAGGTCGAGCGTGAATCATATAGTAGATATGATCAACATAGTGATGTTCACCAATGAAACTACTCCATCTCACGTGATGATCGGACATGGTTTAGTTGATTTGGATCACGTAATCACTTAGAGGATTAGAGGGATATCTATCTAAGTGGGAGTTCTTTAAGTAATATGATTAATTGAACCTAAATTTATCATGAACTTAGTACCTGATAGTATCTTGCTTATGTATGTTTGATTGTAGATAGATGGCCCGTGCTGTTGTTCCGTTGAATTTTAATGCGTTCCTTGAGAAAGCAAAGTTGAAAGATGATGGTAGCAATTACACGGACTGGGTCCGTAACTTGAGGATTATCCTCATTGCTGCACAGAAGAATTACGTCCTGGAAGCACCGCTGGGTGCCAGGCCTGCTGCTGGAGCAACACCAGATGTTATGAACGTCTGGCAGAGCAAAGCTGATGACTACTCGATAGTTCAATGTGCCATGCTTTACGGCTTAGAACCGGGACTTCAACGACGTTTTGAACGTCATGGGGCATATGAGATGTTCCAGGAGTTGAAGTTAATATTTCAAGCAAATGCCCGGATTGAGAGATATGAAGTCTCCAATAAGTTCTATAGCTGCAAGATGGAGGAGAACAGTTCTGTCAGTGAGCATATACTCAAGATGTCTGGGTATTGTAATCACTTGATTCAACTGGGAGTTAATCTTCCGGATGATAGCGTCATTGACAGAATTCTCCAATCACTTCCACCAAGCTACAAGAGCTTCGTGATGAACTATAATATGCAAGGGATGAATAAGACTATTCCCAAGCTCTTCGCAATGCTGAAAGCTGCGGAGGTAGAAATCAAGAAGGAGCATCAAGTGTTGATGGTCAACAAGACCACTAGTTTCAAGAAAAAGGGCAAAGGGAAGAAGAAGGGGAACTTCAAGAAGAACAGCAAGCAAGTTTCTGCTCAAGAGAAGAAACCCAAGTCTGGACCTAAGCCTGAAACTGAGTGCTTCTACTGCAAGCAGACTGGTCACTGGAAGCGGAACTGCCCCAAATATTTGGCGGATAAGAAGGATGGCAAGGTGAACAAAGGTATATGTGATATACATGTTATTGATGTGTACCTTACTAATGCTCGCAGTAGCACCTGGGTATTTGATACTGGTTCTGTTGCTAATATTTGCAACTCGAAACAGGGACTACGGATTAAGCGAAGATTGGCTAAGGACGAGGTGACGATGCGTGTGGGAAACGGTTCCAAAGTCGATGTGATCGCGGTCGGCACGCTACCTCTACATCTACCTTCGGGATTAATATTAGACCTAAATAATTGTTATTTGGTGCCAGCGTTAAGCATGAACATTATATCTGGATCTTGTTTGATGCGAGACGGTTATTCATTTAAATCAGAGAATAATGGTTGTTCTATTTATATGAGTAATATCTTTTATGGTCATGCACCCTTGAAGAGTGGTCTATTCTTATTGAATCTCGATAGTAGTAACACACATATTCATAATGTTGAAGCCAAAAGATGCAGAGTTGATAATGATAGTGCAACTTATTTGTGGCACTGCCGTTTAGGTCATATCGGTGTAAAGCGCATGAAGAAACTCCATACTGATGGACTTTTGGAACCACTTGATTATGAATCACTTGGTACTTGCGAACCGTGCCTCATGGGCAAGATGACTAAAACGCCGTTCTCTGGTACTATGGAGAGAGCAACAGATTTGTTGGAAATCATACATACAGATGTATGTGGTCCGATGAATATTGAGGCTCGTGGTGGATATCGTTATTTTCTCACCTTCACAGATGACTTAAGCAGATATGGGTATATCTACTTAATGAAACATAAGTCTGAAACGTTTGAAAAGTTCAAAGAATTTCAGAGTGAAGTTGAAAATCATCGTAACAAGAAAATAAAGTTTCTATGATCTGATCGTGGAGGAGAATATTTGAGTTACGAGTTTGGTGTACATTTGAAACAATGCGGAATAGTTTCGCAACTCACGCCACCCGGAACACCACAGCGTAATGGTGTGTCCGAACGTCGTAATCGTACTTTACTAGATATGGTGCGATCTATGATGTCTCTTACTGATTTACCGCTATCGTTTTGGGGTTATGCTTTGGAGACGGCCGCATTCACGTTAAATAGGGCACCATCAAAATCCGTTGAGACGACGCCTTATGAACTATGGTTTGGCAAGAAACCAAAGTTGTCGTTTATGAAAGTTTGGGGCTGCGATGCTTATGTGAAAAAGCTTCAACCTGATAAGCTCGAACCCAAATCGGAGAAATGTGTCTTCATAGGATATCCAAAGGAGACTATTGGATACACCTTCTATCACAGATCCGAAGGCAAGACTTTTGTTGCTAAGTTCGGAAACTTTCTAGAGAAGGAGTTTCTCTCGAAAGAAGTGAGTGGGAGGTAAGTAGAACTTGACGAGGTAACTGTACCTGCTCCCTTATTGGAAAGTAGTGCATCACAGAAAACTGTTTCTGTGACACCTACACCAATTAGTGAGGAAGCTAATGATAATGATCATGAAACTTCAGGACAAGATACTACTGAACCTCGTAGATCAACCAGAGTGAGATCCCGCACCAGAGTGGTACCGTAATCCTGTTCTGGAAGTCATGCTGCTAGATCATGATGAACCTACGAACTATGAAGAAGCGATGGTGAGCCCAGATTCCGCAAAATGGCTTGAAGCCATGAAATCTGAGATGGGATCCATGTATGAGAACAAAGTGTGGACTTTGGTTGACTTGCCCAATGATCGGCAAGCAATTGAGAATAAATGGATCTTCAAGAAGAAGACTGACGGCGACGGTAATATTACTGTCTACAAATCTCGACTTGTCGCAAAAGGGTTTCGGCAAGTTCAAGGGATTGACTACGATGAGACTTTCTCACCCGTAGCGATGCTTAAGTCTGTCCGAATCATGTTAGCAATTGCCGCATTTTATGATTATGAAATTTGGCAGATGGATGTCAAAAATGCATTCCTGAATGGATTTCTGGAAGAAGAGTTTTATATGATGCAACTAGAAGGTTTTGTCGATCCAAAGGGAGCTAACAAAGTGTGCAAGCTCCAGCAATCCATTTATGGACTGGTGCAAGCCTCTCGGAGTTGGAATAAATGCTTTGATAGTGTGATCAAAGCATTTGGTTTTATACAGACTTTCGGAGAAGCCTGTATTTACAAAAAGGTGAGTGGGAGCTCTGTAGCATTTCTGATATTATATGTGGATGACATATTACTGATTGGAAATGATATAGAATTTCTGGATAGCATAAAGGGATACTTGAATAAGAGTTTTTCAATGAAAGACCTCGGTGAAGCTGCTTACATATTAGGCATTAAGATCTATAGAGATAGATCAAGACGCTTAATTGGACTTTCATGAAGCACATACCATGACAAAGTTTTGAAGAAGTTCAAAATGGATCAAGCAAAGAAAGGGTTCTTGCCTGTGTTACAAGGTGTGAAGTTGAGTCAGACTCAATGCCCGACCACTGCAGAAGATAGAGAGAAAATGAAAGATGTTCCCTATGCTTCAGCCATAGGCTCTATCATGTATGCAATGCTGTGTACCAGACCTGATGTGTGCCTTGCTATAAGTCTAGTAGGGAGGTACCAAAGTAATCTAGGAGTGGATCACTGGACAGCGGTCAAGAACATCCTAAAGTACCTTAAAAGGACTAAGGATATGTTTCTCATATATGGAGGTGACAAAGAGCTCATCGTAAACGGTTACGTTGATGCAAGCTTTGACACTGATCCGGATGATTCTAAATCACAAACTGGATACGTGTTTACATTAAACGGTGGAGCTGTCAGTTGGTGCAGTTCTAAACAAAGCGTCGTGGCGGGATCTACATGTGAAGCGGAGTACATAGCTGCTTCGGAAGCAGCAAACGAAGGAGTCTGGATGAAGGATTTCATGTCCGATCTAGGTGTCATACCTAGTGCATCGGGTCCAATGAAAATCTTTTGTGACAATACTGGTGCAATTTCCTTGGCGAAGGAATCCAGATTTCATAAAAGAACCAAGCACATCAAAAGACACTTCAATTCCATCCGGGATCTAGTCCAGGTGGGAGACATAGAGATTTGCAAGATACATACGGATCTGAATGTGGCAGACCCGTTGACTAAGCCTCTTCCACGAGCAAAACATGATCAGCACCAAGGCTCCATGGGTGTTAGAATCATTACAGTATAATCTAGATTAGTGACTCTAGTGCAAGTGGGAGACTGAAGGAAATATGCCCTAGAGGCAATAATAAAGTTATTATTTATTTCCTTATATCATGATAAAAGTTTATTATTCATGCTAGAATTGTATTAACCGGAAACATAATACATGTGTGAATACATAGACAAACAGAGTGTCACTAGTATGCCTCTACTTGACTAGCTCGTTAATCAAAGATGGTTATGTTTCCTAACCATGGACAAAGAGTTGTCATTTGATTAACGGGATCACATCATTAGTTGAATGATCTGATTGACATGACCCATTCCATTAGCTTAGCACCCGATCGTTTAGTATGTTCCTATTGCTTTCTACATGACTTATACATGTTCCTATGACTATGAGATTATGCAACTCCCGTTTGCCGGAGGAACACTTTGTGTGCTACCAAACGTCACAACGTAACTGGGTGATTATAAAGGTGCTCTACAGGTGTCTCCAAAGGTATATGTTGGGTTGGCGTATTTCGAGATTAGGATTTGTCACTCCGATTGTCAGAGAGGTATCTCTGGGCCCTCTCGGTAATGCACATCACTGAAGCCTTGCAAGCATTGCAACTAATGAGTTAGTTGCGGGATGATGTATTACGGAACGAGTAAAGAGACTTGCCGGTAACGAGATTGAACTAGGTATGGGATACCGACGATCGAATCTCGGGCAAGTAACATACCGGTGACAAAGGGAACAACGTATGTTGTTATGCGGTCTGACCGATAAAAGATCTTCGTAGAATATGTAGGAGCCAATATAAGCATCCAGGTTCCACTATGGGTTATTGACCGGAGACGTGTCTCGGTCATGTCTACATTGTTCTCGAACCCGTAGGGTCCGCACGCTTAAGGTTACTATGACAGTTATATTATGAGTTTATACATTTGATGTACCGAAGTTTGTTCAGAGTCCCAGATGTGATCACGGACATGACGAGGAGTCTCGAAATGGTCAAGACATAAAGATTGATATATTGGAAGCCTATGTTTGGATGTCGGAAGTGTTCCGGGTGAAATCGGGATTTTACCGGAGTACCGGGAGGTTACCGGAACCCCCCCCCCCCGAGGTATATGGGCCTTAGTGGGCCTTAGTGGGCCTTAGTGGAAGAGAGGAGAGGTGGCCATAGATGGGCCGCACGCCCCTCCCCCCTTGGTCCGAATAGGACAAGGAGAGGGGGCCGGCCCCCTTCCTCCTCTCTCTCCTCTTTTCCCCCTCCGCGAATCCTATGCCAACTAGGAAAGGGGGGGAGTCCTACTCCCGGAGGGAGTAGGACTCCTCCTGGCGCGCCTCCTCTTTGCCGGCTAGCCCCCCCTTTGAGCCTTTATATACGGAGGCAAGGGGCACCCCTAGAGACACAAGTTGATCCACGTGATCATATTCTTAGCTGTGTGCGGTGCCCCCTTCCACCATAGTCCTCGATAATATTGTAGCGGTGCTTAGGCGAAGCCCTGCGATGGTAGAACATCAAGATCGTCACCACGCCGTCGTGCTGACGGAACTCTTCCCCGACACTTTGCTGGATCGGAGTCCGGGGATCATCATCGAGCTGAACGTGTGCTAGAAGTCGGAGGTGTCGTAGTTTTGGTGCTTGATCGGTCGGGCCGTGGAGACGTACGACTACATCAACCAAGTTAACGCTTCCATTGTCGATCTACAAGGGTACGTACATCACACTCTCCCCCTCTCGTTGCTATGCATCACCATGATCTTGCGTGTGCGTAGGAAAATTTTGAAATTACTACGAAACCCAACAGAAACTTGATCATGAGCATGTTGCACAAGCTTGGGAGAGGATGAAATTAATGATACGTAATTGCCCTACTCATGGATGATCATACAAATTTTTTATGCTGGATTGAATTTAGCTTCTAGAAATCTTTTAAATTCGACCGCGGGAGGCACTTTTATGGAAATCACTTTAGGAGAAGCTACTAAACTCCTAGATAATTGTGACGCCCCCGATTTGACCGTACACTAATCATACACGCAAATGTGTACAATCAAGATCAAGGACCCACAGGAAGATATCACAACACAACTCTAGACAAAAATTAAAATAATACAAGCTTTATATTACAAGCCAGGGGCCTCGAGGGCTCGAATACATAAGCTCGAATACACAAGAGTCAGCGGAAGCAATATCTAAGTACATACATAAGTTAAAAAAGTTTGCCTTAAGAAGGCTAGCACAAAAGTAGCAACGATCGAAAAGGCAAGGCCTCCTGCCTGGGACCTCCTAACTACTCCTCAAAGCCCAACTCCACGTACAAACATCCTCGGGATCCTCTGGCTCCTGGACTCCATCATATGATCGCAGTAACCGGGAAAAGGGGAAAAAGAAGTAGGAAAGCAACTGTGAGTACTCATCCAAAGTACTCGCAAGGAAGGATCTACACTACATATGCATTGGTATCAATGAAATGGGTAGTATCTATGGACAGAACTGCAGAATGTCAGAACAAGAGGGGGATAGCTAGTCCTATCGAAGACTACGCATCCCGCAGCCTCCATCTTGAAGCATATAGAAGAGAGTAGATGGTAAGTTCACCAAGTATCATCGTATAGCATAATTCTACCGGCGATCCTACCCTCATCGCCCTGTGAGAGAGAGATCACTGGATTGTATCTGGCACTTGAAAGGGTGTGTTTTATTAAGTATCCGGTCCTAGTTGTCATAAGGTCAAGGTACAACTCCGGATCATCCTTTTACCGAGGGACACGGCTATTCGAATAGATAAACTTCCCTGCAGGGGTGCACCACATTTTTCAACACGCTCGATCCCCTTTGGTCGGACACACTTGCCTGGGTCATGCCTGGCCTTGGAAGATCAACATGTCGCAGCCCCACCTAGGCACAATAGAGAGGTCAGCACGCCGGTCTAAATCCTATGCGCGCAGGGGTCTGGGCCCATCGCCCATTGCACACCTACACGTTGCATACGCGGCCGATGAGCAGACCTAGCAACCTCCATTACAAAGGAAGTTGCGTTACGCGGTCCAACCCGGCGCGCGCCGCTCAGTCGCTGACGTTACGAAGGTTTCAGCTGATACCACGACGTCGAGTGCCCGTAACTGTTCCCACATAGTTGGTTAGTGCGTATAGGCCAGTGGCCAGACTCAGATCAAATACCAAGATCTCGTTAAGCGTGTTATTTTGGAGTAACCACGAACGCCGACCAGGGCCGGGCCCACCTCTCTCCTAGGTGGTCTCAACCTGCCCTGTCGCTCCGCCACAAAATAACAGTCGGGGGTCGTCGGGAACCCAGGCCCACCACTACCAGGATGGAACCACCTGTCCTTTCAGCCCCCACACCGGAATCACTCGCGGGTACTCTACGAGCCGACTAACTTTAGTCACCAAGTATCACATACTATGTATATAAGTATATACTCGTGATCACCTCCCGAGTCACCACGACCCGATAGTATAGCATGGTAGACGAACAAGAATGTAGGGCCACTGATGGAATACTAGCATCCTATACTAAGCATTTAGGATTGCAGGTAAAGGTAACAACAGTAGTAGCAAAGACAGACTATGCATCAGGATAGGATTATCGGAAAGCAGTAACATGCTACACTACTCTAATGCAAGCAGTAGAGAGAAGAATAGGCGATATTTGGTGATCAAGGGGGGGGGGGGGGCTTGCCTGGTTGCTCTGGCAAGGAGGGGTCGTCGTCAATGTAGTCGATCACGGGGTATCAACGTTGGTCTCGGGGTCTACCGAAAGAAGTAACGGAGGGGGAACACAATAAATAACAAAGCAATCAAAGCATAACATGGCAATACGCGGTGCCAGAGATGACCTAACGCAGTAGTAGGTGACACCGACAAAGGAAGGAAAACATCGGAAAAAGTATTCCCGGTGTTTGGCATTTTCGGACAGATAAAATGGAGGGGGACGGTTGCATGTTTGCTATGCTAGGGACGTGTGGTGAACGAACGGACTACATGCTCGAATTCATCTCGTCGTTCTGAGCAACTTTCATGTACAAAGTATTTTCATCCGAATTACGAATTATTTTCTATTAATTTTCAAAGTTTTATTGATTTTTTTGGAATTTTCTTTAACTAGTTAATTCAAACTTTAAATATGTCAGATTACTTTTTATACCCACTAGCGGTTTGCCTAAGTGTAAGACAATGGGGTCCAGGGGGTCCAGTCAGCAGGCCAGTCAAACTTTGACTGGTCAACAGGGTCAACAGACCCACATGTCATGGACTAAACCTTTAATATTTTTACTTGTTTAGTTTAATTTAGTAGTGATCCATTGTCATAGACTATTTACCTAATCAGATAAATAAAGCAATCCTAATTAGAGGGGAGGCCACATGTCTTAGGGTAGCAACTGATTTAAGTAGTAGTACTGATTAGCCTAACTAGTAACAAAATTAGCCCTAACTAATTCTTGGGCCGGCCACCCACACACACAGAACACACACGCCACGCACACCACACAACACACACTCAGCCATGGCCACGGCCGATAGCAGGAGCAGGCAGCACTAGGCGCATTAGAAATTGGCAACGGGCAGGAGCTATCAGCAGCAGTACGCAGCGCTAGCAGCGGCAGCAGAAGCGGCGCAGTACCACACAGAGATAGTAGAGACAGTAGCGACAGTAGTCAATAGCAGCGGCATGTAGTAGCAGAAAGCAGTCATCTAAGAGCACAGCAGGCACGACAACAAGCAGCGCCGAGCGCGGCGTCGCATGCATGGACATCGCCGGCTAGCAACGGCGGACACGACCAGGATGCGGCCAGACGACAGCAGCGTGCGGGGAGCAGTGGCAGCGGATCAGCAATGGTAGCAGCAGGCAGTAGCACTAGTAGAGCAAGCAGCGGCAGGGGAAGGCAGCAGCATGCGATAGCAGAAGCAAGGCAGGCAACGGCGGGCGGGGGCGACGCAACTCAGCAGGTGATGTGACCAGCGCGCGGGAACGGAGCTCCGGGCGCGGGTACGGCAGGCTTCGGCCACGACGGGCACGAACTCACGAGGTGACACTACGGCGACGGATCGACGGGGTAAAGGCCGGGCTTATAGGCCTAGCGGGACGCGGGTTGGCTGCCACGCACGGCCTCGGCCGGCGGACCTAACCGGCGCCTTCAGCGCCGGTTGGAGTTTCTGGCGGCAACATAGCACGTGGTATGGGCCAGCCCATCACGAGGCAATTCAGTGAATCGCTCGCCAGCTCACGCTTGCGTACGCTTCGTTCTATTTTAAAAAAACTATTCTTCGTTCTTTCACTCAAAAAAAAAAACGTACCATTCGTCCTCCTCTCAAAAAACGTATGAAAAAAAAAGTTCATCCGTTTCCAAAAATAATTTCATCGGTTTTTATAATAGTTCAACAAATTTGAAAAAAGTTCATCGATTTTGAAAAAAAGTTCACGAATTTTGAAAAAAGCTCATCGATTTTCTAAAAACGTTCACAAGTAAAAAAAATCATCGGTTTTCTAAAATAGTTCATCAAATTTGAAAAAAGTTCATTGATTTTGTAAAAAAGTTCACCGATTTTGGAAAAAGTTCACCGATTTTCAAAAAACGTTCACAAGTAAAAAAAATCATCGGTTTTCTAAAATAGTTCATCAAATTTAAAAAAGTTCATCGATTTTGAAAAAAGTTCATCGATTTTCAAGAAGCGTTCACAAGTAAAAAATCATCGGTTTTCTAAAATAGTTCATCAAATTTGAAAAAAGCTCATCGATTTTGAAAAAAAGTTCACCGATTTTGAAAAAAGTTCATTGATTTTTAGAAAACGCTCACAACTAAAAAATAGTTCACAAAATTTTAAAAAAAAGAGTTCACCGATATCGGGTTTGAAAAAAGTGCATCGAAAATGAAAAGGTTCATCGATTTTTGAAAAAGTTTAACAGATTTGAAAAAAGGTTCATCAAATTCGATGAACTTTTTCCGTTGAATTAGTAAAAGGAAAGAGAAAAAGAAAAAAGAAAAAAAAACCGAAGAAAGAGCAAAATGATAAAAAGGTTGCAGATCACCACATCGGTGGGATTGGTGTAGTTGGCTATCGAAGCTAGCTTGCACGAGGACGTGGGGGGTTCGAATCCTGCTAATCGCTTTTTTTGGCTCTAGTTTAAAACAGAAAAGGAAGGGAACATGGGCCAGCCCAGCTTGGCGTGGGGGTGTGCGCCCATTAGCATAGATCGAAGGAACGGGCGTAGAGGGCGCCGTTTAGGGTTTGCCCCACCCCCGCCTCCTGTAGCAAGGTGGGAGGCAAGTGGGGGTGGGCTGGGCTTGCCCTTTTGCTTAATGGGCCAAAGTGCCTAGTAGATTAGGTCCACCTTTTCATTTTCTAATTCGGTTTTCTATTTATTTAGTGTTTTACATTTTACTTTTCACTCCATTTGACTTTTGTAAAATGCGGGACTTGCAAAATCAAATACTATGAAATATTTTGTACTTCCACAAAATGTTTCGAGGCTAGATGATTTCATTTGAATTTTACCTAAATACTAATGGATTAAATAGGCTATTTTGGGCACTATTCTAAATAGGTTAGGGGCAATTTAATACTCCCAATAATATTGGTTTTTCCAAGACAATTACTTAGTGATTATTTGCAAAATTATGAACACTCTAGTTTTGCTGTTTTGAAAAAATAATAATTTTACTTGTATTTGAATTTGAAATCTGAACCGTGCTTGAATGCAAGTGAGGATTAACAACAGTAAGAGTGATGACCTGGCACCATTAACAGGGGATTACCGTAGCTTGACACTGCGGGTGGTACAAATCTCCTCCAGTACAAAAAATCTTGTCCCAAGATTTAGGAGCGCGAGTAAGGGGGAAAGACTAGGTTACGAAATTCTAACGGATCTTCTCGGTCTTGGTTGCTCTTCTCGAACAGGTCGATCCATTACATTGACGTCTTCATTACTCTGCTTCCGGTCATCATGATGAAGTTGGCATCCTTTCTTTGGGAACTCCATCGTACTTACGAATAGGTAACGGGGCAGCTCGGCAACGACAGAATGCTATAAGGGTAATAATCTGGGATTAACCCATGAACAAGCATATGAGTACCTCTCGAGTTGAACAAATAAAACATATCGAGAGTAAAGTACGAAGGTACAATAAGAAGTTTCCAGCAGCCAGGCAATCATCCAATGCCTAGTCAAAAGGTGAAAGGGTCTCAGGGCGACGTGAATAAGTATTGCGTCTAATACTAGAATAGGTCACTAGGAATGTGGCTCGCGAATTGCATACGAAGCCAGGATTAACTTTGCTGTGGGTTATGGGCCCACCATGTGGGTTAAAAGTAGGAAGGGCGGTGATATCTTCCACGATCATGTAAGCAAGGCATGTTAGAGGATAGTCTGTCGGTTATGTCGGCAACAATATCGGTACCAAGGGCGAGGGATGAAGAGAACAATTTTCCTGCTCATTGAACGAGGTGGGCCAATAGGCAAAGTTCTCGTCCATCGATGGTTACCGGAATGTCATCAATAGTAGAAACAGGGTATCACTGACAGAATTGTACACCGGGGTGTTTACATAAGCAGTGAATTATTACTGCTTAGATTATATAGATCACAAGAAAGGTCAAACAAACCAATGGAAAGGAAAATGTGATCATTAGGTTAAATAGAATAATGGAAAGGAAAATGTGTTTAAACACATATTTCAGGGGTATATCCTTCCCAAGGACAAGCAGAGCATGATACCCATGATAGGATATAACGTAGAAACACCTTTAAGAAAGGGGAGAGAAATTTTCATGACATTACCCATACAACGATGTTTGGATGATTGATAAAGAATATTTAGCATGGCACTTCAAATGTTCTTATTGATGATCGGAGTACCACTGACATGGTTCGATATAGCATTGACATGGTCATCAGGTAAAGATTAGACTTAGGATACACAAATGATCCATCAGGAAAACTCATAGAATAAGTCTTACAATTTCCTCATGGAAGAATGGATAACCTTGCTAAAAAGAAAAGTATAACAATAGGGCCTTCGACCAGGTGTGCTAGGCAGGACATCACCTTACCGGGTCATATAAAGAACAATGTTATAACTCTTGGAAATATGTTCCAACCATCATATCTGACGGAGATTCAGATCTGATTGGTGTCAGGATACCTCAGACTCAGGATTCCTGACAATAAAAAGGTGTAACACAAATTGACGAGAAGACGCTGTAAGATTCTCGGGAATGAACTATGGAAGCGAGTTTCGAAACAAAAGTTCATCATTAAACCAAGGAGAGGATGAGGAGGCGGCTGATGGACTCAACGATAATTCATCGAGACTTCCAAAAAGATGGTTTTCCACAATTGCGTGAACACGGAGATATCATTTGTCAGACCAAATGACTTAATGATGTATGCTGGAGGAAAACACACACAATTAAACATTGGTTGAAAGGTGCTCCCGAAATATGGGCTGGGTTGCACGACCAACGTCGGAATGGCGATTGAGCAACCAACACACCAAATTGGAATTATTGGCCAATAACTCTGAAGCAATAGGGTTGCTAGAGATATTAAATTCGCACAACAGAGTTCACTCAACACGGGGACCAAGAAAAGGATGGTGGTTGCGAGAAGCATCATTGTATCACGAATTCTTAGGAGGTGGTGAAATTCTCACAACATTCTTGACATAAAGGAAGGTAACACTCCAAGGTAGAACATAAGATAATCTGGATAGCCAGGAACTCAAGGTACAGCCACAACACAAACAAGTTTGTGTTGGAAAGAAGGCAAGGAAGTAGTTGATGACAACAAAAAAACCAAGGGACAAGGATGCTATTTCCCATGAAGAATTCAATAGATATCTCAGAATGTTGATGATGATCACGGCACATTTGTTGAGAGATTTCAAGATGTAATCGATCGGCGATGACATCAGGTCAAAGGAATGGTGAAGAGAACGGTTATTGGAACCAAGGGTGCGACACAAACTCGAAACCAAGGTCGTTGTTCAAGGCGAAATGGTATGATGAGGAAGATCGACGTAAGCTTAGCTCATCGTCAAAAGTGATGCTCTGGGAATAAGGACCATGCAGCATAGTTAAAATCATTAAAATAATGATATAGCCAAATAGGGTAGGAATGACGTGATCGGGTACAAACTCGTAAGTAAAGAAGATTTATAATAGTTGTTGAACCGTAGTGCGGACTCGGTTCAGTTATCGGTGTCTTTGAGTGTTTAATAACTCAGAGCCCGTGAAAAAATGGAATCAGTGAGAATGTAGTACTTGATGAAGAATTCATAAGACGTTATGTAGTTCTTGATATTATCAAGGTACAAGAGGGTAATACTTGAAGGTAGGGTAGAATAGAGGTTAGACTGTGTATTGATCTGCAGAAGACAAGTGCCTTTAACTTGACTGAGAATTGAAATCAAAGGAGAACAATATGGTCAAAACCACATTTGTAAATGATCAAACCACAAATACAAGATGAACTTATAACAAGGGGATAATTATTTTAAGAGAAGCTTCCATGATAAAGTATACATTATGTCCATGGGCATGAACACAGGGTTCAAGGTTGACTCCCACTTGTTCGACGCATAACCTTTCATTCACTTCTCATTTGGAAGAAGCTGTAGTATTGAGATTTTATCTGGCAAAACACCAGAAGAGTATGACTCGTGAAAACTCTGGGATTCCCATAGATTAAGGAAGGCACAGGTTCAACCCATCGGGGCATCTTAGGAACATATACCACAAACTTCAGTAGCAAATAACTCAACCTCGAAAGTAGACCATGGTTGACAAGAGCAGTTGATACAATGTACAAAAGGTGCTATGTATTAGGGGGAGAACTCAAGGTTTGAGAATATGCTAGAACGGTCGGATAATAATCCACAAAATGATCTGGCGGACCGCAAAGAATTGGATGTGAGTATCGATACTCAACCAGAAGAAGAAAGAATGCAAGGAGATCAGATTATAGAAATGTGACGCCCCTGATTCAATCGTACACTAATCATACACGCAAACGTGTATGATCAAGATCAGGGACTCACGGGAAGATATCACAACACAACTCTACAAATAAAATAAGTCATACAAGCATCATATTACAAGCCAGGGGCCTCGAGGGCTCGAATACAAGAGCTCAATCATAGACGAGTCAGCGGAAGCAACAATATCTGAGTACAGACATAAGTTAAACAAGTTTGCCTTAAGAAGGCTAGCACAAACGGGGATACAAATCGAAAGAGGCGCAGGCCTCCTGCCTGGGATCCTCCTAAACTACTCCTGGTCGTCGTCAGCGGCCTCCACGCAGTAGTAGGCACCTCCCGAGTAGTAGCAGTCGTCATCGACAGTGGCGTCTGGCTCCTGGACTCCATCGTCTGGTCGCATCAATCGAGTATAGAAAGGGGGAAAAGGGGGAGCAAAGCAACCATGAGTACTCATTCAAAGTACTCGCGAGCAAGGAGCTACACTACATATGCATGCATTGGTATTAAATGGAAAAAGGGATAACATATGTGGACTGAACTACAGAATGCTGAAATAACACGGGGATAGCTAGTCCTATCGAAGACTATGCTTCTGGCCGCCTCCATCTTGCAGCATGTAGAAGAGACTAGATGGTAAGATCACCAAGTATCATCGCATAGCATAGACTTACATGATGATCCTCCCCTAGTCGCCCTGGGAGAGAGAGATCATCGGTTGTATCTGGCACTTGGAAGGGTGTATTTTATTAAGTATCCGGTTCTAGTTGTCATAAGGTCAAGGTACAACTCCAAGTCGTCCTGTTACCGAAGATCGCGACTATTTGAATAGATTAACTTCCCTGCAGGGGTGCACCACATTTCCCAACACGCTCGATCCCTTTTGTCCGGACACACTTTTTTGGGTCATGCCCGACCTTGGAAGATCAACACGTCGCAGCCCTACCTAGGCAAAACAGAGAGGTCAACACGCCGGTCTAAATCCTATGGTGCAGGGGTCTGGTCCCATCACCCATTGCACACCTGCATGTTGCGTACGCGGCCGACGAGCAGACCTAGCCTCCCTTATACAAGAGCAGGCGTTCCAGTCCAACCCGGCGCGCGCCGCTCAGTCGCTGACGTCACGAAGGCTTCGGCTGATACCACGACATCGAGTGCCCATAGTTGTTCCCGCGTAGTTGGTTAGTGCGTATAGGCCAGTGGCCAAACTCAGATCAAATACCAAGATCTCGTTAAGCGTGTTATTTTGAAGTAACAGCGGATGCTGACCAGGGCCAGGCCCACCTCTCTCCTAGGCGGTCTCAACCTGCCCTGTCGCTCGGCCACAAAGTAACAGTTGGGGGCCGTCAGGAACCCAGGCCCACCACTACTTGGGTGGAACCACCTTCCCTTTCAGCCCCCAGCATCGGAATCACTTGCGGGTACTCAACGAGCTGGCCCGACTTTAGTCACCACAAGTATCATATATAAAGTATATAATATATACCTGTGATCACCTCCCGAGTGATCACGGCCCGATAGTATAGCATGGCAGACAGACAAGAATTTAGGGCCACTGATGATAAACTAGCATCCTATACTAAGCATTTAGGATTGTAGGTAAGGTATCAACAGCTGTAGCAACAATGACAAGCTATGCATCAGAATAGGATTAACGGAAAGCAGTAACATGCAACACTACTCTAATCAAAGCAGTAGAAAGAGAATATGCGATATCTGGTGATCAAGGGGGAGGGCTTGTCTGGTTGCTCTGGCAAGTAGGGGTCGTCAACAACGTAGTCGGACGGGGCACTAGCAGCGGCGTCAGTCTCATAGTCTATCAGAGAGAAGACGGGGAAGAAACAATGAATATAATGCAAACAAATGCATAACGATGCATGACATGACAAGTAGCGGTGCTAGGTGTGCCCTAACGCAGTATGAGGTGATACCGGTGAAGGGGGGAAACATCCGGGAAAATATCCCCGGTGTTTCGCGTTTTTGGACAGATGAATCGGAGGGGAAAACTTGCGTGTTCACTATGCTAGGGATGCGTGGCGGATGAATGGGCTGCGTATTCGGATTCGCCTCGTCGTTCTGAGCAACTTTCATGTAGAAAGTATTTTCATCCGAGTTACGGATTATTTTATATGATTTTCTAAAGATTTAATCATTTTCTGATTTTAATTATTTATTTAAATCCAACACTATCCAGAACAGCGAACGATGACACAGGCATGACATCAGAGTGATGTCAGCAGGTCAACTGGTTGGTTGACCAGTCAAACCAGACAGGTGGGCCCAGTGGGACCCACATGTCATTGAGACAGAGGTGAAATAGGATTTGTTTTAAACTAATTATGATTAACTAAGTGTGGCCCCCATTAGTCAGTGACTAATTAGCCTAGATTGATTAAATTAACTAATTTAATTAGCTTATAGGGTGGGGGCCATTGGTCAGCTGCTGGGACCAGCCCAGTCAGCAAGTTGACCATGGTCAACTAGGCCAGTCGGGCCCATGGGGCAACCAAGCAGTGACCTAGACGAGCCCCAGCAGCAGGCCACATCGGCGGGCGGCAGAGATTCACTGCCGGCGACTGAAAACGCGGCGGAGTCGCGCGGACCCTGCCAGAATTATGCCAAGGTGCAAGTAAGGGGGCGCCGGTGGGTCCTTTCGAATGCTCGCTCCGTGGCGCATTGGATGGGGGCGGAGACTTGGCTGGAGGTGAACCGCAGCGTCGCCGGCGATGAGCGGGGCGGACGTCGGGCTCGGGCGAGTTCGTTGACAGGGTTGTGGGGCACGGTTCACTGCGGGGCTAGGTGCGTTCGAACGCACACGACAGAGCGCGTCGAGTGCCAGTGGTCGCAGGCACGGGGGTGGCCGGGGTTGAGCGGTGCTTCGAGATCCGGTGACAGCCGGAATCAAAGCTTGACGGGGACGGAGCCAGGAGCAGCGAGAGGATGCGCTGGATAGAGCACTAGTGTCACGACGTTGTAGGGAGCACGGTTATGCAGTCGGACACGAGCCGCCCGTGCGGTGACCGCGACAGCGAGCTCGACGTCGGAGCCGTAGCTTGGCAATGGTGGTGCGTCGCGCACGACTAGCTACGGCATGGAAACAGAGCAAGAACGGGGAGCAGAAGGGTTGGAGCTCATCGAGCGGCACACACGGTGGACCTTGGTGGTATTAGTAGCAGCAGGGGATGACGAAGACGGCGGCGGTCACCAACGACGAAGAAGACGGAGACGAGCTCGATCCTCGCGATGTCGAGCCCGTCGTCTCAAGTGGCTCGGCTCAGGCGACGCAACAGAGGGTGGCGAAGCTCCGCGACATCTCGCCGGGGCTCGGTGTCGTCGGAGAGCACGGGATCGATGGCGGCGAGCGACAGAGGCTAACGAGCGAGTGGGGGGACGAGGGGAGAGGGAGAGGCCGAGAGGGAGCGCGAGGTGGAGTGGGGAGGAGACCCGAGGAGGCGCGGCGCTGGCGATCTTATCCCCTCGGCGGGGTCGGCGAGGTGGTGCGACGGAGACGCGCCCCTGTTCCTCCTGCTCATGGCGCGGTCGGGGGAACATGGCGCAGGGAAGGAGGCGACCAGGGGAACTGGTGGGGGGGAGTGGGCCGACCCGGCTGGGCCAGTTTGGCTGTTGGCTAGCTGGGCCAGCTGGCCTAGGGGGTTTTGGGGGGGTTTATTTCCTTTTCTTTTTCGTTAGTTTGTTTTTCTCTTTTGTATTTTCTTTCATTTATTTATTTTATTTTCTTTTTTATTTCAATTTAAATTATTTAGGCATTTTATAAAAAATGTGTAAATTACACCATATATACATATGGAAAATATGGCACCTCCCGAACATTTTTGTTTTATCTTTTGAAAAGTTTGGTATTTGACATTTTTTTTAAATTTTGAATTTGAAAAGTTTTGATCCAACGCGAGATTAGCAACAGTAACCGGGGTGACATGGCACCGTTAAGGTGGGATTACTGTAGCATGATTATCCGGGCGTTACAAAACTCCTCCACTACAAGAAATCTCGTCCCGGGCTTTTAGGAGGTAGAGGGAAACAGTGCGGGGTATTCATCACGCAGGCGATCCTCACGTTCCCAAGTGGCTTCATCTTCAGAGTGATGCGACCACTGGACCATGATGAATTTGATCGCCTTCTGAATGTGCAACGTTCAGCTTGGTCGAGAATGTGGACCGGATGCTGTTTATAGGAGAGGTCCTATTGCAATTCGAGCACTTCATGATCAACTGCTCGGATTGGGTCCTTAAAGCACTTCTTGGAAACTTGCCTAGAATCATGAAGTGAACAAGTTGCCATGGCCTGAACTGATAACCAGTGGAATACCGTGAAGTGAAACAATTTTGGACATGTAGAGAGTTGCAAGCTGACTAGCACTGATTGTTTCTTTGACCGCTAGAAAATGTGCAACTTTAGAAAGCCAGTCAATGGCGACAAGAATAGCATCATTACCTTTCTGCGATTTGGGAAACCCAGTAACGAAGTCCATTTCAACATGGTCCCATTTCCATTCAAGAATAGAGATAGGTTGCAGAGTTCCAGCAGGCCTTTGATGTTCAGCTTTGATACGACGGCAAACGTCACACTCAGCAACATAACGAGCAATGTCCTGCTTCATATTAGACCACCAGAATCTCTGACGAATATCCTGATACATCTTTGTACTACCAGGGTGGATGGACAGAGGCGTATCATGATCTTCTTTCATAACCTTTTTAGTCTGATCCAGGTTTTTCCTCAAACATGGTACCACTAGGTGGCCTTTGAAGTACAAGGCGCCATCATCGGTGATAGTGAAGAATGAGGGCTTTCCTTCTGCGGGATGGCGTCTAATCTTCTCGACTTTAGAGTCATAACCTTGAATAGTCTTTATACCGTCTATGAGATCTGGTACGACAGACAGGGTATTTAGAGAACCCTTAGTAACAACATTAAGATTCATCTTTTGGAACTCTGGGGGAGGGGGAGCGAGTGCACCAGGGGGAACAATATGAAAGTTTAGCTTTCTAAATTCTTCGACAAGCGAGGGCTGAACTTTGTGAACCTGGAGGTGGTTGCAGTTGTTGGGGAACATTGCAGAAAACAAAAAAATTCCTACGGTATCACCAAGATCCATCTATGAGTTCATCTAGCAACAAGTGATTTGATTGCATCTACATACCTTTGTAGATCACGCGCGGAAGCGTTCAAAGAACGGGGATGAGAAAGTCATACTCGACGTGATCCAAATCACCGGAGATCCTAGCGCCGAACGGACGACACCTCCGTGTTCAACACATGTACGGTCAGCGTGACGTCTCCTCCTTCTTGATCTAGCAAGGGGGGAGGAGAGGTTGATGAAGATCCAGTAGCACGACGGCATGGTGGTGGATGCAGCAGTCACCACAGCAGGGCTTCGCCGTTCTTCTGCGAGAGGGAGAGGTGTAGCAGGGGAGAGGGAGGCGCCAAGAGTCAAGGGTGCGGCAGCCCCTCTCTCCCCCCTTTATATAGGCTCCCCAAGGGGGGGCGCCGGCCCTAGGAGATGGGATCTCCTAGGGGGGCGGCGGCCAAGGGTGGAGTGGCCCCCAAGGCAAGTGGGGCGCCCCCCCACCCTAGGGTTTCCAACCCTAGGCGCAGGGGGTGGGCCAAGGGGGGCGCACCAGCCCACTATGGGCTGGTTCCCCTCCCCACTTCAGCCCATGGGGCCTTCCGGGATGGGTGGTCCCACCCGGTGGACCCCCGGGACCAATCCGGTGGTCCCGGTACAATACCGGTGACCCCCGAAACTCTCCCGACGGCCGAAACTGCACTTCCTATATATAATTCTTCACCTCCGGACCATTCCGGAACTCCTCGTGACGTTCGGGATCTCATCCGGGACTCCGAACAACTTTCGGGTTATTGCATATTCATATCTCTACAACCCTAGTGTCACCGAACCTTAAGTGTGTAGACCCTACGGGTTCGGGAGACATGTAGACATGACCGAGATGGATCTCCGGTCAATAACCAACAGTGGGATCTGGATACCCATATTGGCTCCCACATGCTCCTCGATGATCTCATCGGATGAACCACGATGTCGAGGATTCAAGCAACCCCGTATACAATTCCCTTTGTCAATCGGTACGTTACTTGCCCGAGATTCGATCGTTGGTATCCCAATACCTCGTTCAATCTCGATACCGGCAAGTCACTTTACTCGTACCGTAATGCATGATCCCGTGACCAGACACTTGGTCACTTTGAGCTCATTATGATGAGCATTACCGAGTGGGCCCAGAGATACCTCTCCGTCATACGGAGTGACAAATCCCAGTCTTGATCCATGTCAACCCAACAGACACTTTCAGAGATACCCGTAGTATACCTTTATAGTCACCCAGTTACGTTGTGACGTTTGGTACACCCAAAGCACTCCTACGGTATCCGGGAGTTACACGATCTCATGGTCTAAGGAAAAGATACCTGACATTGGAAAAACTCTAGAAAACGAACTATACGATCTTGTGCTATGTTTAGGATTGGGTCTTGTCCATCACATCATTCTCCTAATGATGTGATCTCGTTATCAATGACATCTAATGTCCATAGTCAGGAAACCATGACTATCTGTTGATCAACGAGCTAGTCAACTAGAGGCTTACTAGGGACATGTTGGTGTCTATGTATTCACACATGTATTACGATTTCCGGATAACACAATTATAGCATGAACAAAAGACAATTATCATGAACAAGGAAATATAATAATAATCCTTTTATTATTGCCTCTAGGGCATATTTCCAACAGTCTCCCACTTGCACTAGAGTTAATAATATAGTTACATTGTGATGAATCGAACACCCATGGAATTCTGGTGTTGATCATGTTTTGCTCAAGGGAGAGGTTTAGTCAACGGATCTACTACATTCAGGTCCGTATGTACTTTACAAATATCTATGTCTCCATCTTGAACATTTTCATGAATGGAGTTGAAGCGACGCTTGATGTGCCTGGTCTTCTTGTGAAACCTGGGCTCCTTGGCAAGTGCAATAGCTCCAGTGTTGTCACAGAAGAGTTTGATCGGCCCCGACGCATTGGGTATGACTCCTAGGTCAGTGATGAACTCCTTCACCCAAATTGCTTCATGCGCTGCCTCCGAGGCTGCCATGTACTCCGCTTCACATGTAGATCCCGCCACGACGCTTTGCTTGCAACTGCACCAGCTTACTGCCCCAGCATTCAAAATATACACGTATCCGGTCTGTGACTTAGAGTCATCCAGATCTGTGTCGAAGCTAGTGTCGACGTAACCCTTTATGACGAGCTCTTCGTCACCTCCATAAATGAGAAACATTTCCTTAGTCCTTTTCAGGTACTTCAGGATATTCTTGACCGCTGTCCAGTGTTCCTTGCCGGGATTACTTTGGTACCTACCTACCAAACTTACGGCAAGGTTTACATCACGTCTGGTACACAGCATGGCATACATAATAGAACCTATGGCTGAGGCATAGGGGATGACACTCATCTCTTCTATATCTTCCGCCGTGGTCGGACATTGAGCTGAGCCCAATTTCACACCTTGCAACACAGGCAAGAACCCCTTCTTAGACTGATCCATATTGAACTTCTTCAATATCTTATCAAGGTATGCGCTTTGTGAAAGACCTATGAGGCGTCTTGATCTCTCTCTATAGATCTTGATGCCTAATATATAAGCAGCTTCTCCAAGGTCCTTCATTGAAAAACTCTTATTCAAGTAGGCCTTAATGCTGTCCAAAAGCTCTATATCATTTCCCATCAAAAGTATGTCATCTACATATAATATGAGAAATGCTACAGAGCTCCCACTCACTTTCTTGTAAACGCAGGCTTCTCCATAAGTCTGCATAAACCCAAACGCTTTGATCATTTCATCAAAGCGAACGTTCCAACTCCGAGATGCTTGCACCAGCCCATAAATCGAGCGTTGGAGCTTGCACACCTTGTCAACATTCTTAGGATCGACAAAACCTTCCAGCTGCATCATATACAATCCTCCTTAAGGAAACCATTAAGGAATGCCGTTTTGACATCCATTTGGCATATCTCATAATCATAGAATGCGACAATTGCTAACATGATTCGGACGGACTTTAGCTTCGCTACCGGTGGGAAAGTCTCACCGTAGTCAACCCCTTGAACTTGTCGATAACCCTTAGTGACAAGCCGAGCTTTATAGATGGTCACATTACCATCCGCGTCTGTCTTCTTCTTAAAGATCCATTTATTTTCTATGGCTCGCTGCTCAACGGGCAAGTCAGTCAAAGTCCATACTTCGTTTTCATGCATGGATCCTATCTCGGATTTCATGGCTTCCAGCCATTTGTCGGAATCTGGGCCCGCCATCGCTTCTTCATAGTTCGAAGGTTCACCATTGTCTAACAACATGATTTCCAAGACAGGGTTGCCGTACCACTCTGGTGCGGAACGTGTCCTTGTGGACCTACGAATTTCAGTAGAAACTTGATCTAAAGTTTCATGATCATCATCATTAACTTCCTCTCTAGTCGGTGCAGGCACCTCAGGAACATTTTCTTGAGTTGCGCCATTTTCCGGTTCAAGAGGTAATACTTCATCAAGTTCTACTTTCCTCCCACTTACTTCTTTTGAGAGAAACTCCTTCTCTAGAAAGGATCCGTTCTTGGCAACAAAGATCTTGCCTTCGGATCTGAGGTAGAAGGTATACCCAATAGTTTCTTTAGGGTATCCTATGAAGACGCATTTTTCCGACTTGGGTTTGAGCTTTTCAGGTTGAAGTTTCTTGACATAAGCATCGCATCCCCAAACTTTTAGAAATGACAGCTTAGGTTTCTTCCCAAACCATAATTCATACGGTGTCATCTCAACGAATTTCGACGGAGCCCTATTTAAAGTGAATGCGGCAGTCTCTAAAGCATAGCCCCAAAATGATAGTGGTAAATCGGTAAGAGACATCATAGATCGCACCATATCTAATAGAGTGCGATTACGACGTTCGGACACACCATTACGCTGAGGTGTTCCAGGCGGCGTGAGTTGTGAAACTATTCCACTTTTTCTTAAGTGTGTGCCAAATTCGTGACTCAAGTATTCTCCTCCACCATCTGATCGCAAGAACTTGATTTTCCTGTCACGTTGATTCTCAACCTCACTCTGAAATTCCTTGAACCTTTCAAAGGTCTCAGACTTGTGTTTCATTAAGTAGACATACCCATATATACTCAAGTCATCAGTGAGGGTGAGAACATAACGATAACCACCGCGAGCCTCAACACTCATTGGACCGCACACATCAGTATGTATGATTTCCAATAAGTTGGTTGCTCGCTCCATTGTTCCTGAGAACAGAGTCTTGGTCATTTTACCCATGAGGCATGGTTCGCACGTGTCAAATGATTCGTAATCAAGAGACTCTAAAAGTCCATCTGCATGGAGCTTCTTCATGCATTTGACACATATGTGACCAAGGCGGCAGTGCCACAAGTATGTGGGACTATCATTATCAACCTTACATCTTTTGGTACGCACACTATGAACATGTGTAGCATTACGCTCGAGATTCATTAAGAATAAAACATTCACCATCGGAGCATGACCATAAAACATATCTCTCATATAAGTAGAACAACCATTATTCTCGGATTTAAATGAGTAGCCATCTCGTATTAAACGAGATCCTGATACAATGTTCATGCTCAAACTTGGCACTAAATAACAATTATTGAGGTTCAAAACTAATCCCGTAGGTAAATGTAGAGGCAGCGTGCCGACGGTGATCACATCGACCTTGGAACCATTCCCGACGCGCATCGTCACCTCGTCCTTCGCCAGTCTCCGCTTATTCCGCAGCTCCTGCTTTGAGTTACAAATGTGAGGAACTGCACTGGTATCAAATACCCAGGAGCTACTACGAGTACTGGTAAGGTACACATCAATTACATGTATATCACATATACCTTTCGTTTTGCCGGCCTTCTTGTCCGCTAAGTATTTGGGGCAGTTCCGCTTCCAGTGACCACTTTCCTTGCAATAAAAGCACTCAGTCTCGGGCTTGGGTCCATTCTTTGGCTTCTTCCCAGCAGCTTGCTTGTCGGGCGCGGCAACTCCCTTGCCGTCCTTCTTGAAGTTCTTCTTACCCTTGCCTTTCTTGAACTTAGTGGTTTTATTCACCATCAACACTTCATGTTCCTTTTTGACTTCTACCTCTGCTGATTTCAGCATTGCAAATACTTCAGGAATGGTCTTTTCCATCCCCTGCATATTGAAGTTCATCACAAAGCTCTTGTAGCTCGGTGGAAGCGACTGAAGGATTCTGTCAATGACCGCGTCATCCGGGAGATTAACTCCCAGCTGAGTCAAGCAGTTATGTAACCCAGACATAGTGAGTATGTGCTCACTGACAGAACTGTTTTCCTCCATCTTACAGCTGAAGAACTTGTCGGAGACTTCATATCTCTTGACCCGGGCATGAGCTTGAAAAACCATTTTTAGCTCTTCGAACATCTCATATGCTCAGTGTCTCTCAAAACGCTTTTGGAGCTCCGGCTCTAAGCTGTAAAGCATGCCGCACTGAACGAGGGAGTAATCATTGGTATGTGTCTGCCAAGCGTTCATAATGTCTTGTTCTGCAGGGAGAGCAGGTGCTTCACCTAGCGGTGCTTGTAGGACATAATCTTTCTTGGCAGCTATGAGGATGATCCTCAGGTTCCGGACCCAGTCCGTATAGTTGCTGCCATCGTCTTTCAGCTTGGTTTTCTCTAGGAACGCGTTGAAGTTGAGGACAATGTTGGCCATTTGATCTACAATACATGTTGTAAAGATTTTAGACTAAGTTCATGATAATTAAGTTCATCTAATCAAATTATTCAATGAACTCCCACTTATATAGACATCCCTCCAGTCATCTAAGTATAACATGATCCGAGTTAACTAGGCCGTGTTCGATCATCACGTGAGACGGACTAGTCAACATCGGTGAACATCTTCATGTTGATCGTATATTCTATACGACTCATGCTCGACCTTTCGGTCTTCTGTGTTCCGAGGCCATGTCTGTACATGCTAGGCTCGTCAAGTCAACCTAAGTGTTTGCATGTGTAAATCTGTCTTACACCCGTTGTATGTGAACGTTGCAATCTATCACACCCGATCATCACGTGGTGCTTCGAAACAACGAAGTGTCGCAACGGTGCACAGTTAGGGGGAACACTTTCTTGAAATTATTATGAGGGATCATCTTATTCACTACCATCGTTATAAGTAAACAAGATGCAAAAACATGATAAACATCACATGCATTCAAATAATAATAGTGACATGATATGGCCAATATCACATAGCTCCTTTGATCTCCATCTTGGGGATCCATGATCATCTTGTCACCGGCATGACACCATGATCTCCATCATCATGATCTCCATCATCGTGTCTCCATGAAGTTGCTCGCCAACTATTACTTCTACTACTATGGCTAACACGTTTAGCAATAAAGTAAATTAATTTACATGGCGTTTCTCAATGACACGCAGGTCATACAAAAAATAAAGACAACTCCTATGGCTCCTGCCGGTTGTCATACTCATCGACATGCAAGTTGTGATTCCTATTACAATAGCATGAACATCTCATACATCACATATATATCATTCATCATTCATCACAACTTTGGCCATATCACATCACAAAACACTTGCTGCAAAAACAAGTTAGACGTCCTCTAATTGTTGTTGCAAGTTTTACGTGGCTACAATAGGGTTCTAGCAAGAACGTTTTCTTACCTACGTGAAAGCCACAACGTGATTTGTCAACTTCTATTTACCCTTCATAAGGACCCTTTTCATCGAATCCGCTCCAACTAAAGTGGGAGAGACAGACACCCGCCAGCCACCTTATGCAACTAGTGCATGTCAGTCGGTGGAACCGTCTCACGTAAGCGTACGTGTAAGGTTGGTACGGGACACTTCATCCCACAATACTGCTGAAGCAAAATAAGAGTAGTAGCGGCAAGAAAGTTAACAACATCTACGCCCACAACAAATTGTGTTCTACTCGTGCAAAGAGAACTACACATAGACCTAGCTCATGATGCCACTGTTGGGGAACGTTGCAGAAAACAAAAATTTTCCTACGGTTTCACCAAGATCCATCTATGAGTTCATCTAGCAACAAGTGATCGGATTGCATCTACATACCTTTGTAGATCACGCGCGGAAGCGTTCAAAGAACGGCGATGAGGAAGTCGTACTCGACATGATCCAAATCACCGGAGATCCTAGCGCCGAACGGATGGCACCTCCGTGTTCAACACACGTACGGTCAGCGTGACGTCTCCTCCTTCTTGATCCAGCAAGGGGGGAGGAGAGGTTGATGAAGATCCAGCAGCACGACGGCGTGGTGGTGGATGCAGCAGTCACCGCAGCAGGGCTTCGCCGTTCTTCTGCAAGAGGGAGAGGTGTAGCAGGGGAGAGGGAGGCGCCAAGAGTCAAGGGTGCGGCTGCCCCTTCCTCCCCCCCTTTATATAGGCTCCCCAAGGGGGGGGGGCGCCGGCCCTAGGAGATGGGATCTCCTAGGGGGGCGGCGGCCAAGGGTGGAGTGGCCCCCAAGGCAAGTGGGGCGCCCCCCACCCTAGGGTTTCCAACCCTAGGCGCAGGGGGTGGGCCAAGGGGGGCGCACCAGCCCACTATGGGCTGGTTCCCCTCCCCACTTCAGCCCATGGGGCCCTCCGGGATGGGTGGTCCCACACGATGGACACCCGGGACCCATCCGGTGGTCCCGGTACAATACCGGTGACCCCGGAAACTCTCCCGATGGCCGAAACTGCACTTCCTATATATAATTCTTCACCTCCGGACCATTCCGGAACTCCTCGTGACGTCCGGGATCTCATCCGGGACTCCGAACAACTTTCGGGTTACTGCATATTCATATCTCTACAACCCTAGCGTCACCGAACCTTAAGTGTGTAGACCCTACGGGTTCGGGAGACATGTAGACATGACCGAGGTGGCTCTCCGGTCAATAACCAACAGCGGGATCTGGATACCCATGTTGGCTCCCACATGCTCCTCGATGATCTCATCAGATGAACCACGATGTCGAGGATTCAAGCAACCCCGTATACAATTCCCTTTGTCAATCGGTATGTTACTTGCCCGAGATTCGATCGTCGGTATCCCAATACCTCGTTCAATCTCGTTACCGGCAAGTCACTTTACTCGTACCGTAATGCATGATCCCGTGACCATACACTTGGTAACTTTGAGCTCATTATGATGATGCATTACCGAGTGGGCCCAGAGATACCTCTCCGTCATACGGAGTGACAAATCCTAGTCTTGATCCGTGTCAACCCAACAGACACTTCCGGAGATACCCGTAGTATACCTTTATAGTCACCCAGTTACGTTGTGACATTTGGTACACCCAAAGCACTCCTACGGTATCCGGGAGTTACACGATCTCATGGTCTAAGGAAAAGATACTTGACATTGGAAAAACTCTAGCAAATGAACTATACGATCTTGTGCTATGTTTAGAATTGGGTCTTGTCCATCACATCATTCTCCTAATGATGTGATCTCATTATCAATGACATCTAATGTCCATAGTCAAGAAACCATGACTATCTGTTGATCAACGAGCTAGTCAACTAGAGGCTTACTAGGGACATGTTGGTGTCTATGTATTCACACATGTATTACGATTTCTGGATAACACAATTATAGCATGAATAAAAGACAATTATCATGAACAAGGAAATATAATAATAATCCTTTCATTATTGCCTCTAGGGCATATTTCCAACAACAGTAAGACTTGCGGCTCAAGGTATCAGCCATTACATTAGCCTTGCCTGGGGTATAGGATATACCCACGTCAAAGTCTGCAACGGTCTCCATCCATCTCTGCTAACGGAGGTTCAGGTCTGGCTGAGTAAACAAATACTTCAGACTTTGGTGGTCGGTGAAGATCTCACAACGACAGGAGCAAGCTCGAGGTCATGAACTGGGTAGTTTTCTTCGTGAGGGCGCAGTTGATGAGAGGCATAAGCAATCACTCTGTGCTCTTGCATTAGGACACAGCCTAATCCTTGATGGGAAGCATCGCAGTAAATGACGAAGTCCTTCTTAGTATCAGGTGGAGCAAGCACTGGGGCAGAAGTCAACTTGTCTTGGAGTGCCTGGAAACTTCCTGACATTTGTCTGTCCATTGGAACTTGACGCCCTTATGCAATAGGTTAGTTAGAGGCCTAGCGATCTTGGAGAAGTTCTCGACGAATTGACGGCAATAGCTGGCGAGACCGAGAAAACTTCGGACTTGCTTGACCTTCAGAGGAGTCCAATCGAGAATAGCCTAAACTTGTTCAAGGTTGACGGCAATAACATCCTTGGAGATGACATGCCCAAGATAGGTTATTTCGGGGAGCCAGAATTCACACTTGGGATACTTAGCATATAGTTCATGCTCCCGTAGCTTTTCCAGCACAAGACGAAGATGTTCAACATGTTCCTCCTTGTTCTTGGAAAATACAAGGATATCATCTAGATAAACCACTACGAACTTGTCGAGGTAATCCATGAATATATAGTTCATCAGACGAGAGAAGGTGGCGGGAGCATTCGTTAAGACGAATGACATGACGATGTACTCGTATGATCCATACCGAGTCATGAAGGCGGTCTTTGGGATATCCTCTCCACGAACACGGCTCTGGTGGTAACCCAACCTCAAGTCGAGTTTGGAGAACACTGATGAACTAGCCAGTTGATCATAAAGATCATTGATCCGAGGGAGGGGATATTTGTTTTCAATAGTGGCTTGGTTAATAGGTCGATAGTCTTGGACTAATCGGTTCGTCCCACCCTTCTTCTTAACAAAGAGAGAAGCTACTCCCCAAGGAGATCAACTAGGGTGAATGAAACCTTTGATAAGAGATTTGTCGATTTCCTCCTTATGCTCTATGAGTTCATGTGGCGGCATCTTGTAGGGTCGTTTGGCTATAGGGGTTGTGCCTGGTTTCAAGTCGATGATGAATTCGACAACTCTAGCAGGGGGAATCCCTGGAAGTTCTTCCGGAAAGACGTCTTGGAATTCACGGACAACGGGAATGTTTTCAATGCCCTCTAGTGGTGCAGCGTTCAATGCATTCAAGGCATAAAGTCGTGCCTTGGCATTTTGAACTAGATGAGCCTGGTAAGTAACTATTTCATCGGAAGGATGCAACAGATGAACGGTCTTAGTGGCGCAAACTATAGAAGCAGTATGCGCTTTCAACAAATCCATCCCCAGAATGAGGTCGATGTTAGACGACTTCAGGATAATGGGAGAGGCATAGAATTCCAGCCCTTCGATTTCCACGGGGACGTTGATGGCAACCAGTGAGATTTGACATTGTCCCACGGGGTTTTTTACCACTACCGAAGTGTTCATCTCCTTACATTTAATGTCGTGCTTGTATGAAAAATCTTCTGACATGAATGAATGCGATGCTCCTGAATTGAATAAAACAGATGCAGGTACTGAATTTATGAGGAGTGTACCCATCACAGTAGCAGGCTGGTCTTGAGCTTCATTGAGATCAACGTAGTTGGCATGAACACGACCATAAGACCTGGCATTGGTGTTGTGGGGATGGTTGCTTCCACGGCCAGCTGCAGGGAGGGCCAGTTGATTCTAGTTCTGGTTCCATTCCCTAGCACGGTGTCCTGGTTGACCACACCTGAAGCGCAGACCATTATTGGGAGTGGGAACAGGAGCTCGGGGTAGTGGAGCTGGAAGTCTTGGCTGCCTAGTTGGTGGGGGAGGCAGACGTGGTGCAGCATAGGACTGCCTTGGAGCAGGTGCAGTTGGATGGTACATGCTGTTGGGAATCCATATCCTACGCTTCTGCGAGGACGGGCCCGAAGATGAGCCCGTGTCATGGTTGCGCCTATGAGGGCTCTGGTGTTCCTGCAGACCAGTTTCGACATTGATGGCCTTGTTCACCAAGGTGGCGAAATCAGCAAAGTCATGCACTAAAAGTGCGAGCTTGATGTCAGATTGGAGGCCATCACGGAACTTCTCCTGTCTGCGTGCATCAATTGCAATGTCTTCTTCAGCATAGCGGGACAAGTTCAGAAACTCCTGCTGATAAGCTTCCACAGTTTTGTTGCCTTGGGTGAGGTTACAGAACTCGCGCTTCTTTCGGTCCATGACTCCCTGAGGAATGAAGCGGGCACGAAAAGCAGCTTGGAAGTCTGGCCATGTGATGATTGTTCCAACCAGCAGAGTACGCCTGTGGCTGTCCCACCATTGAGCAGCGGGTCCTTTTAGGAAGAAGGAAGCAAAGGTGACATAGCTGGTAGGGGCTACATCAACAGATTCCATCTCATAGGTGATGTCACGGAGCCAGTCATCAGCATCCAAAGGCTGAGTTGAGCTGCGGTACACAGTTGGGTTGAGGCGCATGAAATCCTGCAGAGTCACTTGGGCTGGCTACTGATTCATATTGGGGAGAGGAAACTGAGCCATAATATTCTCCATGAACTGGCGATTCAGCTCAAATTGTTGCATCATCCCAGCCATGTACTCAGGCGGTGGTGGGGGATGGCCACCACGACCACGACCACCTAGTATAACCATCCTGCTAATATATAACAGGGGTAGTTCAGCATTGAGAAATTGCAAGGACAAGAATCATTCATGATGAAACATGCATAATGAAAGGAACACGATAGATACTACATAGTAGTTGGCATATCTTACAAAAGAGATCATGCACAGAGTTCAATACATAGAGTTCAGTACATAGCCTAAGAACATCATAGGAGGCACACAGGCTCGCGGTGACTGCATCTAACACTAACAAGCAAGCCTACATCAGTCCCAGGAGGAACTGTGGAGGCAGGTGTAGCCTGACAGCTGGTAGTGACGCGACAGGAAGTCCTCCATGTGAGTAGCCTGGGGCCCGCAGATACTCTGGTGCAGAACCCGACGCGTAGGTGGCAGAAGAGGACCAAGTGCGGGAGAGTAGCCTCTCACATCTGGCCAGCCGATGCCTTGGGGCATCACAGTCCTGGCAGGGTAGATCACAGAATGCGACAGATCACCAGATCGGACAAGGGGGTGCAACAGCGTCACAGCACGGTACAAGTGCTGACGGGTGGTTGCTACCTCTTGAGCACTTGCGTTGGTTTTCCCTTGAAGAGGAAAGGGTGGTGCAGCAAAGTAGCATAAGTATTTCCCTCAGTTTTTGAGAACCAAGGTATCAATCCAGTAGGAGGCTACGCGCCAGTCCCTCGCACCTATACAAAACAAATAAATCCTCGCAACCAACGCGATAAGGGGTTGTCAATCCCTACTGGGTCACTTACGAGAGTGAGATCTGATATATATGATAAGATACTTTTTTTGGTATTTTTATGATAAAGATGCAAAGTAAAATAAAAGCAAAGTAAATAACTAAGTGTTAGAAGATTAATATGATGAAGATAGACCCGGGGGCCAAAGGTTTCACTAGTGGCTTCTCTCAAGAGCATAAGTATTTTACGATGGGTGAACAAATTACTGTTGAGCAATTGACAGAATTGAGCACAGTTATGAGAATATCTAGGTATGATCATGTATATAGGCATCACGTCCGAGACAAGTAGACCAACTCCTGCATGCATCTACTACTATTACTCCACACATCGACCACTATCCAGCATGCATCTAGAGTATTAAGTTCATAAGAACAGAGTAACACTTTAAGCAAGATGACATGATGTAGAGGGATAAACTCATGCAATATGATGAAAACCCCATCTTGTTATCCTCTATGGCAACTATACAATACGTGCCTTGCTACCCCTACTGTCACTGGGAAAGGACACCGCAAGATTGAACCCAAAGCTAAGCACTTCTCCCATTGCAAGAATGATCAATCTAGTAGGCCAAACCAAACTGATAATTCGAAGAGACTTGCAAAGATAACCAATCATACACAAAAGAATTCAGAGAAGATTCAAATATTGTTCATAGATAAACTTGATCATAAACCCAGAATTCATCGGTCTCAACAAACACACTGCAAAAGAAGATTACATCGAATAGATCTCCATAAGAGAGGGGGAGAACTTTGTATTGAGATCCAAAAAGAGAGAAGAAGCCATCTAGACAATAACTATGGACCCGTAGGTCTAAGGTAAACTACTCACACTTCATCGGAAGGGCTATGGTGTTGATGTAGAAGCCCTCCATGATTGATGCCCCCTCCGGCGGAGCTCCGGAACAGGCCCCAAGATGGGATCTCGTGGATACAGAAAGTTACGGCGGTGGAATAGGGTTTTGGCTCCGTATCTGATCGTTTGGGGGTACGCATGTATATATAGGAGGAAGAAGTACGTCGGTGGAGCAATAGGGGGCCCACGAGGGTGGAGGGCGCGCCTTGGGAGGGGCGGGGGGTAGGCGCGCCCCCTAACTCATGGCCTCCCTGTTGGTTGCTTGACGTAGGGTCCAAGTCTCCTGGATCTTGTTCGTTCCAAAAATCACGTTCCCGAAGTTTCATTCCGTTTGGACTCCGTTTGATATTCGTTTTATTCGAAACCCTAAAATAGGCAAAAACCAGCAATTCTGGGCTGGGCCTCCGGTTAATAGGTTAGTCACAAAAATAATATAAAAGTGAATAATAAAGCCCAATAATGTCCAAAACAGAAGATAATATAGCATGGAGCAATCAAAAATTATAGATACGTTGGAGACGTATCAAGCATCGCCAAGCTTAATTCCTGCTCGTCCTCGAGTAGGTAAATGATTAAAACAGAATTTTTGATGTGGAATGCTACTTAGCATAATTTCAATGTAATTCTTCTTAATTGTTGTATGAATATTCAGATCTGTAAGATTCAAGATAAAAGTTTAATATTGACATAGAAATAATAATACTTCAAGCATACTAACTAAGCAATTATGTCTTGTCAAAATAACATGGCCAAAGAAAGTTACCCCTACATAATCATATAGTCTGGCTATGCTCTATCTTCACCACACAAAGTATTTAAATCATGCACAACACCGATGACAAGCCAAGCAATTGTTTCATACTTTTGACATTCTCAAACTTTTTCAATCTTCACGCAATACATGAGCGTGAGCCATGGACATAGCACTTTAGGTGGAATAGAATGGTGGTTGTGGAGAAGACAAAAAGGGAGAAGATAGTCTCACATCAACTAGGCGTATCAACGGGCTATGGAGATGCCCATCAATAGATATCAATGTGAGTGAGTAGGGATTGCCATGCAACGGATGCACTAGAGCTATAAGTATATGAAAGCTCAAAAAGAAACTAAGTGGGTGTGCACCCAACTCGCTTGCTCACGAAGGCCTAGGGCCTTTTGAGGAAGCCCATCATTGGAATATGCAAGCCAAGTTCTATAATGAAAAATTCCCACTAGTATACGAAAGTGATAACAAAGGAGACTCTCTATCATGAAGATCATGGTGCTACTTCAAAGCACAAGTGTGGTAAAAGGACAGTAGCATTGTCCCTTCTCTCTTTTTCTCTCATTTTTTGTTTTTTTATTTGGGCTTCTTTGGCCTCTTTTTATTTTATTTTATTTTTTGTCTGGAGTCTCATCCCGACTTGTGGGGGAATCATAGTCTCCATCATCCTTTCCTCACTTGGGACAATGCTCTCATAATGATGATCATCACACTTTTATTTACTTACAACTCAACAATTACAACTCGATACTTAGAACAAAATATGACTCTATGTGAATGCCTCTGGCAGTGTACCGGGATATGCAATGAATCAAGAGTGACATGTATGAAAGAATTATGAACGGTGGCTTTGCCACAATACAATATCAACTACATGATCATGCAAAGCAATATGACAATGATGGAGCGTGTCATAGTAAACGGAACGGTGGAAAGTTGCATGGCAATATATCTCGGAATGGCTATGGAAATGCCATGATAGGTAGGTATGGTGGCTGTTTTGAGGAAGGTATATGGTGGGTGTATGATACCGGCGAAAGGTGCGCGGTATTAGAGAGGCTAGCAATGGTGGAAGGGTGAGAGTGAGTATGATCCATGGACTCAACATTAGTCATAAAGAACTCATATACTTATTGCAAAAATCTACAAGTTATCAAAGCAAAGTATTACGCGCATGCTCCTAGGGGGCAGATTGGTAGGAAAAGACCATCGCTCGTCCCCGACCGCCACTCATAAGGAATACAATCAATAAATATATCATGCTCCGACTTTATCACATAGCGGTTCACCATATGTGCATGCTATGGGAATCACAAACTTTAACACAAGTATTTCTCAAATTCACAACTACTCAACTAGCACGACTTTAATATAACCATCTCCATATCTCAAAACAATTATCAAGCATCAAACTTCTCTTAGTATTCAACACACTCATAAGAAAGTTTTTACTAATCTTGAGTACCTAGCATATTAGGATTATTTAAGAAAATTACCATGCTATTTAAGACTCTTGAAATAATCTAAGTGAAGCATGAGAGATCAATAGTTTCTATAAAACAAATCCACCACCATGCTCTTAAAAGATATAAGTGAAGTGCTAGAGCAAAACTATATAACTCAAAAGATATAAGTGAAGCACATAGAGTATTCTAATAATTTCCGAATCATGTGTGTCTCTCTCAAAATGTGTTTACAGCAAAGATGATTGTGGTAAACTAAAAAGCAAAGACTCAAATCATACAAGACGCTCCAAGCAAAACACATATCATGTGGTGAATAAAAATATAGCTCCAAGTAAAGTTACCGATAAAAGTAGACGAAAGAGGGGATGCCTTCCGGGGCATCCCCAAGCTTTGGCTTTTAGGTGTCCTTAGATTATCTTGGGGGTGCCATGGGCATCCCCAAGCTTAGGCTCTTGCCACTCCTTGTTCCATAATCCAACATATCTTTACCCAAAACATGAAAACTTCACAACACAAAACTTAAAGTAGAAAATCTCGTGAGCTCCGTTAGCGAAAGAAAACAAAAGACCACTTCAAGGTACTGTAATAAAATAATTATTTATTTATATTGGTGTTAAACCTACTTTATTACAACTTCTCTATGGTTTATAAACTATTTTACTAGCCATAGATTCATCAAAATAAGCAAACAACACACGAAAAACAGAATCTGTCAAAAACAGAACAGTCTGTAGTAATCTGTAGCTAGCGCAATATCTGGAACCCCAAAAATTCTAAAATAAATTGATGGACGTGAGGAATTTATCTATTAATCATATGCGAAAAGAATTAACTAAATATCACTTTACAGATAAAAATGGCAGCAGTTCTCGTGAGCGCGAAAGTTTCTGTTTTTTACAGCAGGATTAAAAAGACTTCCCCCAAGTCTTCCCAACGGTTCTACTTGGCACAAACACTAATTAAACACAAAAAAACAACAAAATCAGAGGCTAGATAAATTATTTATTACTAAACAGGAGCAAAAAGCAAGGAAAAAAATAAAATTGGGTTGCCTCCCAACAAGCGCTATCGTTTAACGCCCCTAGCTAGGCATAAAAAGCAAGGATAGATCTAGCTATTGCCATCTTTGGTAGGCAATCCATAAGTGGATCTCATAATAGATTCATAAGGTAATTTAATTTTCTTTCTAGGAAAGTATTTCATGCCTTTCCTTAACAGAAATTGGAATCTAATATTTCCTTCCTTCATATCAATAATTGCACCAATCGTTCTAAGGAAAGGTCTACCAAGAATAATAGGACATGCAGGATTGCAATCTATATCAAGAACGATAAAATCTATGGGCACATAATTACTATTTGCAACAATAAGAACATTATTAATTCTTCCCATAGGTTTCTTAATAGTGGAATCCGCAAGGTGCAAGTTTAAAGAGCAATCATCAAAATCACGGAAACCTAACAAATCACACAAAGTTTTTGGAATAGTGGAAACACTAGCACCCAAATCACACAAAGCATAGCATTCATGATCTTTAATTTTAATTTTAATAGTAGGTTCCCACTCATCATAAAGTTTTCTAGGGATAGAAACATCCAACTCAAGTTTTTCTTCATAAGATTGCATCAAAGCATCAACAATATGTTTGGTAAAAGCTTTATTTTGACTATAAGCATGGGGAGAATTTAGAATTGCAACAAGGAAATAAAATCTATCAAAGAGCATCTATCATAATTAAATTACTTGAAATCCAAAATAGTAGGTTCATTAACATCTAGAGTTTTGATCTCTTCAATCCCACTTTTATCAATTTTAGCATCAAGATCTAAAAACTCCAAATTTTTGGAATGCCTTCTAGGTAAATGTGGATCATATTCAGTCCCATAATTATCAAGATTAATATTTCAAAACAAAGATTTAATAGGGGACACATCAATAACTTTTAGATCTTCATCTTTATTATCATGGAAACTAGAAGAACACGTTCTTATAAAGGAATCTTTCTTAGCACGCATCCTAGCGGTTCTTTCTTTGCACTCATCAATGGAAACTCTCATGGCTTTGAGAGACTCATTGATATCATGCTTAGGAGGACTAGATCTAAGTTTCAAAGAATCAACATCAAGAGAAATTCTATCAATGTTCCTAGCCAACTCATCAATCTTAAGCAATTTTCTTCAATCAAAGCATTGAAATTATTTTGCAAAGTAATAAATTATTTAATATTATATTCAAAATCAAAGGGCATCTTATTATAATTTACATAAGAATTGTTGTAGGAATTACCATAATTATTAGAGGAATTACTAGGATATGGCATAGGATTAAAGTTTCCTCTATACGCGTTGTTACCAAAATTATTCCTACCAACAAAATTCACGCATAGATTCATTATTATTCTCAATCAAAGTAGAAAAAGGCATATCATTAGGATCAGAAGAAACACTCTTAGTAGCAAATAATTTCATAAGTTCATCCATCTTTCCACTCAAAACATTAATTTCTTCTATCGCATGCACTTTTTTATTAGTAGATCTTTCAGTGTGCCATTGAGAATAATTAACCATTATATTATCTAGGAGTTTAGTAGCTTCTCCTAAATGATTTCCATAAAAGTGCCTCCCGCGGCCGAATCTAAAAGATTTCTAGAAGCAAAATTCAATCCGGCATAAATATTTTGTATAATCATCCACAAATTAAAACCATGTGTTGGGAAATTACGTATCATTAATTTCATCCTCTCCCAAGCTTGTGCAACATGTTCATGATCAAGTTGCTTAAAATTCATAATATCGTTTCTAAGAGAAATAATCTTAGCGGGAGGAAAATACTTAGAGATAAAAGCATCTTTGCACTTATTCCAAGAGTCAATACTATTTTTAGGCAAAGACGAAAACCATGCTTTAGCACGATCTCTAAGCGAAAAAGGAAATAGCTTCAATTTAACAATATCATTATCAACTTCTTTCTTCTTTTGCATATCACACAAATCAACGAAGCTATTTAGATGGGTAGCGGCATCTTCACTAGGAAGGCCGGAAAACGGACCATTCATGACAAGATTCAGCAAGGCAGCATTAATTTCACAAGATTCAACATCGGTAAGAGGAGCAATCGGAGTGCTAATAAAATCATTGTTGTTGGTGTTGGTAAAGTCACACAATTTAGTGTTATCTTGAGCCATCATGACAAGAAAGCAATCCAACACACAATCAAACGGGGAACGGGAAAAAGAGGCAAATAGAGAAAGAGAGGGAGAGTAGAGGGAGAGAGGGCGAATAAAATGGCAAGGGTGAAGTGGGGGAGAGGAAAACGAGAGGCAAGTGGCAAATAATGTAATGCGGGAGATAAGGGTTTGTGATGGGTACTTGGTATGTTGACTTTTGTGTAGACCTCCCTGGCAACAGCACCAGAAATCCTTCTTGATACCTCTTGAGCACTTAATTGGTTTTCCCTTGAAGAGGAAAGGGTGGTGCAGGAAAGTAGGGTAAGTATTTCCCTCAGTTTTTGAGAACCAAGGTATCAATCCAGTAGGAGGCTAGGCGCCAGTCCCTTGCACCTACACAAAACAAATAAATCCTCGCAACCAATGCGATAAGGGGTTGTCAATCCCTACACGGTCACTTACGAGAGTGAGATCTGATAGATATGATAAGATAATATTTTTGGTATTTTTATGATAAATATGCAAAGTAAAATAAAAGCAAAGTAAAAAGCAAAGGAAATAACTAAGTGTTGGAAGATTAATGTGATGAAGATAGACCCGGGGGCCATAGGTTTCACTAGTGGCTTCTCTCAAGAGCATAAGTATTTTACGGTGGGTGAACAAATTACTGTTGAGCAATTGACAGAATTGAGCATAGTTATGAGAATATCTAGGTATGATCATGTATATAGGCATCACGTCTGAGACAAGTAGACCGACTCCTGCCTGCATCTACTACTATTACTCCACACATAGACCGCTATCCAGCATGCATCTAGAGTATTAAGTTCATAAGAACAGCGTAACGCTTTAAGCAAGATGACATGATGTAGAGGGATAAACTCATGCAATATGATGAAAACGCCATCTTGTTATCCTCGATGGCAACAATACAATACGTGCCTTGCTGCCCCTACTGTCACTGGGAAAGGACACCGCAAGATATAACCCAAAGCTAAGAACTTCTCCTATTCCAAGAAAGATCAATCTAGTAGGCCAAACCAAACTGATAATTCAAAGAGACTTGCAAAAATAACCAATCATACATAAAAGAATTCAGAGAAGATTCAAATATTGTTCATAGATAAACTTGATCATAAACCCACAATTCATCGGTCTCAACAAACACACCACAAAAGAAGATTACATTGAATAGATCTCCACAAGAGAAGGGGAGAACTTTGTATTGAGATCCAAAAAGAGAGAAGAAGCCATCTAGCTAATCACTACGGACCCGTAGGTCTGAGGTAAACTACTCACACTTCATCGGAAGGGCTATGGTGTTGATGTAGAAGACCTCCGTGATTGATGCCCCCTCTGGCGGAGCTCCGGAACAGGCCCCAACATGGGATCTCGTGGATACAGAAAGTTACGACGGTGGAATTAGGGTTTTGGCTCCGTATCTGATTGTTTGGGGGTACGTAGGTATATATAGGAGGAAGAAGTACGTCGATGGAGCAACAGGGGGCCCACGAGGGTGGAGAGCGCACTGGGGGGGGGGGGGTAGGCGCCCCCTACCTCGTGGCCTCCGTATTGGTTGCTTGACGTAGGGTCCAAGTCTCCTGGATCTTGTTCGTTCCAAAAATCACGTTCCTGAAGGTTTCATTCCGTTTGGACTCCATTTGATATTCCTTTTCTTCGAAACCCTAAAATAGGCAAAAAAGAACAATTCTGGGCTGGGCCTCTGGTTAATAGGTTAGTCCAAAAAATAATAGAAAAGTGAATAATAAAGCCCAATAATGTCCAAAACAGAAGATAATATAGCATGGAGCAATCAAAATTATAGATATGTTGGAGACGTATCAGTGATGTACAACTCGTGGCGAAGAGCTCGGTTAGCTCTATCCATGCCATCAGCATGCAGAACCAGGTTCTGATGGTAGAAGGGCTCTCGGGTGACAGGGTAGTAGGCAGCAGTGTAGTACCCCTCCGCACGAACATCTGATGTGATAGCAATGTGCCTGAAAGGGGAGGTGTCCAGCTCCCGATACTCTCCACGAAGACGTGTCAGAGCAGCATAAGCAGCATCGTGGACCGCCATGTTGATAGTCACTCCAACACCATGAGCAGTGTGCAGCACGGTAGTGGAGTCATACTCCCGAGAGTAGAGGTGGACGATGGCACGATACTGCTCTTGGTTAAAGTCTTGATAATCCTCATAGACGGTGTACTCAGGGTGCCAGCGATAACCCAGATAGGTCATCATCTCAACCAACACAACAGGTGACCCTGAGGCACCAATGGCCATCGTGTGGCCCACGACCTGTCTCGTGGGTTCCATCTGAAAACAAAGATGTTTCAAAGGAGTCAAGTGACAGTGTGGATAATGTTCAATATACTACTCTAAGGAATAGCTAGGGCTTATCCAACTTTGGGGTGAACGCGGTCACGGGATCCTAATGTTAGAGTTAGTAAATTCGTTTAACCCAAGTAGAAGAGAGTTCAGAGTCCCAGAGTAAGGATCGAGGAGTAAAAGATCCTAATACCACCCAAATGGCGACGTGGGCCCGTAAGACACACATCCATGTTAGTAAAAAGTTTTGTAATGTCTAGACTCGACTTCGGTCAAGGAGTGTGGAAGGGGGGTTCCTACAGGCAGTCGGCTCTGATACCAACTTGTGACGCCCCCGATTCAATCGTACACTAATCATACACGCAAACGTGTACGATCAAGATCAGGGACTCACAGGAAGATATCACAACACAACTCTACACAATAAAATAAGTCATACAAGCATCATATTACAAGCCAGGGGCTCGAGGGCTCGAATACAAGATCTCGATCATAGACGAGTCAGCGGAAGCAACAATATCTGAGTACAGACATAAGTTAAACAAGTTTGCCTTACGAAGGCTAGCATAAACGGGGATACAAATCGAAAGAGGCCCATGCCTCCTGCCTGGGATCCTCCTAAACTACTCCTGGTCGTCGTCAGCGGCCTCCACGTAGTAGTAGGCACCTCTCGAGTAATAGCAGTCGTCATTGACAATGGCGTCTGGCTCCTGGACTCCATCGTCTGGTCACATCAATCGGGTATAGAAAGGGGGAAAAGGGGGAGCAAAGCAACCGTGAGTACTCATCCAAAGTACTCGCAAGCAAGGAGCTACACTACATATGCATGCATTGGTATCAAATGTAAAAAGGGATAACATATGTGGACTAAACTACAGAATGCCGGAATAAGAGGGGGATAGCTAGTCCTATCGAAGACTATGCTTCTGGCCGCCTCCATCTTGCAGCATGTAAGAGAGTAGATGGTAAGATCACCAAGTATCATCACATAGCATAGACTTACATGATGATCCTCCCCTAGTCGCCCTGGGAGAGAGAGATCATCGGTTGTATCTGGCACTTGGAAGGGTGTATTTTATTAAGTATCCGGTTCTAGTTGTCATAAGGTCAAGGTACAACTCCAAGTCGTCCTATTACTGAAGATCACGACTATTCGAATAGATTAACTTCCCTGCAGGGGTGCACCACATTTCCCAACACGCTCGATCCCCTTTGTCCGGACACACTTTTCTGGGTCATGCCCGGCGTCGGAAGATCAACACGTCGCAACCCTTCATAGGCACAATAGAGAGGTCAGCACGCCGGTCTAAATCCTATGGCGCAGGGGTCTAGGCCCATCGCCCATTGCACACCTGCACGTTGCGTACGCGGCCGACGAGCAGACCTAGCCTCCCTTATACAAGAGCAGGCGTTCCAGTCCAACCCGGTGCGCGCCGCTCAGTCGCTGACGTCATGAAGGCTTCGGCTGATACCACGACGTCGAGTGCCCATAACTGTTCCCGCGTAGTTGGTTAGTGCGTATAGGCCAGTGGCCAGACTCAGATCAAATACCAAGATCTCGTTAAGCTCGTTATTTTGAAGTAACAGCAAACGCCGACCAGGGCCAGGCCCATCTCTCTCATATGCGGTCTCAACCTGCCTTGTTGCTTCGCCACAAAGTAATAGTTGGGGGCTGTCAGGAACCCAGGCCCACCACTACCTGGGTGGAACCACCTGCCCCTTCAGCCCCCAACATTGGAATCACTTGCGGGTACTCAACGAGCCGACCCGACTTTAGTCACCACAAGTATCATATATAAAGTATATAATATATACCCGTGATCACCTCCCGAGTGATCACGACCCGATAGTATAGCATGGCAGGCAGACAAGAATGTAGAGCCACTAATGATAAACTAGCATCCTATACTAAGCATTTAGAATTGCAGGTAAGGTATCAACAACTGTAGCAATAATGACAGGCTATGCATCAGAATAGGATTAACGGAAAGCAGTAACATGCTACACTAATGCAAGCAGTAGAAAGGGAATAGGCGATATCTGGTGATCAAGGTGAAGGAAATATGCCCTAGAGGCAATAATAAAGTTATTATTTATTTCCTTATATCATGATAAATGTTTATTATTCGTGCTAAAATTGTATTAACCGGAAACGTAATACTTGTGTGAATACATAGACAAACAAAGTGTTACTAGTATGCCTCTACTTGACTAGCTCGTTAATCGAAGATGGTTATGTTTCCTAACCATAGACATGAGTTGTCATTTGATTAATGGGATCACATCATTAGGAGAATGTTGTGATTGACATGACCCATTCCATTAGCTTAGCACCCGATCGTTTAGTATGTTGCTATTGCTTTCTTCATGACTTATACATGTTCCTATGACTATGAGATTATGCAACTCCTGTTTACCGAAGGAACACTTTGTGTGCTACCAAACGTCACAACGTAACTAGGTGATTATAAAGGTGCTCTACAGGTGTCTCCAAAGGTACAAGTTGGGTTGGCGTATTTCGAGATTAGGATTTGTCGCTCCGATTGTCGGAGAGGTATCTCTGGGCCCTCTCGGTAATGCACATCACTTAAGCCTTGCAAGCAATGCAACTATTAAGTTAGTTGCAAGATGATGTATTACAGAACGAGTAAAGAGACTTCCCGGTAACGAGATTGAACTAGGTATTGAGATACCGACGATCGAATCTCGGGCAAGTAACATACCGATGACAAAGGGAACAACGTATGTTGTTATGCGGTCTGACCGATAAAGATCTTCGTAGAATATGTAGGAGCCAATATGAGCATCCAGGTTCCGCTATTGGTTATTGACCGGAGACGTGTCTCGGTCATGTCTACATTGTTCTCGAACCCGTAGGGTCCGCACGCTTAACGTTACGATGACAATTTCATTATGAGTTTATATATTTTGATGTACCGAAGGTTTTTCGGAGTCCCAGATGTGATCACGGACTTCACGAGGAGTCTCGAAATGGTCGAGACATAAAGATCGATATATTGGGCGACTATATTTGGACACCGGAAAGGTTCCGGGTGAGATTGGGACAATACCGGATCACCGGGAGGTTTTCGGAACCCCCCGGGAGGTATATGGGCCTTATTGGGCCTTAGTGGAAAGGAGGGGAAAGGAGCAAGGGAGGGGGCGCCCCCCAAGCCCAATCCGAATTGGGAGGGGGCCAAGGCCCCCTTTCCTTCCTCCCTCCTTCCTCTTCCTTCCCTCTCCTACTCCTAATAGGAAAAAGGGGAGTCCTACTCCCGGTGGGAGTTGGACTCCCCCCTTGGGCGCGCGATCCTCCTTGGCCGGCCCCTCCTCCACTCCTTTATATACGGGGGCAGGGGGCACCCCATAGATACAACAATTGATCATTGATCTCTTAGCCGTGTGCGGTACCCCCCTCCACCATAATCCTCGATAATATTGTAGCAGTGCTTAGGCGAAGCCCTGCGACGGTAGAACATCAAGATCGTCACCACGCCGTTGTGCTGACGGAACTCATCCCCAACAATTTGCTGGATCGGAGTCCGGGGATCGTCATCGAGCTGAACGTGTGCTAGAACTCGGAGGTGCCGTAGTTTCGGTGCTTGATCGGTCGAGCCATGAAGACGTACGACTACATCAACCGCGTTGTGCTAACGCTTCCACTTCCGGTCTACGAGGGTACGTAGACAACACTCTCCCCTCTCGTTGCTATGCATCACCATGATCTTGCATGTGCGTAGGATTTTTTTTTGAAATTACTACGTTCCCCAACAGTGGCATCCGAGCCTAGGTTTTATGTGTTGATGGTATATGCACGAGTAGAACACAAGTGAGTTGTGGGCGATATAAGTCATACTGCTTACCAGCATGTCATACTTTGGTTCGGCGGTATTGTTGGACGAAGCGGCCCGGACCGACATTACGCATACGCTTACGCAAGACTGGTTCTACCGACGTGCTCTGCACACAGGTGGCTGGCGGGTGTCAGTTTCTCCAACTTTAGTTGAACCGAGTGTGGCTACGCCCGGTCCTTGCGAAGGTTAAAACAACACCAACTTGACAAACTATCGTTGTGGTTTTTGATGTGTAGGTAAGATTGGTTCTTGCTAAGCACGTAGCAGCCACGTAAAACTTGCAACAAACAAAGTAGAGGACGTCTAACTTGTTTTTGCAGGGCATGTTGTGATGTGATATGGTCAAGGCATGATACTAAATTTTATTGTATGAGATGATCATGTTTTGTAACCAAGTTATCGGCAACTGGCAGGAGCCATATGGTTGTCGCTTTATTGTATGCAATGCAATCGCCCTGTAATGCTTTACTTTATCACTAAGCGGTAGCGACAGTCGTAGAAGCATAAGATTGGCGAGATGACAATGATGCTACGATGGAGATCAAGGTGTCGCGCCGGTGACGATGGTGATCATGACGATGCTTCGGAGATGGAGATCACAAGCACAAGATGATGATGGCCATATCATATCACTTATATTGATTGCATGTGATGTTTATCTTTTATGCATCTTATCTTGCTTTGATTGACGGTAGCATTATAAGATGATCTCTCACTAAATTTCAAGATAAAAGTGTTCTCCCTGAGTATGCACCGTTGCCAAAGTTCGTCGTGCCCAGACACCACGTGATGATCGGGTGTGATAAGCTCTATGTCCATCTACAACGGGTGCAAGCCAGTTTTGCACACGCAGAATACTCAGGTTAAACTTGACGAGCCTAGCATATGCAGATATGGCCTCGGAACAATGAGACCGAAAGGTCGAGCGTGAATCATATAGTAGATATGATCAACATAGTGATGTTCACCATTGAAAACTACTCCATTTCACGTGATGATCGGTTATGGTTTAGTTGATTTGGATCACGTGATCACTTAAAAGATTAGAGGGATGTCTTTCTAAGTGGGAGTTCTTAAGTAATATAATTAATTGAACTTAAATTTATCATGAACTTAGTACCTGATAGTATCTTGCTTGTTTATGTTTGATTGTAGATAGATGGCCCGTGCTGTTGTTCTGTTGAATTTTAATGCGTTCCTTGAGAAAGCAAAGTTGAAATATGATGGTAGCAATTATACGGACTGGCTCCGTAACTTGAGGATTATCCTCATTGCTGCACAGAAGAATTACGTCCTGGATGCACCGCTGGGTGCTAGACCTGCTGCTAATGCAATTGACGACGTTAAGAACGTCTGGCAGAGCAAAGCTGATGACTACTCGATAGTTCAATGTGCCATGCTTTACAGCTTAGAACCGGGTCTTCAACGACGTTTTGAACGTCATGGAGCATATGAGATGTTCCAGGAGTTGAAGCTAGTATTTCAAGCAAATGTCCGGATTGAGAGATATGAAGTCTCCAATAAGTTTTATAGCTGCAAGATGGAGGAGAACAGTTCTGTCAGTGAGCATATACTCAAAATGTCTGGGGTATAATAATCACTTGATTCAACTGGGAGTTAATCTTCTGGATGATTGCGTCATTGACAGAATTCTCCAATCACTTCCACCTAGCTACAAGAGCTTCGTGATGAACTATAATATGCAAGGGATGGATAAAACAATTCCCGAGCTCTTCGCAATGCTAAAAGCTGCGGAGGTAGAAATCAAGAAGGAGCATCAAGTGTTGATTGTCAAGAAGACCACTATTTTCAAGAAAAAGGGCAAGGGGAAGAAGAAGGGGAACTTCAAGAAGAACAACAAGCAAGTTGCTGCTCAGGAGAAGAAACCGAAGTCTGGACCTAAGCCTGAAACTGAGTGCTTCTACTGCAAGCAGACTGGTCACTGGAAGCGGAATTGCCCCAAGTATTTGGCGGATAAGAAGGATGGCAAGGTAAAGAAAGGTATATGTGATATACATGTTATTGATGTGTACCTTACTAGAGCTCGCAGTAGCACCTGGGTATTTGATATTGGTTCTATTGCTAATATTTGCAACTCGAAACAGGGACTACAGATTAAGCGAACACTGGTGAAGGACGAGGTGACGATGCACGTGGGAAATGGTTCCAAAGTCAATGTGATCGCGGTCGGCACGCTACCTCTACATCTACCATCGGGATTAGTATTAGACCTAAATAATTGTTATTTGGTGCCAGCGTTAAGCATGAACAGTATATCTGGATCTTGTTTGATGCGAGACGGTTATTCATTTAAATCAGAGAATAATGGTTGTTCTATTTATATGAGTAATATCTTTTATGGTCATGCACCCTTGAAGAGTGGTCTATTTTTGATGAATCTCGATAGTAGTGATACACATATTCATAATGTTGAAGCCAAAAGATGCAGAGTTGATAATGATAGTGCAACTTATTTGTGGCACTGCCGTTTAGGTCATATCGGTGTAAAGCGCATGAAGAAACTCCATACTGATGGACTTTTGGAACCACTTGATTATGAATCACTTGGTACTTGCGAACCATGCCTCATGGGCAAGATGACTAAAACGTTGTTCTCCGGTATTATGGAGAGAGCAACAGATTTGTTGGAAATCATACATACAGATGCATGTGGTCCAATGAATGTTGAAGCTCGTGGAAGATATCATTATTTTCTCACCTTCACAGATGATTTAAGAAGATATGGGTATATCTACTGAATGAAACATAAGTCTGAAACATTTGAAAAGTTCAAAGAATTTCAGAGTGAAGTTGAAAATCATCGTAACAAGAAAATAAAGTTTCTACGATCTGATCGTGGAGGAGAATATTTGAGTTACGAGTTTGGTTTACATTTGAAACAATGCGGAATAGTTTCGCAACTCACGCCACCCGGAACACCACAGCGTAATGGTGTGTCCGAACGTCGTAATCGTACTTTACTTGATATGGTGCGATCTATGATGTCTCTTATAGATTTACCGCTATCGTTTTGGGGTTATGCTTTACAGACGGCCGCATTCACGTTAAATAGGGAACCATAAAAATCCATTGAGATGTCGCCTTATGAACTATGGTTTGGCAAGAAACCAAAGTTGTCGTTTCTGAAAGTTTGGGGCTGCAATGCTTATGTGAAAAAGCTTCAACCTGATAAGCTCGAACCCAAATCGGAGAAATGTATCTTCATAGGATTCCCGAAGGAGACTGTTGGGTACACCTTCTATCACAGATCCGAAGGCAAGACATTTGTTGCTAAGAATGGATCCTTTCTAGAGAAGGAGTTTCTCTCAAAAGAAGTGAGTGGGAGGAAAGTAGAACTTGATGAGGTAACTATACCTGCTCCCTTATTGGAAAGTAGTACATCACAGAAACCGGTTTCTGTGACACCTACACCAATTAGTGAGGAAGCTAATGATGATGATCATGAAACTTCAGAACAAGTTACTACCGAACCTCGTAGATCAACCAGAGTAAGATACGCACTAGAGTGGTATGGTAATCGTGTTCTGGAAGTCATGCTACTAGATCATGATGAACCTACAAACTACGAAAAAGCAATGGTGAGCCCAGATTCTGCAAAATGGCTTGAAGCCATGAAATCTGAGATGGGATCCATGTATGAGAACAAAGTGTGGACTTTGGTTGACTTGCCCAATGATCAGCAAGCAATTGAAAATAAATGGATCTTCAAGAAGAAGACTGACGCTAACGGTAATGTTACTATCTACACAGCTTGACTTGTCGCAAAAGGTTTTCAACAAGTTCAAGGGATTGACTACGATGAGACCTTCTCACCCATAGCGATGCTTAAGTCTGTCCGAATCATGTTAGCAATTACCGCATTTTATGATTATGAAATTTGGCAGATGGATGTCAAAACTGCATTCCTGAATGGATTTCTGGAAGAAGAGTTGTATATGATACAGCCGGAAGGTTTTGTCGATCCAAAGGGAGCTAACAAAGTGTGCAAGCTCCAGCCATCCATTTATGGACTGGTGCAAGCATCTCGGAGTTGGAATAAACGCTTTGATAGTGTGATCAAAGCATTTGTCTTTGTACAGACTTTTGGAGAAGCCTGTATTTACAAGAAAGTGAGTGGGAGCTCTGTAGCATTTATGATATTATATGTGGATGACATATTGCTAACCGGAAATGATATATAATTTCTGGATAGCAAAAAGGGATACTTGAATAAGAGTTTTTCAATGAAAGACCTCGGTGAAGCTGCTTACATATTGGGCATTAAGATCTATAGAGATAGATCAAGACGCTTAATTGGAGTTTCACAAAGCACATACCTTGACAAAGTTTTGGAGAAGTTAAAAATGGATCAAGCAAAGAAAGGATTCTTGCCTGTGTTACAAGGTGTGAAGTTGAGTAAGACTCAATGCCCGACCAGTGCAGAAGATAGAGAGAAAATGAAAGATGTTCCCTATGCTTCAGCCATAGGCTCTATCATGTATGCAATGCTGTGTACCAGACCTGATGTGTGCCTTGCTATAAGTCTAGCAGGGAGGTACCGAAGTAATCCAGGAGTGGATCACTGGACAGCAGTCAAGAACATCCTAAAATACCTGAAAAGGACTAAGGATATGTTTCTCATATATGGAGGTGACAAAGAGCTCATCGTAAATGGTTATGTTGATGCAAACTTTGACACTGATCCGGACGATTCTAAATCGCAAACTGGATACGTATTTACATTAAACGGTGGAGCTGTCAGTTGGTGCAGTAAACAAAGCGTCGTGGCGGGATCTACATGTGAATCGGAGTACATAGCTGCTTCGGAAGCAGCAAACGAAGGAGTCTGGATGAAGGAGTTCATATCCGATCTAGGTGTCATACCTAGTGCATTGGGTCCAATGAAAATCTTTTGTGACAATACTGGTGCAATTGCCTTGGCAAAGGAATCCAGATTTCACAAGAGAACCTAGCACATCAAGAGACGCCTCAATTCCATCCGGGATCTAGTCCAGGTGGGAGACATAGAGATTTGCAAGATACATACGGATCTGAATGTAGCAGACCCATTGACTAAGCCTCTTCCACGAGCAAAACATGATCAGCACCAAGGCTCCATGGGTGTTAGAATCATTACTGTGTAATCTAGATTATTGACTCTAGTGCAAGTGGGAGACTGAAGGAAATATGCCCTAGCTAGAGGCAATAATAAAGTTATTATTTATTTCCTTATATCATGATAAATGTTTATTATTAATGCTAGAATTGTATTAACCGGAAACGTAATACTTGTGTGAATACATAGACAAACAAAGTGTCACTAGTATGCCTCTACTCGACTAGCTCGTTAATCGAAGATGGTTATGTTTCCTAACCATAGACATGAGTTGTCATTTGATTAATGGGATCACATCATTAGGAGAATGATGTGATTGACATGACCCATTCCATTAGCTTAGCACCCGATCGTTTAGTACGTTGTTATTGCTTTCTTCATGACTTATACATGTTCCTATGACTATGAGATTATGCAACTCCCGTTTACCGGAGGAACACTTTGTGTGCTACCAAACGTCACAACGTAACTGGGTGATTATGAAGGTGCTCTATAGGTGTCTCAAAAGGTACATGTTGGGTTGGCGTATTTCGAGATTAGGATTTGTCGCTCCGATTGTCGGAGAGGTATCTCTGGGCCCTCTCGGTGATGCACATCACTTAAGCCTTGCAAGCAATGCAACTAATAAGTTAGTTGCAAGATGATGTATTACAGAACAAGTAAAGAGGCTTGCCGGTAACGAGATTGAACTAGGTATTGAGATATCGACGATCGAATCTCGGGCAAGTAACATACCGATGACAAAGGGAACAACATATGTTGTTATGCGGTCTAACCGATAAAGATCTTCATAGAGTATGTAGGAGCCAATATGAGCATCCAGGTTCCACTATTGGTTATTGACCGGAGACGTGTCTCGGTCATGTCTACATTGTTCTCGAACCCGTAGGGTCCACACGCTTAACGTTACGATGACAATTTCATTATGAGTTTATATATTTTGATGTACCGAAGGTTGTTCGGAGTCCCGGATGTGATCACGGACTTGACGAGGAGTCTCGAAATGGTTGAGACATAAAGATCGATATATTGGACGACTATATTTGGACACCGAAAAGGTTCCGGGTGAGATTGGGACAATACCGGATCACCGGGAGGTTTTCGGAACCCCCCGGGAGGTATATGGGCCTTATTGGGCCTTTGTGGAAAGGAGGGGAAAGGAGCAAGGGAGGGGGCGCCCCCCCCAAGCCCAATCCGAATTGGGAGGGGGGCCGCCCCCCTTTCCTTCCTTCCTCCTTCCTCTTCCTTCCCTCTCCTACTCCTAATAGGAAAAAAGGGTAGTCCTACTCCCAGTGGGAGTTTGACTCCCCCCCTTGGGCGCGCCACCCTCCTTGGCCGGCCCCCTCCTCCACTCTTTTATATACGGGGGCAGGGGGGCACCCCATAGATACAACAATTGATCATTGATCTCTTAGCCGTGTGCGGTGCCCCCCTCCACCATAATCCTCGATAATATTGTAGCGGTGCTTAGGCGAAGCCCTGCAAGGGTAGAACATCAAGATCGTCACCACGCCGTCGTGCTGACGGAACTCATCCCCGACACTTTGCTGGATCGGAGTTCGGGGATCGTCATCGAGCTGAACGTGTGCTAGAACTCGGAGGTGCCGTAGTTTCGGTGCTTGATCGGTCGGGCCGTGAAGACGTAGGACTACATCAACCGCGTTGTGCTAACGCTTCCGCTTCCGGTCTACGAGGGTACGTAGACAACACTCTCCCCTCTCGTTGCTATGCATCACCATGATCTTGCGTGTGCGTAGGATTTGTTTTGAAATTACTACGTTCCCCAACACAAGGGGGGGTGATGAAGCTATGTACCTAGGGTAGGATCATAGACCTGACCTAGACATCCTCCCCTAGGACATCACCCTAAAGCCAGGATCATTCAAAGGGTACCATCATCCACTCGACCAGAGACGTTCCACTTGGAAGAATCAATGTCACTCAACCGTCGCAGAAGTCACTCGACAGGCAGAAGAGCTAAAGCCACTCTACATGAACAACAGTTGGGCATTTACTTATAGGCTTAATTGTCATTTATAGCACTTTAGTGTGGGTGTTACCAGTGATGTTCCCTTTCAATGTACCTTAAACCCTCTGTGGCATGGGCTGGCTGGGGTCCTGTTGCACTCTATATAAGCCACCCCCTCCACAGGCACAAGGGTTCGCACCGTCTATAATCCAGTCGCCTCCTTAGGGATCTGAGACGTAGGGCTATTACTTCCTACGAGAAGGGCCTGAACTCGTAAAACTTGCGTGTACAACTCCTCCATAGCTAGGATCTTGCCTCTACATCCCTACCCACCATTCTACTGTCAGACTTAGAACCACGACAGTTGGCGCCCACCGTGGGGCAGGTTTCTTAGCGACTTGTTGGAGAATTTGCGATTTTTCCAATCCCCATGAACATGGTTTCAGGCGGAGGTTTTGCTGAGGGCCGCGAGATCCGTCTCGGCGCGCTTGTGTTCGTCGCCGACGACTCCGTTTGGCTCCAAGAAGCTCCATTTGATGTCGAGGCGCTCCCCGTCGGCAGGGCAACGCACTTTCGCGCGTGTGTCCGTGGCGTCCTCTTACGGCAGCCATCGACTCTGTATCGGTCGGCTCTTGTGCTGTCCTCCCTCCCTGTAGCCCGCTAGCGCAAACGTTCCGGTCGATCGAGGCTTCAGTGGTGGGTGAGGCACGCGGTGGCTCGCCAGTCAGCCACCCCCAGGTCGCGGCAATCGAGCCCGACAAAACTCTCTACGGCCTGTTCGACTGGCTCCGTAGAGATTGCATCCGAGTGCGACATCAATGACCCCGCAGTGGAAGTCCTGATGGTCAATGGACCTCGCAGTCCTCCTAGCTTCCCCCGCGGCGATGGTGGCAATGGCGGAGGCGATCCGTCGCGTGTTGACGAGGAGTACCGTCAGAGGGAAGAACTTCGCTGCCGGAACATGGATGCACTTCACACTCCTATCATTGGAGAAACACCCGAGGACCGAGCCTTGGAGGACGCGCGCCTGGCTAACTTGGCTGAGCGCACTCGACTGGAGAACCTCCAGCGCGCACTCGACGAGCATGCTCGGCAGCGGATCCCAGAATCCAGTCGATGACAACTTTTTCCGCCTCCAACTCAGGTATATCGAACTCCGATCTAGAATCTCACAGCTGCAGCCCGAATAGCAGAATTAATCCAGCCTTCCTAGTCAGAAGCTGGTAGAGGTTTGATGCAGATCAGGGCTTTACTTCGAGCAGCGGGAGAATAGAATACAGCTGTGTCATAGTCGTGGAATAGGATCCATAGCAAATCCATTGTGGCAGATACAGTCCACTCGGCTCACTGCCCAAGATCGCCCCTGAGGCGTGAGGGACGTGGGGACCAGCGAGATCAGTACAGAAACCGTGAGCAGTATTGTCAGTGTCAAAACCAACGGATCTCGGGTAGGGGGTCCCGAACTGTGCGTCTAGGGCGGATGGTAACAGGAGGCAGGGGACACGATGTTTTACCCAGGTTCGGGCCCTCTTGATGGAGGTAAAACCCTACGTCCTGCTTGATTATTCTTGATAATATGAGTAGTACAAGAGTTGATCTACCACGAGATCGGAGAGGCTAAACCCTAGAATCTAGCCTATGGTATGATTGTCTGTTGTGCTACGGACTAAAACCCTCCAGTTTATATAGACATCGGAGGGGGCTAGGGTTACACAATGTCGGTTACAAAGGAGGAGATATACATATCCGTATTGCCCAGCTTGCCTTCCACGCCAAGTAGAGTCCCATCCGAACATGGGATGAAGTCTTCAATCTTGTTTCTTCATAGTCCAACAATCCGCCCAAAGGATATAGTCCGGCTGTCCGGAGACCCCCTTATCCAGGACTCCCTCAGTGGCCCCTGAACTAGGCTTCAATAACGATGAGTCTGGCGCGCAGTGTCGTCTTCGGCATTGCAAGGCGGGTTCCTCCCCTGAATACACCATGGAAGAATTTGAATACAAGGATAGTGTCCGACCCTGCAAAATAAGTTCCACATACCACCATAGAGAGAATAATATTAATACAAATCTAATCTGCTGACATGTTTTGGCAGCATGACATCACGCCTCGGCCTGGTAATTATTTGAACCGTTTTTCTTTAACCATCCCCACACATAACGCGAGGCGGTTTCTTGACACGTCTTCTCAAAGCAGAGATCGTGTTCCCCTTATTACGGGATTCTCATCAATACGGACGTGGGTAACCCAACCGCGCCATCAATTACGGCGCTTGGTGGATAAGCGAGTTTTACCAGGCTAGTGGGGGCGCATAGTTTAGTCCGCCCTTATAAAGGGATAAGATCTCACCTTTTTCTACCCACGCCTTCTTCCTCCTTGCTCATCCATTCTCGCGCACTCGATCTCCAGCGCCCAAGTCCGCATCTTCCTCATCAACTCTCTCCAAAACATGTCCGGAGCGGGAGGCAAGTGGATGGCCTCCTCCGTCACGGAGGGGCACATCAAAAAGTTACGCGGAGCCAGGTACTTAGCTGCGGATATCGCGCACCGGCTGCCAGCCGCGGGGCAGGTCATCCCTACCCCAGAACCTCACGAGAGGGTGGTCTTCCTCCCCCACTTCGTCCGCGGACTGGGGTTTCCCGTTCATCCATTTGTCCGCGGCCTCATGTTCTATTATGGGATGGACTTTCATGATCTGGCCCGAACTTCATCCTCAATATCTGGGCGTTCATCGTCGTGTGCGAGGCTTTCCTCCGCATCCGGCCCCACTTCAGCCTGTGGCTGAAGACCTTCAATATCAAGCCGAAGGTGGTGGGCAGCCAACAAGCGGAATGTGGCGGAGCCATGGTGGGAAAGATGCCCAACGTTACATGGCTCGAGGGCTCCTTCGTGGAGACCATAAAGGGGTGGCAATCGGGGTGGTTCTACATCATCGAGCCACGCGGCACCAACTGGGTGGCGGCCCCGAGTTTCGATCCGGAATCCCCACGCGGCTCACTTCCTGGAAGGAGAAGGGCCTGTCCTGGGGTTCATCGGTGGAGCTGGACGGACTCCAGAAATGTATCCGGAACATGACAAGCAAGAAACTTAAGCTTGTCAATATAGTCCAGGTCATGCTCTTCCACCGGATCCTCCCATGTCAGCAACGGGATTTCAACTTATGGGAGTTCGACCCGGCCCGGCACCAGACTCTAAGCGAGCTCTTCGACACAACGCACAAAGACATCTTGAGGGTGCTGTTCAAGGGCGCCGAGGTCCCTCCCTCTCTCACCGAGGACCGCGGGCTAAGCGTGAAGTGCCCTGCGAATTCGGTAAGTTCTGTACATCTGGTAGGATATTTATTTCCCATAGCTTAACCATGTGCGGGGTCTGAGCTCTCATGCCTTTAACAGGACTGGGTGGAGGCATCGGAGCAGATCGACTATCCGGCCCCCCTGCCCGAAGACACCGCGGACGCTCTCCTGACGGAGATGCTGACTCCAGCTCCTTATAAGGTGCCAGAGAAGACTAAGAAGAAGGCCAAGGGAACCCGAAAGAGTTCCCGGCGCCAGGTGGTATCGGACTCATCGTCCGATAACTCCGCGACACACTCCTCCCATGAAGACGAGGAGGAAGATGAAGATGCTCCCCCTCCAGCCAGGGGAGACAAGAAAAGGAAGGCCGCCCCAACAGGGGAGGCCGAATGGTCCAAGAAGGGAAGGACTCTTCTTCCGCACAGCTCCGCCACCGCCGTCGAAGGCGAAGACGAGTGGCTGCTCTGGGCCAAGCCCCTGGCGAAGTCGTAAGTATTCGGATACCAGAGTAACTCATAGCATACCGTTGTCGCACTACTTCTCCTAACGCCGAATATAATTATGCAGACCCCCCCAAGCCCGTATCGACGTATCCTCGTCGGACGGTTCCTTGGACTCGTCGGACATGGATAGCGATCCACTTCCGACCGCCTCCTCCCCTTGCCCTAAGGACAATGCCGAGGTATTGTCTCAAGGGGCACCGAGCCGGGGGGAGACAGTCCTGGAGGCGCCTCAAGGCGACCTTCCGGACTCCAGGAGAAAAGGGAGCAAGGCTCCCGGGGGCTCCAAGTTCGGCTCCCAGCCGAACACCGCGCCGGAACCTCTAGTGGTTCCAGACTCGGGCAGGTGGCTCCTTTCCAAAAGGGGCAAGACGCCCATGCCGGTGACCTCTGTCCATCCATAGGCGCCGGACAACCTGCTGGGAGCGCTTCGCGGCGCTTCCATCGATGAAGAGCACCGCACTATTATGAGTGCGGTGATCAAGAAGGTTCAGTCCGCCAAGAGCGGACTGACTGAAGCCTGTGCCAGCCTTCTAACAGGCTTTGAGGTAAGTATTTAAAATATAGGAAAAATATTACCGCATAGATAGTAGCCCCTGATGCTCTGTTTGGTGTTCACAAAGAAAAGCCGAATATAGGATCAAATAACAAAGAAAAGCGCTGTCTGAGGCCGAAAACAATGCGGCCCAGGAGCGCACCGAGCAGGAAAAGCAAGAGGCACGGGTGGGCGAGGTGCAGCAAGAGCTCCAAGCACTCGTGACGAAGCACGAGGCGTTGGAGCTTGACTCAAAGACGCGAGAGTCTGAGCTTGCCGCGGCCCTTGAGAGCGCAAAGAGTGCCAAGGCTGAAGCCCAAAAGGCCCTCCAGGAGATTGAGGCGATGAGGAAGAGAGCGGCGGGTAAGGCATTCAATATGCAAAGCAAGCATGTGAAAGTAAATTACTTGTTACTTACCCGAGTCCGGAGCTCTCCACGAGCATTCGCATATTTGCCTCGCAGCGTGTCGGATGCCGCAAAGTTTTACCTGGCCGAGGAGGGAAGCTCGACGGAGAAGCTGTTCTGGTCTCATTATACTGGGACTGAACACCCGATGCCTATGAGTGACCAGCTGAAGCAACTGGTCGAGCTACACAAGGCAGCCGAACAGGCCATGAAGGGCTTTATAGTCCGGATGTGGCCTGGCGACGCCCTTCCCAACAGCTACTTCATCCTGGTGAGGCGGCTTGTGAATGCCTGCCCATGGCTGGAAGTCATCAAGTGGCCCGTCTGCATCGAAGGTGCACACCGGGCTTTCACCCGTGCGAAGGTGCACTGGGCCAAGATGGACGCCGAGAAGCTGGTGAAGGAGGGGCCGTCGCAGGGCAAGGAGCATTGCCACCCCGAGATGTATTATGAGGGTGTCCTGAAGGGTGCCCGTCTTGTAGCGGACGAGTATGTGAAAGATGTAATATTTGAATGAACTTGCTCGTGTGATCCTGTGGTATGAAAACTTGTTCATATGCGCTATGCAACGCTTGTTTGAATTTAAAATATTACCTTATGTTCGGCTATTTATCAAATCTGAGAGATGGCTAGTCGTCGGCTTCTGCCCCCATGCCACGGGTGCTGGGGTGTTCGGGATAAACCTGAGCACTCTTGTTCCCATTTTTGGGTCCTTCGAGGGAGATGCTTAGCGCAACGAACAAGGCAATCAGACTATAATGCTTTATTACTCTCACTTAGCCATATAAATCTATAATTTTAAATTTTGGCGAAGCCCCTAGTATTCGGAAGGCCGAATTTGGGGTGCTATACACGCCTTAAGCCGGACAAAGCCGACTCCTCGCTCTAAGCGGCATAAGTCTTTAGAGACTCGAAACCTCTCGAACAACGACCAGTCTCTCGCCTTATCATGACAGTTAGTTTTAGCTTTCTCTACTGAGGTGCTTAGCCCAGCTGAACCGGGGCACAATCGCAGTAGTTTTCCCAGTTCTACCTTAGCCGACATAGCGGAACATAAGGTACCAAAACATGGGAGCCGGACAAACCCAACTATTGACCCAAGACATGATTCGGAGCTGGTGCATATAATGCTATAAGTTCGGGGTGCCGCACTGTTGAAAGTGTTCGGACTTCTGACGCCGTATTATGGGGTATGCTTAAGCCCCTAGCATGTTGGCCGTACCATAGTGTACGGGTGCTGGATGTCATGAATGGACACACACACACACACACACACACACACACATATATATATATATATATAAAGAAGAATGCAATAATAGTCTTAGTGCTATGCATTGTTTATTCAAAAAGGTGCGTTAAAGCAGAATGATACAAGTAGTGTGATAAGCAAAAAGTAGGACTATTTGACATGTCCCCTCCAAGGACAAGTTGAGGAATGGTATTAAAGCAAGTATTTTACTCGTTATCGTAATCCACCTGGGAGTTCCATGGTGCGACGTAGCTTTTTGCCTCCTTGGTTGCTGCATCATGTGTCCGGCAATCATACTGCCGAACAGGGTTTCCAGAGATTAAAGTCCTGAACGAGAAAAATAACAAAGCGGGAAGCCCCTAGTGCGGTTGAGCCGCGTCTTGGGGTGTGCCGTAGTTGTGCCCCCTCCCCACCTGCGCCCATGGTATTTTTAATGCGTAATTATGTATGCGTGGCACAGATTTCGCCATTTGGCTGGGACCGGGGTGGGGGCCACATTGCTATGCGAGCTCGGAATGTGCCAGGCGGTCTTGTTGCCGATTACTCTGGGCGCGCTTGAAGGTGTCCGGGTCCTTAATTGCCGAACTAGCGGATTGCCTTAAGAGGCTACTTTGCGCTTCTGCTGCGAGGGCTGCAGTGTGCTCCTTTGTGCGGAGGGAGCGCTCTGTGTTTCCATTAACTGTGATGACCCCCCGAGGTCCTGGCATCTTGAGCTTGAGGTATGCATAATGCGGTACCGCATTGAATCTCGCAAATGCGGTTCGCCCGAGCAGTGCATGATAGCCACTGCGAGACGGGGCTATATCGAAGATTAACTCTTCGCTTCGGAAGTTATCCGAGGATCCGAAGACCACTGCCTATGCAATGGGCCTCTACACCTGGTATGACGCCTTTAAAGGTCTTTTTTGTGGATTTGATCCTTGAGGGGTCTATACCCATTTTGCGCACTGTGTCCTGGTAAAGCAGGTTCAGGCTGCTGCCGCCATCCATAAGGACTCGAGTGAGGTGAAATCCATCAATGATTGTGTCTAGGACCAATGCGGCGAATCCGCCATGACGGATACTAGTGGGGTGGTCCCTGCGATCGAAGGTGATCGGACAAGAGGACCATGGGTTGAACTTTGGGGCGACTGGCTCCAACGCATATACGTCCCTTAGCGCACGCTTCCGCTCCCTCTTGGGGATGTGGGTTGTGTATATCATGTTCACTGTCCGCGCTTCTGGGGGGAACCTCTTCTGTCCTCTGGTGTTTGGCTGCCGGGGCTCCTCCTCGTCTTCGCTATGTGACCCCTTATCTTTGTTTTCGGCATTTAACTTGTCGGCCTGCTTGAACACCCAACAATCCCTGTTGGTGTGGTTGGCTGGCTTGTCGGGGGTGCCGTGTATTTGACACGAGCGGTCGAGTATACGGTCCAAACTGGACGAGCCCGGAGTGCTTCCTTTGAATGGCTTTTCCCGCTGACCGGGTTTAGAACCTTTGAATCCGACATTAACTGTCGTATCCTCGGTATTGTAGCTGTTAATGCGGCGCTTGTGTTTGTTGCGACGTGACCTTCCATTGCCGTCCTTGGTATCCGAAGTACCATGGTTCTTTGATATGTTATTGCTGCGAGCCAGCCAGCTGTCTTCTCCCGCGCAAAAAGTGGGTCATGAGTGTCGTGTGGGCTGCCATGGATTTCGGCTTTTCCTGGCCAAGTTGCCGGGCGAGCCACTCGTCATGGATGTTGTGCTTGAAAGCTGCTAGGGCCTCTGCATCCAGACAGTCGACGATTTGATTTTTCTTTGTTAGGATCCGTGTCCAGAATTGCCTGGCCGATTCCTCTAGCTGTTGAATTAGGTGGCTCAAGTCATCGGCATCCGGTGGTCGCACATAAGTGCCCTGCAAGTTGTCGAGGAATGCGGCTTCCAGATCTTTCTAACAGCCAATGGATTCTGCTGGCAGGCTGTTGAGCCAATGCCGAGCTGGTCCTTTGAGCTTGAGTGGGAGGTATTCGATGGCGTGTAGATCATCACCGCGGGCCATGTGGATGTGCAGGAGGAAATCCTCGATCCATACCGCAGGATCTGTTGTGCCGTCGTATGATTCGATATTTACGGATTTGAAACCCTTTGGGATTTGGTGATCCATTACTTCGTCTGTGAAGCATAGGGGGTCTGCGGCGCCTCTGTACTGGGCTATATCACGACGCAGCTCAAATGAGTCTTGCCCGCTGTGTTCGGCCCGGCCGGACTTACTTTTACTGTATCTGGCGTGACGGTTATCATCTCGGATAGTGCGCGCCCTCGTGATCCGTAGATCGATCTTGCATGGTTTGCTTTGTCCTCCAATACGTCTTGCAGGTCTGGCGTATTTCCCCATTCCTTGACATTTTTATTTGAGTGGCGTCGGAGTGCAGGCTGAGCTTTTGGCTGAAATGCCTCTCTATCGCAGCCATGAGGTGGCCGGTCAGCCGCATCATATGCTGGAGATGTAGGTTTGAGTGCTTCCTCCTCCAGTCGGGGTAGAAACCTACGCTTTGGGTAACTATTGGAGGGGCGTTCGAGTTTATATTCCTCGGCCGCAAGGACTTCAGTCCATCTGTCAGCTAGCAAATCTTGATCAGCTTGAAGTTGCTGTTGCTTTTTCTTAAGGCTATTTGCCGTGGCTATAAGCCTACACTTGAAGCGCTCTTGTTCGACGGGATTCTCAGGCACGATGAATTCGTCATCGTCGAGGCTTGCCTCGTCTTCGGAGGGAGGCATGTAATTATCATCCTCCGCCTCTCCATCTGCCACTCTCTCAGGAGGGCTGGCTTCTCCATCCTCCTGCCCTAAATCTTGCTGGAGGGGATTGTTGTCGTCTTCGGCACTGTCTGGAGTGGTATTATCTCATGTGCCGGTGTCACCGCTTTTGCTTTGGCGAGACTTAGATCGACGTCGCTGACGTCGGTGCTTGGGTTGCTTCTTGGAGGGGTCATCCTACGCTGTCTCATCGCCATTGCCTTCTTTGGGTGTGTCCACCATGTATATATCATATGATGAGGTGGCTGTCCAGTGCCCCGAGGGCAGTCATTCCTCTTCGTCTCCCGCATCGTCGTCCATACCGTCGATGTCTTCGGAGTCGAAGTCGAGCATGTCGGTTAAGTCGACGACGGTGGCTACTAAGTGGGTGGTGGGTGGGCGGCGAATTTCTTCGTCATCTACATCCCAATCCTGCCGGACATAGTTCGGCCAGGATTCTCCTGACAAGGAGAGAGACCTTAATGAGTTCAGTATGTCGCTGAAGGGCGAGTGCTGGAAAATATCCGTGGAGGTAAACTCCATGATCGGCGCCCAATCGGATTCGATAGGCACGGGCGCAAGCAGTTCGGAGTCCGTGGCCGGGGAGGAATCCGGTAGTTCGGCGCCACGTCTCTTGTGAAGGGTAAGGTCAATAGTCGGCTTGATCGCCGATGAGAGTGTGGCCTCCGTGGTGGGGTCTATCCACCCGCCCATGGATGGCACAGCTGACTCCGAATTGAGGGTCGGAGCGGTTGCCGGCGTGATCTCCTAGACACTGTCCGATGGCAGAGCTAAATCATGCTCATCGTGGCTGTGTGGCGCACTAGGCAGGGGCTCGAATCCATCAAAGATCAAGTCTCCGCGGATATCGGCCGTGTAGTTTAAGCTTCCAAACCTGACCTGATGGCCAGGGGCATAACTCTCGATCTTCTCCAAATGGCCAAGCGAGTTGGCCCGCAGTGCGAAGCCGCCGAATACAAAGATCTGTCCAGGAGAAAAGTCTCACCCTGGACTGCATCACCATCGATGATCGAAGGAGCCATCAAGCCTAACGGCGTCGACACAGAGGAGCTCTCAATGAAAGCACTAATGTTGGTGTCAAAACCGGCGGATCTCGGGTAGGGGGTCCCAAACTGTGTGTCTAAGGCGGATGGTAACAGGAGGCAGGGGACACGATGTTTTACCCAGGTTCGGGCCCTCTTGATGGAGGTAAAACCCTACGTCCTGCTTGATTATTCTTGATAATATGAGTAGTACAAGAGTTGATCTACCACGAGATCGGAGAGGCTAAACCCTAGAAGCTAGCCTATGGTATGATTGTCTGTTGTCCTACGGACTAAAACCCTCCGATTTATATAGACACCGGAGGGGGCTAGGGTTACACAAGGTCGGTTACAAAGGAGGAGATATACATATCTGTATTGCCCAGCTTGCCTTCCACACCAAGTAGAGTCCCATCCGGACACGGGACGAAGTCTTCAATCTTGTTTCTTCATAGTCCAACAATCCGGCCAAAGGATATAGTCCGGCTGTCCGGAGACCCCCTTATCCAGGACTCCCTCAAGTATGATCACCGACTCGATCACGATGATCATCGTCGAGTGCCCACGCCTCCCCCAAGGAGTGGGTCATACGTGCCTCGGCAGCGTGATGACAAACGCCCTCATAGTGGTGGGCGAAGGATTCCAGTCGACCCCAAGGAACCGGGCTTTGATGCGAGATCTATTCTCGTTTAGGGTCTGGTCAACAGAAACAGAGCTCACAAAGAAGGCCACGACAGAGATTTTCCAACCAGCAGCAGAGTGCATGTCTCAGGTCTAGAGTGCTTCAGCAGAGCCATCAGGGCTGCGGTGATTCCTCCCAACTTCAGGTTGGCGGCTGGAGTCAGTAAGTTCACTGGTGAGTCCAAGCCTGACACGTGGCTTGAGGACTACCAAGTGGCTGTTCAGATTGGAGGCGGCAATGATGTAGTGGCCATGAAGCACCTTCCTCTGATGTTGGAGGGCTCGGCCAGAGCATGGTTGAATTAGTTACCACCTGACATTATTTATAGCTGGGAAGAACTGGCCCGAGTGTTTGTCAGAACATTCGAAGGAACATGCAAATGGCCAGCAGGGCTAACAGAGCTGCAATCTTGTGTGCAGAAGCCAAATGAAACTTTGAGGGATTATATCCAGAGATGGATCACGTTGCACCACACGGTGGAGAATGTGTCTAATCACCAAGCAGTTTGTGCCTTCAAAGAAGGTGTCAGATATCGAGAGTTGAATCTGAAGTTCGGTCGGACCGGAGATATGTCTCTGAGTTGAATGATGGAGATTGCCACTAGGTATGCCAATGGTGAAGAGGAGGATTGGCTCCGGAGTGGCAGACACAAAACAATCGTCCAACAAACTGAAGGAGGAACTCCAGTCGGAAGCAGAAGCGTAAAGCCGAGCCAGCTGCTCGTAGAGAAACCTTGGCTGTGACTCAGGGAAAGTTCAAGGGGAAGCCCAAAGGATCGTGGAATCCCAAGAAAATAAAAGATCAAGACGGAAATGATGTGTTGGATTTGCCGTGCCACATTCACACAAAGAAAGATGAAGAGGGTAATCTCATTTACCCGAAGCATACCACTCGACAGTGTCGACTCCTGATCCAGCAGTTCCGAGAGAAACAACCCAAAGAAAAGGAAAAGGAGTCAGACAAAGTTGAGGACAAAGAGGAAAGTGACGATGGTTACCCCCACGTCAATTCCACTCTGATGATCTTTGCTGATGTTGAGAGTAAAAGTCGATTGAAAATCATCAACATGGAAGTAAACATGGTCGCTTCGGCAACGCACGGTTATTTGAAATGGTCTCAGACTGCCATTACATTCGACCAGTATGATCACCCGACACACATAGCCACCCCTGGGAGGCAAGCGTTGGTGGTCGACCTAGTCATCGAAGGCACTCGTTTGACTAAAGTTCTGATGGATGGTGGAAGTGGCCTGAATATACTATATGCAGAGACGTTGAAAGGAATGGGCATTCCGATGTCTAGACTCAATGAAAGAAATATGTTTCCATGGAGTTATTCCTGGCAAGAAGGCTGAATCACTCGGCCAGATCACCCTTGGTGTAGTTTTCGGTGATTCCAAGAATTACCGCAAAGAAAAGTTGGCATTTGAAGTTGTGGATTTCCAGAGTGCTTATCATGCTATTCTGGGCATGCCATCTTATGCACGTTTTATGGCTCGACCATGTTACGTGTATCTCAAATTGAAGATGCCAGGTCCTAAAAGAGTGATCACTATCACTGGTAATCGAAAGAAGGTAGAAGAGTGCTTCCAGAAGGGCCCAAAGATCGTCGATGCACAGATGGCGGTAGTGGAATTGCAGGAGTATAAAAAATGCAGATCCGAGTGATTTGTTGCTAGCTAAGAAGCCTACCTCAGATTCAACATTTCAGTCGTCTGGTGAAACAAAGCCGATTCATATTCACCCAACGGATCCCAATGCTGATCCGACTCACATTTCAACAACACTCGACTCCAAATAATAAGAAGGGCTCATCCAGTTCCTCTATGAGAATTGGGACATCTTTGCATGGAAACCTTCTGACATGCTAGGTGTTCCCAGGGGACTGGCTGAGCATCTTTTGCGAGTCGACCCAAAAGTGAAACCAGTCAAAGAACATCTTCGACAGTCCGCGTACAGAAGAGAAAGACAATCGGTGAAGAAGTGGCTCGGCTTCTAGCAGCTGAGTTTATCCGAGAAATTTACCACTCCGAGTGGTTAGCTAATGTTGTCATGGTCCCAAAGAAGTACGACTCACTTCGCATGTGCATTGACTTCAAGCATATCAATTAGGCCTGCCCAAAAGATCACTTTCCTCTCCCTCGCATCGACCAAATAGTTGACTCGACTGCGGGGTGTGAGCGTTTGTCCTTTTTGGACGCTTATTCCGGGTATCATCAGATCCGTCTGTATGAACCCGATGAGATAAAAACAGCTTTCATCACCCCATTTGGGTGCTTCTGTTATGTCACTATGCCATTCGGCTTGAAGAACGCTGGAGCCGCATTCATGCGGATGATTCAGAAGTGTTTACTCACTCAGATCAGTCGGAATGTGGAAGCATACATGGATGACATTGTGGTCAAGTCACGTAAAGGTTCTGACCTACTGGCTAACCTTGCTGAAACTTTTGCCAACCTCAGAAGGTATGATATCAAGCTTAATCCATCAAAGTGCACGTTCGGAGTTCCAGGTGGAAAATTACTCGGTTTTCTCATTTACGAACAAGGGATCGATGCTAACCCAGGAGAAAGTGGGTGCCATACTCCAGATGAAACACCTAGTGCGTGTGCATGATGTCCAGAAGCTTACTGGTTATTTGGCCGCTCTATGTCAATTCATTTCTTGCCTCGGTGAAAAGGCACTACCTCTTTACCGACTGATGAAGAAGTCAGATACGTTCGAGTGGACTCCTAAAGCTGATGCAGCATTTGCAGAGCTTAAAGCCCTGCTTTCCACCCAGCCGATGCTTGCTGCCCCAATCAGCAAAGAGCCTTTACTGCTTTACATTGCAGCCACTGGAGAAGTCGTTAGTACAGTACTTATGGTCGAGCAGGAAGAAGAAGGAAAAGCTTACAAAGTTCAGCGCCCAGTATATTATGTCTCTGAAGTTTTGACTCCATCAAAGCAAAGATATCCACATTATCAGAAGCTTGTTTATGGGATTTATATGACCACGAAGAAGGTTGCACACTACTTCTCTGACCACTCCATTACAGTCGTCAGTGACGCTCCATTATTAGAGATTCTGAACAACAGAGATGCAACTGGTCGAGTGGCAAAATGGGCGATTGAACTCCTTCCCTTAGATATCAAGTTTGAGGCAAAGAAAGCTATCAAGTCCCAAGCTATAGCAGATTTCCTCGCCGAGTGGATCTAACAGCAACTGCCGACTCAAGTTCACTCGGAGCACTGGACCATGTTCTTTGATGGTTCCAAGATGCTGAATGGTTCCGGTGCTGGGGTGGTACTGGGTATCCCCCCGAGGAGACAAGCTCAGATATGTCATCCAAATTCACTTTGATTCCTCCAATAATGAAGCAGAATATGAAGCACTCTTGTATGGGTTGTGTATGGCCATCTCACTCGGCGTCCGTCGCCTCATGGTCTATGGTGACTCAGATTTGGTAGTCAATCAAGTGATGAAGGAGTGGGACATCAGAAGCCCAGCCATGACTGGCTACTGCAACGCGGTGAGGAAGTTGGAAAAGAAGTTTGAGGGGTTAGAGCTCCATCATATACCCCGACTGAAAAATCAAGCAGCCGATGATTTAGCAAAGATAGGTTCCAAGAGAGAAGCCATTCCCAGCAATGTGTTTTTGGAGCACATTCACACACCGACAGTTCAAGAAGATCCTTTCACTGAAGAGCTCCCGCAACCTAAGAGTGCCACAGATCCGACTGAAGTCGAAGTCCCAGCCGTGGTCGACCTGATCATGGAGGTTTTGGTCATCACTCCCGATTGGACAGTGCCATACATTGCATATATCCTTAGGAAGGAACTCCCATAGGATGAAGAAGAGGCTCGACAGATCATCCGTTGATCCAAAGCCTTTACGGTGATAAGAGGACAACTGCTCAGGGAAAGCGCAACCGGAGTCAGCCAGAAATGCGTAACACCAGAAGAAGGTTGAGTGATCCTCAACGACATCCACTCGGGGACCTGTAGTCACCATGCGTCCTCTCGAACCATTGTGGCTAAAGCATACCGAGCTGGATTTTATTGGCCTCGAGCAAATGAAATGGCGAAAGATATAGTCGACAGATGTGAAGGCTGCCAGTTTTAGTCCAATATGTCGCACAAGCCTACGTCAGCCCTAAAGACCATTCCACTCGTCTGGCCCTTTTCTGTTTGGGGATTGGACATGGTTGGACCACTGAGGACTGGTAGGAGCGGCTTCACTCATGTGCTTGTAGCAGTCGACAAGTTTACCAAATGGATTGAAGCCAAGCCTACTAAGAATCTTGAAGCCAGTACTGCTGTCAGCTTCATCAGAGAGTTGACATTCAGATATGGGGTTCCGCACAACATCATCACTCACAATGGATCGAACTTCGATTCTGATGAGTTCAGAACCTTCTGCGCCTCCCAAGGCACATGAGTAACCTATGCTTTAGTCGCCCATCCCTAGTCGAATGGACAAGCATAAAGAGCAAATGGCCTAATTCTCAAAGGACTGAAACCCCGACTGATGCAAGATCTCAAGCACGCAGCGGGCGCTTGGGTTGATGAACTTCCATCAGTTCTTTGGGGATTGAGGACAACTCCCAATCGGTCGACTGGCCGAACTCCATTCTTCTTGGTCTATGGAGCTGAAGCTGTTCTACCGAGTGACTTCCTTCACAATGCACCACGAGTCGAGCTCTTCTCTGAAGATGAAGTAGAACAAGATCGGCAAGATGCAGTCGACCACCTAGAGGAAGAAAGAGAGATGGCCTTGATCCGGTCGACCATTTATCAGCAAGACTTGCGTCGATTCCACGCTAGAAACATGAGAGGTCGAGCCTTTCAAGAGGGAGACTTGGTTCTTCGAGTGGATCAGCAGAAACCACACAAGCTCGCCCCTACTTGGGAAGGTCCCTTCATTGTCACCAGAGTTCTCCACAACGGAGCATATCATATTTACAATATCGAGCATAAGAAAGACGAGCCACGGGCTTGGAATGCGGAGCTTCTCCGCCCCTTTTATACATAAGTACTCATTCGGGTGAGGTGTAATAAGAAATACCTTTGTAGTTTGTTATCAAAGACGAGAACTTTACAGTTTTCTTAAATGATTGTTATCGCTTTTGTTTGTGTTTGAAATCCCCAAGTGGGTGACTTTGCTGCGAATCCGTTTCGCCTAAGTTTGAAAAATCCTACCGAGTGGTGAGCAAGCCTCCCACTCGGGGGCTTAGCCGCGAATCCGTATCGCCTAAGTTCGAAAAATCCTACCGAGTGGTGAGCAAGCCTCCCACTCAGGGGCTTAGTCATGAATCCGTTTCGCCTAAGGTCAAAAAAATCCTACCGAGTGGTGAACAACCCTCCCACTCGGGGGCTTAGCTGCAGTCCAGTACTCACCTAAGTTTCAAAAATCCTACCGAGTGGTGAGCAACCTTCCCACTCGGGGCTTAGCTGCAGTCCAGTACTCGCCTAAGTTTAAAAAATCCTACCGAGTGGCGAGCAAGCCTCTCACTCGGAGGCTTAGCTGCAGTCCAATACTCGCCTAAGTTTAAAAAATCCTACCGAGTGGTGAGCAACCCTCCCACTCGGGGGCTTAGCTGCAGTCCAGTACTCACCTAAGTTTAAAAAATCCTACCGAGTGGTGATCAACCCTCCCACTCGGTGGCTTAGCTGCAGTCCAGTACTCACCTAAGTTTAAAAAATCCTACCGAGTGGTGATCAACCCTCCCACTCGGGGGCTTAGCTGCAGTCCAGTACTCTCCTAAGTTTAAAAAATCCTACCGAGTGGCGAGCAAGCCTCTCACTCGGAGGCTTAGCTGCAGTCCAGTACTCGCCTAAGTTTAAAAATCCTACTGAGTGGCGAGCAAGCCTCTCACTCAGAGGCTTAGCTGCAGTCCAGTACTCGCCTAAGTTTAAAAAATCCTACCATGTGGTAAGCAACCCTCCCACTCGGGGTCTTAGCTGCAGTCCAGTACTCGCCTAAGTTTAAAAAAATCCTACCGAGTGGTGAGCAACCCTCCCACTCGAAGGCTTAGCTGCAGTCCAGTACTCGCCTAAGTTTAAAAAATCCTACCGAGTGGTGAGCAACCCTCCCACTCGGGGGCTTAGATGCAGTCCAGTACTCGCCTAAGTTTAAAAAAATCCTGCCAAGTGATGAGCAACCCTCCCACTCAGGGGCTTAACTGCAGTCCAGTACTCGCCTAAGATTTAAAGTCCATCACTATCTGCAAGGACGACGAGGTGAAGGTCGACCACAACCTTCTTCCTCTGAGCTACGCCACAAATACAACGTGCGCTCCATCCCTATACGAAAGGACGACGAGGTGCAGGTCGACTGCAACCTTCTCCTTTGGAGCTGTGCCACAAATATAATTTGTGCTCCATCCCCATCCGCAAGGACGACGAGGTGCAGGTTGACTGCAACCTTCTCCCTCGGAGCTGTGCCACAAATACAATGTGCGCTCCATCCCTGTCCGCAAGGACAACGAGATGCAGATCGAAAGATTATTCAGAGTAAAGAGCAAATTCCACTCGAAGGCAAATACAAGCATATTCAGAAATAAACCAAGTTCAGATAAATCCTAAAGTTCCGGACAACGGATCAAAAATATTCGAGCATCAAGCCCGAAGGAGTTTAACGTTACAACAACCACTCGGCATTCCGAGGCAAATTTAAGGCAGGTTTAAATCTCAAAGTTTGTTCATTCGGCAGGAGTTCGGCTGGCAGGTTTGATGAATTCGTCCAAGTCAATTCCATCTGCAATCCCAGTGGCAGCAGTGATGAAAGTCTCCATAAAGGACTGGAAATCATGTCTTTTGGTGTTGGCGACCTTGATCGCGGCCAGCTTGTCTTCACGGGCTTCCTTGCAGCGGACTCTTACCAAGGACAACGCCACGTCAGCACCACACCGGGCAGATGACTTATTCCATTCTTGCACTCGACGAGGGACCTCGTTGAGTCGAGCCATCAGAGACTCGAGGTCATTTTGAAGCGTCGCCCTTGGCCAGAGTGATGTGTCGATCCGTGAAACTGCCACCTTCAGGCGAGCGAGGTAACTTGTAACACTGGCGACGCGGGATTCCAGTCGAAGCACATTCATGGCAGCCTCGTCGCCGACTGGAGAAACAATAGGGTCCAAACCCGTCTCGATCTGTCCAGTCTCCTCGTCAAAGTTTTGGCAGAATTCTGTAGTCAAGTAGTTAGTGAGTCGACTAGAGAGGACTAACTTGCAAGCAGTAAAGCAGTCGGGTTAAAAGGAGTACCTTCCAGCATAAGAAAGAGCTTCTTGACGAGAGTTCTCAGATAAGCTTCCACGTCATTTCTCTTACGAGCCATGGATTCCAGCTTCTCATTCAGAGCCACCTTATCCTTCTTCAGACGAGTTGCCTCTCGGTTGGATTTAGTGAGAGAGGACTTCAGCTTGCTTACTTCTTCTTCCAGCGCTATGACTGAAGCCAGCTTCTGGTCAGCAAGGGCAGTCTTATCTTGAGCCTCCTTCTGCGTAGCTGCAAGGTCCAAGTCCTTCTTCTCCAGAGCCAACCTCATTTTCTCTACAAAATAAGCAATCAGATCAAACGTGAGCAGTTGACAGGAAGTTACCTTCCATACCAGCAACTTCATCTTGAGCTTTCTTCAATTTTTGTTGGGCCAGCTCCAAGTCAAGGTTGAGTTGCCTCTGCTTCTCCTCAAATTCGGCGAACTTGGAAATGATAGTACAAGATTTCTGCAGAGAGTAAAAGACATATCAATCGACAAGATCAAAGATTATTTACTTCCGAGTGAATAAAACTTCAAAGTTTACTCAGACCCCAGCCGACTGCCCGCAGTCGACCGCGGTCTCGGGGACTACACCCAGCGGGTGCACTTGGCATGCCCCCACTGATTCATATTCCACTCGGCCGGTCCGCCCGGGTCGAGTAATAAAAAAAGAGAGAGAAGAACTATTCAGACCCCGGCAGACTGCCAGCAGTCGACCGCGGTCTCGGGGACTACACCCAGTGGGTGCACTTGACGTGCCCCCACTGGTTTAGATCCCACTCGGCCGGTCTGCCCGGGTCGAGTGGAAGAAAGGAAAGTAAAATAAGTACTCAGACCCCAGCCGACTGCCCGCAGTCGACTGCGGTCTCGGGGACTACACCTAGTGGGTGCAGTTAGCGTGCCCCCACCGGTTCAGATCCCACTCGACCAGACCGAGTGGAAGAGTGCAAATACTAAAGACAACAAAACACCCAGTGGGTGTACAGATTCGACGCAAACAATAAGATATTGTATGAAAGAAAATATTTCAAGTAGCATATCCTAATAGAACAAGATCAGTTGAAAGTCAACTTACTTGGACATTGGCCCGAAGAGCCGCGCTGGCATCGTAAGCAGCCTGGCTGTTGTCGTGCACCATCTTCATCCGCTCCATCATCACGCTAGCCTGACGGATGGCCTCCGCAGCGGCGTCTGACTGGCTTTCCGGAACATGATAGTTGGTGAAGAAGCGGGCAGATGGCCCAGATGCGGCGGCTTGGAGCTCCGAGGCATGAGGTTGGACGACTGAAGGAAACACTGGTACAATCGACGGTGCGGGGCGCTCACTCGACAATGGGACAGCAAAAGTTACAAAGGCTCCACCTGCATCTTTAGGCTGTTGGACGGTTGGTTCTGTCGTCAGTCCCGGCTGAGATGTCTTGCCAGCCGCTACTTTTTTGTTCCTTCTGGGCCTCGGGGCCACATCTTCATCATCATCCGGAAGCTCAATAACGTTGAGTGGGGCTGCCAATAAATCAGTCGACCCCAAGTGAATCGCCAGAATTTAATCGACCAAATAATTAAGAACAAGATCACGAGAATTGTACCTGGGTTGGAGGTAACCGCATCTTCCATTTCCTCGTCTCGGTATTGGCGGGAGGAAGTTCCAGAGGTAGCAGCACTACAAATGTCTACATTCAGTTGGTTACGTTCTGTTGCTCGAGTCGACCAAAGGATCAGGTCAGATGGTTACCCAGAGATGGTGGGAATGGTCACTTTGATTCTGGGCAAAGCCTTCGGCAGTTTAGAGGATGCGGCCTTCAGTGGTTTCGGCGCTAGAGGCGGCGCAGTCTTGGGCTGTTTCGATACCTTCTCGGTCGGCACTGGAGAAGACATCTGAGGGCGCTTTGAAGACTGCCCAGTGGTGCGGCCACCAGGTCAGGGGTGCTTGCCGGGTCGTGAGTGTGCTTGGACCTCCTTTCTATGCGAGGAGGCGAGTCAGCCTCTTCTTCATCACTCGGGTCATCGCTCTCCTCGTCCTCCTCTGCATCCGAGTGCCACTCACCACTCTCGCCCCCGCTCGCCTCTCCCTCGACATTTTGCTCCTGCACTCCATTGGGCATTGAGTACATATCAACAAGAGCCTGAAAGACAACGAACAAAATAAAGACAGTCGACCGTCAACAAGATGCTACATAGTAAATCAAGAAGACAATCGACAATGCAGAATCGTACCTATTTCGGCTGGCGCAAATGGTCGAATGGAACCACTCTCCTGGACCCCCGGGGATTATCCTTGTAGCTGGTAATACCTCTCAGCCACTTCTCCACCGTGTCCTGACTGACATCCTCCAGGTGGATCCGAGTGGAATTCTCGAGTCCCGAGTACATCCACATCGGATGGTCACGAGCTTGGAGTGGTTGGATGCGTCGACTGAGGAAGACCTCCAGCAGGTCCATACCGGTCACTCAGTCGCGGACAAGTTGGACAACCCGCTCGACCAACACCTTCACCTTCTCCTCCAAGATCACTCTCAAGGTGGAGGGCTTCTCCGCTCGAGCCATGGAAAAGGAGGGAAGTCCAGTCGACTGGCCTGGAGTCGGCTTGTCCTTGCAATAGAACCAGGTCGACTGCCAACCCCGGACTGAGTCGGGAAGGATCATAGTTGGGAAAGTGCTTTTGTTCCTCATTTGAATTCCAAGACCCCCGCACATCTGTATCACGTGCGTCCTCTCGTCTCTCGGGTTGGCCTTCTTGACCGTCTGAGAGCGACATGTGAATATGTGCTTGAAGAGACCCAGTGTGGTCGACAACCCAAGAAGTTCTCGCACATGGACACGAAAGGGCCAAGGTACACGATGGTGTTTGGAGAAAAGTGGTGGAGTAGAGCCCCAAAGAAGTTCAAGAAACCGTGAAAGAAAGGGTGGGGAGGCAAAGAAAACCCGCGGTCGACATGGGTGGCATGGAGAACGCACTCACCCTCCTGCGGCTGCGGTTCATCTCATTCCCCGGAAGCCGCGCTGATTCGTGGGGGATCAGTCCCCCCTCAACCAGGTCATCGATGTCATCTTGACTGATTGTCGAGCAGATCCAATCGCCCTGGATCCAGCCAGGCGGCAGGCTGGACCTCGACGAAGATCCGCCCCGGCTGGTCCTCTTCCCTTTCGCCTTCGCTGTCGCCTTCTTCGCACGCTCCAACGCCACCGTCTTCTCCTTCCCCATGGCAGCGAATCGAGTTTGAGCAGGGCGACGACGCCGAGAGCAAAATTAGGCGCAGCGGAGAAATCTGAGGAGGAGGAAGAAGAATGGGGGCGCACTGTTCAAAAGCCCCGGTCTGGCGCCTTATATAAGGTCACTTCCAAGTGACTGACTTGTAGGCCCAGACGATCTTATGAAATCCCGCAACAGTCGAGCGCGCGATAGTGGCAAAAAAGGTGGCGCTGAGCAAGGCGGCCTGCCTAATCCGTCCCGATTACTGCAGCCTCCCCCACCCGGCGTGCTTCCCAAAATTCAAATCCCGTGAAATTCACAAACGGCAGAACAACCTGTCAGACGGAAGACTTTTTCCATATCAACACTCGAAACTTAACAACGCAAGTTCACTCGACAAAACCAAGAATGGATCAAGGCAACTGAACAAGCAGTTGAAGCCATCATGAATGTTCATTCGACCTCTGGGCAAGACATTCTCAAAGCACAAAAGCTGAATCGGAGGGATTATTAACTCCTTCTCCACTCGAACCCTGAACCATTCGGGGGCTAATGATGAAGCTATGTATCTAGGGTAGGGTCATAGAACTAACCTAGACATCCTCCCCTAGGACATCACCCTAAAGCTAGGATCATTCAAAGGGTACCATCACCCACTCGACCAGAGACGTTCCACTCTGAAGAATCAATGTCCCTCGACCATCGCAGAAGTCACTCGACGGGCAGAAGAGCTAAAGCCACTCTGCATGAACAACGGTCGGGCATTTATTTATAGGCTTAATGGTCATTTATAGCACTTTAGTGTGGGCGTTACCAGTAACGTTCCCTCTTCAATGTACCTTAAACCCTCTGTGACGTGGGCTGGCTGGGGTCCTGGCGCACTCTATATAAGCCACCCCCTCCACAGGCACAAGGGTTCGCACCCCCTGTAACACCCACGCATATAATCTAGTCGACCGCCTCAGGGCTCTGAGACGTAGGGCTATTACTTCCTTCGAGAAGGGCCTAAACTAGTAAAACTCGCGTGTACAACTCCTCCATAGCTAGGATCTTGCCTCTACATCCCTACCCCATTCTACTATCAGACTTAGAACCACGACAGGGGGGCTTGCCTGGTTGCTCTGGAAAGTAGGGGTCGTCAACAACGTAGTCGGACGGGGCACCAGCAGCGGCGTCAGTCTCGTAGTCTATCGGAGAGAAGAGGGGAAAGAAACAATGAATATAATGCAAACAGATGCATAACGATGCATGACATGACAAGTAGCGGTGCTAGGTGTGCACTAATGCGGTATGAGGTGATACCGGTGAAGGGGGGAAACATTCGGGAAATATCCCTGGTGTTTCGCATTTTGGGACAGATGAATCAGAGGGGAAAAGTTGCATCTTTGCTATGCTAGGGATACGTGGCGGACGAACGGGCTCCGTATTCAGATTTATCTCGTCGTTCTGAGCAACTTTCATGTAGAAAGTATTTTCATCCGAGTTACGGATTATCTTATATGATTTTCTAAAGATTTAATCATTTTTTGATTTTAATTATTTATTTAAATCCAACATTATCCAGAACGGTGAACAATGACGCATGCATGACATTAGAGTGATGTCAACAGGTCAAATGGTCGGTTGACCAGTCAAACCAGACAGGTGGGTCCAGTGGGACCCACATGTCATTGAGACAGAGGTAAAATAGGATTTGTTTTATACTAATTATGATTAACTAAGTGTGGCCCCCATTAGTCAGTGACTAATTAACCTATATTAATAAACTAACTAATTTAATTAGCTTATAGGGTGGGGGCCACTGGTCAGCTACTGGGACCCGCCCACTCAGCAAGTTGACCATGGTCAACTGGGCCAACTGGGCCCGTGGGGACACCATGCAGTGACCCAGACGAGCCCCAGCAGCAGGCCACGTCGGCGGGCGACGCAGATTCACCGTCGGCGACCGAAAACGGGGCGGAGTCGCGCGGACCCCGCTGGAATTACGCCACGGTGCAAGTAAGGAGACGCCAGTGCGTCCTTTCAAACGCCTGCACCATGGCGCATTGGATGGGGGCGGAGGCTTGGCTGGAGGTGTACCGCAGCGTCGCCGGCGACGAGCGGGGCGGATGTCGGGCTCGGGCGAGTTCTATGACAAGGCTGTGGGGCACGGTTCACTGTGGGGCTAGGTGCGTTCGAACGCACGCGACAGAGCGCGTCGAGTGCAATGGTCGCAGACACGGGGGTGGCCGGGGTTGAGCGGTGCTTCAAGATCTGGCGACAGCCGGAGTCGGAGCTCGACGGGGACAGAGCCAGGAGTAGCGAGAGGATGCGCTGGAGAGAGCACCGGTGTCGCACCGTTGTAGGGAGCACGGTTATGAAGTCGGACGCGAGCCGCGCGTGCGGTGACCGCAACGGCGAGCTCGACGTCGGAGCCGTATCTTGGCAATGGTGGTGCGTCGCACACGAATAGCTACGACATGGAAACTGAGCAAGAACGGGGAGCAGAAGGGGGTGGAGCTCACCGAGCGGCACAAACGGTGGCCCATGGTGGGATTAGTAGCAGCAGGGGATGACGAAGACGGTAGCGGTCATCGACGACGAAGAAGACGGGAAGAGCTCAATCCGTGTGATGCCGAGCCCGTCATCTCCAGTGGCTTGGCTTAGGCGACGCAGCGGAGGGCGGCGAAGCTCCGCGACATCTCGCCGGGGCTCGATGTCATCGGAGAGCGCGGGATCGACGGCGGCGAACGGCGGAGGCTAACGGGCGAGTGGGGGGGGGAGACGAGGGGAGAGGGAGAGGCCGAGAGGGAGCGCGAGGTGGAGTGGGGAGGAGACCCGAGGAGGCGCGGCGCTGGCGATCTTATCCCCTCGGCGGGGTCGGCGAGGTGGTGCAACGGAGACGCGCCCCTGTTCCTCCTGCTCATGGCGCGGTCGGGGGAACAGGGCGCGGGGAAGGAGGCGACCAGGGGAACAGGGGGGAGTGGGACGACCCGGCTGGGCCAGTTTGGCTGTTGGCTAGCTGGGCCAGCTGGCCCAAGGGGTTTGGGGGGGGTCTTTTCCTTTTCTTTTTTGTTAGTTTGTTTTTCTCTTTTGTATTTTCTTTCTTTTATTTATTTTCTTTTCTGTTTTATTTCAATTTAAATTATTTAGGCATTTTATAAAAATACGTTTATTACACCATATTTCATATGCAAAATATGGCACCTTCAGAACATTTTTGTTTTAACTTTTGAAAAGTTTGGTGTTTGACATTTTTTAAAATGTTGAATTTGAAAAGTTTTGATCCAATGCGAGATTAGCAACAGTAACCGTGGTGACATGGCACCGTTAACATGGGATTACTGTAGCATGATTATTCGGGCGTTACAAGAAACAACTGACTAATTCAATCAAGTGCAAAGGAATTATGATTTCCAAATCAAGAGAGCAGAAGCAAACACTCTGATCAAGGATGGATAAGTTGAATAGGCTTAGGGGTACAATCGATGGCAATTTGATTAGTCGAGAACCAGCTCATGTTTAAAATGACGTCTGAGCCGGAAGAATCAATTCTAGGATCTGGTTGAGGATTGTGAGCATTCATACTTATTGAATCAATGGGCTCAAAATGATAGTGGCAAAGGATGCCAATAAGATTACTATACTTACGGGATTAACCATAATGCAAGAAAGCAAGAATTTCAAGAGCCATAAGCTGCAGAGGATTTTCAGAAGATCGAATGGTATGTTGAAGACGTTTGTGAAATACATGAATCAACTGGGATGAGCGGATACTCGATAAGTGCGAGAAATTATCCATAGGGGTATTCAAGTGGCAAAGAACTGCATGGTAGTAGGCACAAGGTATTCTCGGATCAAATAGAGAGAATTTTGGGGTATCTTGTGATAACAAGATCAACTGGGAATAAAAGTAAGAATGAAAAGTGTATGTATTTATCCATAGGGCTATTTCGATGGTAGAGAATTGAAAAGGCAATGGGCACAAAGTCTCGATAGAACATCATAGAGTATCCTCGGAATCTTCTGGTGCAGCACACAATCATCGGTAATAAGGTGCTCTCCGGATGAAAGTGAACACGAGATCCTAATGTTAGATTTAGTAAAATTTATTTAACCCTAATAGAAGGGAGATCGGAGTCCCAGAGTATAGACGAGGAATAAAAGATCCTAATACCACCCAATGGCGATGTGGGCCCATAGGCCGCACAGCCGTGTTAGTAAAACAATTTTCATCGACTAGACTCAACTTCGGCCAAGGAGTGTGGAAGGGGGATTCCTACAGGCAATTGGCTCTGATAGCAACTTGTGACGCCCCCGATTTGACCGTACACTAATCATGCACGCAAATGTGTACGATCAAGATCAAGGACTCACGGGAAGATATCACAACACAACTCTAGACACAAATTAAAATAATACAACTTTATATTACAAGGCAGGGGCCTCGAGGGCTCGAATACATAAGCTCGAATACACAAGAGTCAGCGGAAGCAATAATATTCGAGTACAAACATAAGTTAAACAAGTTTGCCTTAAGAAGGCTAGCACAAAAGTAGCAATGATCGAAAAGGCAAGGCCTCCTGCCTGGGACCTCCTAACTACTCCTCAAACTCGAACTCCACGTACAAACATCCTCAGGATCCTCTGGCTCCTGGACTCCATCATATGATCGCAGTAACCGGGAAAAAAGGGGAAAAGAAGTAGGAAAGCAACTGTGAGTATTCATCCAAAGTACTCGCAAGCAAGGATGTACACTACATATGCATTGGTATCAATGAAGTGGGTAGTATCTATGGACTGAACTGTAGAAGGCCAGAACAAGAGGGGAATAGCTAGTCCTATCGAAGACTACGCTTCTGGCAGCCTCCATCTTGAAGCATATAGAAGAGAGTAGATGGTAAGTTCACCAAGTATCATCGTATAGCATAATCCTACCCGGCGATCTTCCCCTCGTTGCCTTGTGAGAGAGCGATCACCGGATTGTATCTGGCATGTGAAAGGGTGTGTTTTATTAATTATCCGGTCCTAGTTGTCATAAGGTCAAGGTACAACTCCAGGTCGTCCTTTTACCGAGGGACACAACTATTCGAATAGATAAACTTCCCCGCAGGGGTGCACCACATTTCCCAACACGCCCGATCCCCTTTGACCGGACACACTTGCCTGGGTCATGCCCGGCCTCGGGAGATCAACATGTCGCAGCCCCACCTAGGCATAACAGAGAGGTCAGCACGCCGGTCTAAATCCTATGCGCGCAGGGGTCTGGGCCCATCGCCCATTGCACACCTGCATGTTGCGTACGCGGCCGGTGAGTAGACCTAGCAACCTCCATTACAAAGGAAGTTGCATTACGCGGTCCAACCCAGCGTGCACCGCTCAGTTGCTGATGTCACGAAGGCTTTGACTGATACCACGACGTCGAGTGCCCATAACTTTTCGTGTGTAGTTGGTTAGTGCGTATAGGCCATTGGCCAGACTCAGATCAAATACCAAGATCTCGTTAAGAGTGTTATTTTGGAGTAACCGCGAACGCCGACCAGGGCCAGGCCCACCTCTCTCCTAGGTAGTCTCAACCTGCCATGTCGCTCTGCCACAAAGTAACAATCGGGGGCCTTCGGGAACCCAGGCCGACCACTACCGGGATGGAACCACCTGTCCTTTCAACCCCCACACCGAAATCACTCGTGGGTACTCTGTGAGCCGACCCGAGTTTAGTCACCAAGTATCACATATTATGTATATAAGTATATACACATGATCACCTCCCAAGTGACCACGGCCCGATAGTATAGCATGGTAGATAGACAAGAATGTTGGGCCACTGATGGAATACTAGCATCCTATACTAAGCATTTAGGATTGCAGGTAAAGGTAACAACAGTAGTAGCAAAGACATGCTATGCATCAGGATAGGATTATCGGAAAGTAGTAACATGCTACACTACTCTAATGCAAGCAGTAGAGAGAAGAATAGGCGATATCTGGTGATCAAGGGAGGGGGAGGGGGGCTTGCCAGGTTGCTCTGGCAAGGAGGGGTCGTCGTCAATGTAGTCGATCACGGGGGTATGTACGTTGGTCTTGGGGTCTACCGGAAAGAAGGAGGGGGAACACAATAAATAACAGAGCAATCAAAGCATAACATGGCAATATGCGGTGCTAGAGATGACCTAACGTAGTAGTAGGTGACACCGGCAAAGGGGGGAAAACATCCGGGAAAGTATTCCCGATGTTTGGTATTTTCGGACAGATGAAATGGAGGGGATGGTTGCATGTTTGCTATGCTAGGGACGTGTGGTGAATGAACGGACTGCATACTCGGATTCATCCCGTCGTTCTGAGCAACTTTCATGTACAAAGTATTTTCATCCGAGTTACGAATTATTTTCTATTAATTTTCAAAGTTTTATTATTTTTTTGGAATTTTCTTTAACTAGTTAATTCAAACATTAAATATGTCAGATTACTTTTTATACCCACTAACGGTTAGCCTAAGTGTAATACAATGGGGTCTATGGGGTCCAATCAGCAGGCCGGTCAAACAGTTGACCAGTCAAACTTTGACTGGTCAACAGGGTCAACGGACCCACATGTCATAGACTGAATTTTAACAGATTTACTTGTTTAGTTTAATTTAGTAGTGATCCATTGTCATAGACTATTTACCTAATCAGATAAATAAAGCAATCCTAATTAGAGGGGAGGCCACATGTCTTAGGGTAGCAACTGATTTAAGTAGTAGTACTGATTACCCTAACTAGTAACAAAATTAGCCCTAACTAATTCTTGGGCCGGCCACCCACACACACATCACACACACGCCACACACACCACACATCACACACTCAGCCATGGCCATGGCCATGGCCGATAGCAGCAGCAGGCAACACTAAGCGCATTAGCAATTGGCAACGGGCAGGAGCTATCAGCAGCAGTACGCAGTTCTAGCAGCGGCAGCAGAAGTAGCGCAGTACCACACAGAGATAGTAGAGACAGTAGCGACAGTAGTCAATAGCAGTGGCATGTAGTTGCAGAAAGTAGTCATCTAAGAGCACAGTAGGCACGACAACAAGCAGCGCCGAGCGTGGCATCGCATGCATGGACATCGCCGGCTAGCAACGGTGGACACGACCAGGATGTGGCCAGATGGCAGCGGCGTGCGGGGAGCAGTGGCAGCAGATCGACAGTGGTAGCAGCAGGCAGTAGCACTAGCAGAGCAAGCAGCAGCAGGGGAAGGCAGCAGCATGTGATAGCAGAAGCTAGGCAGGCAACGGCGGGCGGGGGCGACGCAACTGGGTGAGGCCAGAGGCGGACGTCTGGAGTGGCGTTCGGAGGCGGGTGCGGCCCCGGGGTAGGTAGAGCGCAGCAGGTGATGTGACCAGAGCGCGGGAGCAGAGCTCCAGGTGCGGGTACGACAGGCTTCGGCCACGGCGGGCTTGCACTCATGAGGTGACACTACGGCGACGGATCGACGGTGTAAAGGCTGGGAATCAGAGGTGGTGCTCACAGCGCACCCGAGGGCGTGGTCGGGGAGGCCAGAGGTGGTCAGGACGCGGCGAATCTGACGTCAAACGGCAACGGACGTAGCGAGGAAGAAGAGTCGAGGACGACATCGTGGGGGCGGGGTGCTACCTCTTGAGCAATGTGTTGGTTTTCCCTAAAAGAGGAAAGGGTGATGCATCAAAGTAGCGTAAGTATTTCCCTCAGTTTTTGAGAACCAAGGTATCAATCCAGTAGGAGGTCACACGCAAGTCCCTCGTACCTACACAAACAAATAAGAACCTTGCAACCAACGCGATAAAGGGGTTGTCAATCCACTCACGGTCACTTACGAGAGTGAGATCTGATAGAGATAATAATGATAAGATAAATATTTTTGGTATTTTATGATATAGATTGAAATTAAAGATTGCAAAGTAAAATAGATTGAAAACTTATATGATGGAAAATAGACCCCGGGGCCATAGGTTTCACTAGTGGCTTCTCTCAAGATAGCATAAGTATTACAGTGGGTGAACGAATTATTGTCGAGCAATTGATAGAAAAGCGAATAATTATGATAATTTCTAGGCATGATCATGTTTATAGGCATCACGTCTGTGACAAGTAGACCGACTACTACCTGCATCTACAACTATTACTCCACACATCAACCGCTATCCAGCATGCATCTAAAGTATTAAGTTCATAAGAACAAAGTAACACCTTAGGTAAGATGACATGATGTATAGGGGTAAACTCAAGCAATATGATATAAACCCCATCTTTTTATCCTCGATGGCAACAATACAATACATGTTGTTTCCCTTTCTGTCATTGGGATCGAGCACCGCAAGATTGAACCCAAAGCTAAGCACTTCTCCCATTACAAGAAAGATCAATCTAGTAGGCCAAACCAAACTGATAATTCGAAGAGACTTGCAAAGATAACCAATCATGCATAAAAGATTACAAAGAAGAATCAAATATTGTTCACAGATAGACTTGATCATAAACCCACAATTCATCGGATCCCGACAAACACACCACTAAAAGAGTTAGAACTTTATATTGAGATCCAAAGAGAGAAGAAGCCATCTAGCAAATAACTATGGACCCGAAGATCTGAACTAAACTACTCACACATCAACGGAGGGGCCATGGAGTTGATGTAGAGGCCCTCCGTGATCAATGCCCCCTCCAGCGGAGCTCCAGAAAAGGCCCCAAGATGGGATATCTTGGGTACAGAAGGTTGCGGCGGTGGAAATTGAAGGAAATATGCCCTAGAGGCAATAATAAAGTTATTATTTATTTCCTTATATCATGATAAATGTTTATTATTCATGCTATAATTGTATTAACCGGAAACATAATACATGTGTGAATACATAGACAAACAGAGTGTCACTCGTGTGCCTCTACTTGACTAGCTCGTTGATCAAAGATGGTTATGTTTCCTAACCATAGACATGAGTTGTCATTTGATTAACAGGATCACATCATTAGGAGAATGATGTGTTTGACTTGACCCATTCCGTTAGCTTAGCACTTGATCGTTTAGTTTCTTGCTATTGCTTTTCTTCATGACTTATACATGTTCCTATGACTATGAGATTATGCAACTCCCATTTAGCGGAGGAACACATTGTGTGCCACCAAACGTCACAACGTAACTGGGTGATTATAAAGGTGCTCTATAGGTGTCTCCGAAGGAACTTGTTGGGTTTGCATATTTTGAGATTAGGATTTGTCACTCCGATTGTCGGAGAGGTATCTCTGGGCCCACTCGATAATGCACATCACTATAAGCCTTGCAAGCATTGGAACTAATGAGTTAGTTGTGGGATGATGTATTACGGAATGATTAAAGAGACTTGCCGGTAACGAGATTGAACTAGGTATTGAGATACCAACGATCGAATCTCGGGCAAGTAACATACCGATGACAAAGGGAACAACGTATATTGTTATGCGGTCTGACTGATAAAGATCTTCATAGAATATGTGGGAGCCAATATGAGCATCCAGGTTCCGCTATTGGTTATTTACCGGAGACGTGTCTCGGTCATGTCTAGATAGTTCTCGAACCCGTAGGGTCCGCACACTTAAAGTTTCGGTGACGGTTATATTATGAGTTTATGAGTTTTGATGTACCGAAGGATGTTCGGAGTTCCGGATGTGATCACGGACATGACGAGGAGTCTCGAAATGGTCGAGACATGAAGATTGATATATTGGAAGCCTATATTTGGATATCGGAAGTGTTCCGGGTGAAATCGGGATGATGTAAACCCTAAATCGAGATTTCACCGGAGTACCGAGGGGTTACCGGAACCCCCCGGGGGATTAATGGGCCATAGTGGGCCTTAGTGGAGAAGAGGAGAGGCGGCCAGGGCAGGGCCGCGCACCCCTCCCCCTAGTCCAAATAGGACAAGGAGAGGGGGTGGCGCCCCCCTTTCCTTCCTCTCTCCCTCCTTTTTGCCCCCTTCTCCTAATCCAACAAGGAAGGGAGGGAGTCCTACTCCCGGTGGGAGTAGGACTCCTCCTGGTGCGCCTCCTCCTGGCCGGCCGCACCTCCCCCCATGCTCCTTTATATACGGGGGCAGGGGGCACCCCATAGACACAACAATTGATCGTTTGATTTTTTAGCCGTGTGCGGTGCCCCCCTCCACCATAGTCCACCTTGATAATACTGTAGCGGTGCTTAGGCGAAGCCCTACGTCAATAGAACATCATCATCGTCACCACGCCATTGTGCTGACAAAACTCTCCCTCAACACTCGGCTGGATCGGAGTTCGAGGGACGTCATCGGGCTGAACGTGTGCTGAACTCGGAGGTGTCGTGCGTTCGGTACTTGATCAAGACGTATGACTATGTCAACCGCGTTGTGCTAACGCTTCGCTTTCGGTCTACGAGGGTACGTGGACAACACTCTCCCCTCTCGTTGCTATGCATCACCATGATCTTGCGTGTGCGTAGGAAAATTTTGAAATTACTACGTTCCCCAACAGTGGCATCAGTGCCAGGTTTTATGCGTAGATGTCATATGCATGAGTAGAACACAAGTGAGTTGTGGGCGATATAAGTCATACTGCTTACCAGCATGTCATACTGCTTACCAGCATGTCATACTTTGGTTCGGCGGTATTGTTGCATGAAGCGGCCCGGACCGACATTACGCGTACGCTTACGCGAGACTGGTTCTACCGACGTGCTTTGCACATAGGTGGCTGGCGGGTGTCAGTTTCTCCAACTTTAGTTGAATCGAGTGTGGCTACGCCCAGTCCTTGTGAAGGTTAAAACAACACCAACTTGACAAACTATCGTTGTGGTTTTGATGCGTAGGTAAGAACGGTTCTTGCTCAGCCCATAGCAGCCACGTAAAACTTGCAACAACAAAGTAGAGGACGTCTAACTTGCTTTTGCAGGTCATGTTGTGATGTGATATGGTCAAAGCATGATGCTAAATTTTATTGTATGAGATGATCATGTTTTGTAACCAAGTTATCGGCAACTGGCAGGAGCCATATGGTTGTCACTTTATTGTATGCAATGCAATCGCCCTGTAATGCTTTACTTTATCACTAAGCAGTAGTGATAGTCGTGGAAGCATAAGATTGGCGAGACGACAACGATGCTACGATGGAGATCAAGGTGTCCCGCCGGTGACGATGGTGATCATGATGGTGCATCGGAGATGGAGATCACAAGCACAAGATGATGATGGCCATATCATATCACTTATATTGATTGCATGTGATGTTTATCTTTTATGCATCTTATCTTGCTTTGATTGACGGTAGCATTATAAGATGATCTATCACTAAATTTCAAGATAAAAGTGTTCTCCCTGAGTATGCACCGTTGCCAAAGTTCGTCGTGCCCAGACACCATGTGATGATCGGGTGTGATAAGCTCTACGTCCATCTACAATGGGTGCAAGCCAGTTTTGCACACGCAGAATACTCATGTTAAACTTGACGAGCCTAGCATATGCATATATGGCCTCGGAACACTGAGACCAAAAGGTCGAGCGTGAATCATATAGTAGATATGATCAACATAAGTGATGTTCACCATTGAAAGCTACTCCATTTCACGTGATGATCGATTATGGTTTAGTTGATTTGGATCACGTGATCACTTAGAGGATTAGAGGGATGTCTATCTAAGTGGGAGTTCTTAAGTAATATGATTAATTAAACTTAAATTTATCATGAACTTAGTCTTGGTAGTATTAGCATATCTATGTTGTAGATCAATAGCTCGCGTTTAGCTCCCCTGTTTTATTTTTGATATGTTCCTAGAGAAAACTAAGTTGAAAGATGTTAGTAGCAATGATGCGGATTGGATCCGTGATCCGAGGTTTATCCTCATTGCTGCACAAAATAATTATGTCCTTGATGCACCGCTAGGTGACAAACCTATTGCAGGAGCAGATGCAGATGTTATGAACGTTTGGCTAGCTCAATATGATGACTACTTGATAGTTTAGTGCACCATGCTTAAACGGCTTAGAATCGAGACTTCAAAGAAGTTTTGAACGTCATGGACCATATCATATGTTCCAGGAGTTGAAGTTAATATTTCAAGCAAATACCCGAGTTGAGAGATATGAAGTCTCCAACAAGTTCTATAGCTAAAAGATGGAGGAGAATAGCTCAAGCAATGAGCATGCGCTTAGATTGTCTGGGTACTACAATCTCTTGAACCAAGTGGGAGTTAATCTTCCAGATAAAATAGTGGTTGATAGAATTCTCTAGTCACCATCACCAAGTTAGTAGAACTTCGGGATGAACTATAATATGCAAGGGATAACGGAAGCGATTCCCAAGCTCTTTGTGATGCTGAAATCGACGAAGGTAGGAATCAAGAAAAGCATCAAGTCTTGATGGTAAACAAAACCACTAGTTTCAAGTAAAGGGACAAAGGGAAGAAAGGGGAACTTCAAGAAGAACGGCAAGCAAGTTGCTGCTCAAGTGAAAAAAAACCAAGTCTGGACCTAACCCTGAAACTGAATGCTTGTACTGCAAAGGGACTGGTCACTGGAAGCGGAACTACCCCAAGTAATTGGCGGATAAGAAGGATGGCAAAGTGAACATATGTATATTTGATATACATGTTATTGATGCGTACTTTACTAGTGTTTATAGCAACCCCTCAGTATTTGATACTAGTTCAGTTGCTAAGAATAGTAACTCGAAACGGGAGTTGCTGAATGAACAGAGACTAGTTAAGGGTGAAGTGACGATGTGTATTGGAAATGGTTCCAAGATTGATATGATCATCATCGCACACTCCCTATACTTTCGGGATTAGTGTTAAACATAAAATAAGTGTTATTTAGTGTTTGCGTTGAGCATGAATATGATTGGTTCATGTTTATTGCAATACGGTTATTCATGTAAGTTAGAGAATAATTGTTGTTCTGTTTACATGAATAAAACCTTCTATGGTCATACACCCAATGAAAATGGTTTGTTAGATATCGATCGTGGTGATACACATTTCCATAATATTGAAGCCAAAAGATGCAAAGTTAATAATGATAGTGCAACTTATTTGTGGCACTGACGTTTAGGTTATATTGGTGTAAAGCGCATGAAGAAAATCCATGCTGATGGGCTTTTGGAATCACTTGATTATGAATCCGTTGATGCTTGCGAACCATGCCTCGTGGGCAAGATGACTAAGACTCCATTCTCCGGAACAATGGAGTGAGCAACAGATTTGTTGGAAATCATACATATTGATGTATGTGGTCCGATGAATATTGAGGCTGGCGGCAGGTATCATTATTTTCTGATCTTCACAGATGATTTGAGCAGATATGAGTATATCTACTTGATGAAACACAAGTCTGAAACATTTGAAAAGTTCAAAGAATTTCAGAGTGAAGTGGAGAATCATCGTAACAAAAATAAAAGTTTCTACAATATGATTGCAGAAGTAAAATATTTGAGTTACGAGTTTGGCCTTCAGTTAAAACAATGTGAAATAGTTTCACTACTCACGCCACCTGCAACACCACAGTGTAATGGTGTATCTGAACGTCGTAACCGTACTTTATTAGATATGGTGTGATCTATGATGTCTCTTACCAATTTACCACTATAGTTTTGGGGTTATGCATTAGAGATAACTACATTCACGTTAAATAGGGCACCATCTAAATCCATTGAGACGACGCCGTATGAACTATGGTTTGGCAAGAAACCTAAGCTGTCATTTCTTAAAGTTTGAGGTTGCAATGCTTATGTGAAAAAGTTTCAACCTGATAAGCTCAAACCCAAATTGGAGAAGTGCTTCTTCATAGGATACCCAAAAGAAAATGTTGGGTACACCTTCTATCACAGATCCGAAGGCAAGATATTCATTGCTGAGAATGGATCCTTTCTAGAGAAGGAGTTTCTCCCGAAAGAAGTGAGTGGGAGGAAAGTATAACTTGATGAGGTAACTGTACCTACTCCCTTATTACAAAGTAGTTCATCACAGAAATCTGTTCCTGTGACTACTACACCAATTAGTGAGGAAGCTAATGATGATGATCATGTAACTTCAAATCAAGTTACTACCGAACCTCATAGGTAAACCAGAGTGAGATCCGCACCAGAGTGGTATGGTAATCCTTTTCTGGAGGTCATGTTACTTGACCATGACGAACCTATGAAGTATGAGGAAGCGATGATGAGCCCAGATTCTGAGATGAGATCCATGTATAAGAGCAAAGTATGGACTTTGATTGACTTGCCCAAAGATCAGCGAGCCATTGAGATTAAATGGATCTTCAAGAGGAAGACGGACTCTGATAGTAGTGTTACTATCTACAAAGCTAGAATTGTCGCAAACGGTTTTCGACAAGTTCAAGGTGTTGACTACGATGAGAGTTTCTCACTCGTATCTATGCTTAAGTCTGTCCGAATCATGTTAGCAATTGCCACATTTTATGAAATCTGGCAAATGGATAAACAAAACTACATTTCTTAATGGATTTATTAAAGAAGAGTTGTATATGATGCAACAAGAAAGTTTTGTCAATCCTAAAGTTGCTAACAAATATGCAAGCTCCAGCGATCCATCTATGGACTGGTGCAAGCATCTCGGAGTTGGAATATACGCTTTGATAAGTTGATCAAAGCATATAGTTTTATACATACTTGCGGTGAAGCTGTATTTACAAGAAAGTGAGTGGGAGCACTACAACACTTCTGATAAGTATATGACATATTGTTGATCGGAGATAATGTAGAATTATTCTGCAAAGCATAAAGGAGTGTTTGAATGGAGTTTTTCAAAGAAAGACCTCGGTGAAGCTGCTTACATATTGAGCATCAAGATCTATAGAGATAGGTCAAGACGCTTGATAAGTTTTTCAATGAGTACATACCTTGACAAGATTTTGAAGTAGTTCAAAATGAAATAGTCAAAGAAAGAGTTTTTGCCTGTGTTACAAGGTGTGAAACTGAGTAAGACTCAAAGCCCGACCATGGCAGAAGATAGAAAGAGAATGAAAGTCATTCCCTATGCCTTGGCCATAGGTTCTATAAAATATGCCATGCTGTGTACCAGATCTATTGTATACCCTACACTGTTTTTGGCAAGGGAGTACAATAGTGATCTAGGAGTAGATCACTGGACAGTGGTCAAAATTATCCTTAGTGGAATAAGGATATGTTTCTCGATTATGGAGGTGACAAAAAAAAGGTTCGTCGTAAAGGGTTACGTCGATGCAAATTTTGACACTGATCCAGATGACTCTAAATCTCAATCTAGATACATATTGAAAGTGGGAGCAAGTAGCTAGAGCAGCTCCGTGCAGAGCATTTTTGACATAGAAATTTGCAAGATACTTACGGATCTCAATGTGGCAGACCCATTGACTAAAACTTCTCTCACAAGCAAAACATGATCACACCTTAGTACTCTTTGGGTGTTAATCACATAGGGATGTGAACTAGATTATTGACTCTAGTAAACCCTTTGGGTGTTGGTCACATGTCGATGTGAACTATGGGTGTTAATCACATGGTGATGTGAACTATTGGTATTAAATCACATGGCGATGTGAACTAGATTACTGAATCTAGTGCAAGTGGGAGACTGAAGGAAATATTCCCTAGAGGGAATAATAAAGTTATTATTTATTTCCTTATATCATGATAAATGTTTATTATTCATGCTAGAATTGTATTAACCGGAAACATAATACATGTGTGAATACATAGACAAACAGAGTGTCACTAGTATGCCTCTACTTGACTAGCTCGTTGATCAAAGATGGTTATGTTTCCTAACCATAGACATGAGTTGTCATTTGATTAATGGGATCACATCATTAGGAGAATGATGTGATTGACTTGACCCATTCCGTTAGCTTAGCACTTGATCATTTAGTTTGTTGCTATTGCTTTCTTCATGACTTATACATGTTCCTATGACTATGAGATTATGCAACTCCCGTTTACCAGAGGAACACTTTGTGTGCCACCAAACATCACAACGTAACTGGGAGATTATAAAGGTGCTCTACAGGTGTCTCCGAAGGTACTTGTTAGGTTGGCGTATTTCGAGATTAGGATTTGTTACTCCGATTGTCGGAGAGGTATCTCTGGGCCCACTCGATAATGCACATCACTATAAGCCTTGCAAGCATTGGAACTAATGAGTTAGTTGTGGGATGATGTATTAAGGAATGAGTAAAGAGAGTTGCCGGTAACGAGATTGAACTAGGTATTGAGATACCAACGACCGAATCTCGGGCAACTAACATACCGATGACAAAGGGAACAACGTATATTGTTATGCGGTCTGACTTTTAAAGATCTTCATAGAATATGTGGGAGCCAATATGAGCATCCAGGTTCCGCTATTGGTTATTGACCGGAGACGTGTCTCGGTCATGTCTAGATAGTTCTCGAACCCGTAGGGTCCGCATGCTTAAAGTTTCGGTGACGGTTATATTATGAGTTTATGAGTTTTGATGTACCGAATGATGTTCAGAGTTCTGGATGTGATCACGGACATGACAAGTAGTCTCGAAATGGCCGAGACATGAAGATTGATATATTGGAAGCCTATATTTGGATATCGGAAGTATTCCGGGTGAAATTGGGATTTTACCGGAGTACCGAGGGGTTACCGGAACCCCCCGGGGGATTAATGGGCCATAGTGGGCTTTAGTGGAGAAGAGAAGAGGCGGCCAGGGCAGGGCCGCGCGCCCTCCCCCCTAGTCCGAATAGGACAAGGAGAGGGGGCAGCCCCGCTTTCCTTCCTCTCTCCCTCCTCTGTCCCCCCTTCTCCTAATCCAACAAGGAAGGGAGGGAGTCCTACTCCCGGTGGGAGTAGGACTCCTCCTGGCGTGCCTCCTCCTGGCCGGCCGCACCTCCCCTTTTCTCCTTTATATACGGGGGGCAGGGGGCACCCCATAGACACAACAATTGATCGTTTGATCTTTTAGCCGTGTGCGGTGCCCCCCTCCACCATAGTCCACCTCGATAATACTGTAGCGGTGCTTAGGCGAAGCCCTGCGTCGGTAGAACAACATCATCATCACCACGCTGTCGTGCTGAAGAAACTCTCCCTCAACACTCAGCTGGATCGGAGTTCGAGGGACGTCATCCGGCTGAACATGTGCTGAACTTGGAGCTGTTGTGCATTCGGTACTTGATCGGTCGGATCATGAAGACGTTCGACTACATCAACTGCGTTGTGCTAACGCTTCCGCTTTCGGTCTACAAGGGTACGTGGACAACACTCTCCCCTCTCGTTGCTATGCATCACCATGATCTTGCGTGTGCATAGGAAAATTTTGAAATTACTACGTTCCCCAACAGAAATAGGGTTTCATGGTGCTCCTGGATGTTTTCGGGGTATGTTAACATATATAGGAGGAAGAAGTAGGTCGGTAATGAAAAATTTCCACTAGTATATGAAAGTGACAAAATAAGAGACTCTCTATCATGAAGATCATGGTGCTACTTTGAAGCTCAAGTGTGGAAAAAGGATAGTAACATTGTCCCTTCTCTCTTTTTCTCTCATTTTTTGTTTGGGCCTTCTTTTCTCTCCTTTTTATGGCCTCTTTTTTTAATTATTTTTCGTCCGGAGTCTCATCCCGACTTGTGGGGGAATCATAGTCTCCATCATCCTTCCCTCACATGGGAAAATGCTCTAATGATGATCATCACACTTTTATGTACTTACAACTCAAGAATTACAACTCGATACTTAGAACAAAATATGACTCTATGTGAATGCCTCCGGCAGTGTACCGGGATTGCGATGAATCAAGAGTCACATGTATGAAAAATTAAGCATATTGGCTCTGCCACAAATACGATGTCAACTACATGATCATGCAAAGCGATATGACAATGATGATGCGTGTCATAATAAATGGAACGGTGGAAAGTTGCATGGCAATATATCTCGGAATGGCTATGGAAATGCCATAATAGGTAGGTATGGTGGATGTTTTGAGGAAGATATAAGGAGGCTTATGTGTGATAGAGCATATAATATCACGGGGTTTGGATGCACCAGCGAAGTTTGCACCAACTCTCAAGGTGAGAAAGGGCAATGCATGGTACCGAAGAGGCTAGTAATGATGGAAGGGTGAGAGTGCGTATAATCCATGGACTTAACATTAGTCATAAAGAACTCACATACTTATTGCAAAAATCTACAAGTCATCAAAACCAAGCACTACGCACATGCTCCTAGGGGGATAGATTGGTAGGAAAAGACTATCGCTCGTCCCCGACCGCCACTCATAAGGAAAGCAATCAAAGAACACCCCATGCTTCAAATTTGTCACATAACGTTTACCATACGTGCATGCTACGGGACTTGCCAACTTCAACATGTATTCATCAATTTCACAATTACTCAACTAGCACACCTCTAATATTACCACCTTTATATCTCAAAACAACTATCAAGCATCCAACTTCTCTTAGCATTTAAATTTTATAACCAAAGTAAATTACCATGCTTTTCTAAAAGACTATCAAAATGATATAAGTGAAGCATGAGAGATCAATTATTTCTATAAAATAAAACCACCACCGTGCTCTAAAAGATATAAGCGAAGCACTAGAGCAAAAATTATCCAACTCAAAAGATATAAGTGAAGCACATAGAGTGTTCTAATAAATTCCAATTCATGTGTGTCTCTCCCAAAAGGTGTGTACATCAAGGATGATTGTGGTAATCTAAAAAGAAAAGACTCAAATCATACAAGACGCTCCAAGCAAAACACATTTCATGTGGCGAATAAAAATATAGCTCCAAGTAAAGTTACCGATGGACGAAGACGAAAGATAGCTCCAAGTAAAGTTACCGATGGACGAAGACGAAAGAGGGGATGCCTTCCGGGGCATCCCCAAGATTAGGCTTTTGTTTGTCCTTGAATTTTACCTTGGGTGCCTTGGGAATCCCCAAGCTTAGGCTCTTGCCACTCCTTGTTCCATAATCCATCAAATCTTTACCCAAAACTTGAAAACTTCACAACACAAAACTTAAAAGAAAATCTTCGTGAGCTCCATTAGTAAAAGAGAACAAACCACCACTTCAAGGTACTGCAATGAAGTCATTATTTATTTATATTGGTGTTAAACCTACTGTATTCCAAATTTTTTATGGTTCATAAACTCTATTACTAGCCATAGATTCATCAAAATAAGCAAACAACACATGAAAAACAGAATCTGTAAAAAACAGCACAGTCTGTAGTAATCTGTTGGTTTCGAATACTTCTGGAACCCAAAAAATTCTAAAATAAATTGCTGGATGTGAGTAATTTATCTATTAATCATCTTCAAAAAGAATTAACTAAATAGCACTCTCCAGTAAAAATGGCAGCAAATCTCGTGAGCATTAAAGTTTCTGTTTTTTACAGCAAGATCGCAAAGACTTTCCCCAAGTCTTTCCAAAGGTTCTACTTGGCACAAACACTAATAAAAGCATAAAACCACATCTAAATAGAGTCTAGATGAATTATTTATTACTAAACAGAATCAAAATGCAAGAAACAAAAAAAATTGGGTTGCCTCCCAACAAGAGCTATCGTTTAACACCCCTTGCTAGGCATAACAGCAAGGATAGATCTAAGTATTGTCATCTTTGGTAGGCAATTCTTCAAGAGAACACTTATAACCCTTAGGAGTTTCCTTCTTTCTATTAATGATTACGCTCCTAGGCAAGAAATCAAGAAAATCATTTGTAGCAAAAGGTTCCTTAATGATAGTGAGAAAGTTGGGGTGAACACTTATGGATTTGAGATCCGCATTTTCCTTACTAGAAGTTTCACCCTTATTCTTAGGAATGTACATTAGTTTGGGAACTTTGGTAGGAGGATTTTAAGTATTCCTTACAGCAGAAAAAGCGGACCCCAAGTTGGTAATAATACCCTCAAGTATATCAATTCTAGTGGAATCTTAGTCATTTCTTTCATTAACTACAGGTTCTTTTTCTTTAAAACTTTCCAGAGCTACTCCTACCTTAGATCCATATTGGGTAATTTGGTTATGGATCTTTTTGTCCAAATTCTCAATCAATTCAACAGTGGAAACTTTATTTTCAATAATATCAAGCCTTTGCATAACATGTTCCAAAGTTAACATAGTTCCATTAACCAAGAGAGGTGGTGTGCCAAACAAACCTATCATAGCATTGTAAGAATCAAAAGAGTGCCTACCCAAGAAATTTCCTCCGGTAATGGTATCAAGAATATATCTATTCCAAGGAATGATGCCTACATAAAAATTGTGAAGAAGAACGAAAGTAGATTGCTTCCTAGTAGATCTATTTTGCGCATTGCAAATTCTGAACCAAGCATCTTTTAGATTTTCTCCCTCCCTTTGTTTCAAATTAAGGACCTCATTCTCGGGAGATAAAGGAGTAGATAAAGTACTAGCAATAACGAGAAGCAAGCGAAAGAAAAGGCAAACGAAAAAGAGGGCGAATAAAACGGCAAGGGTGAAGTGGGGGAGAGGAAATCGAGAGGCAAATGGCAAATAATGTAATGCGAGGGATAAGAGTTTGTGATGGTACTTGGTATGTCTTGACTTGTGCGTAAACTCCCCAGCAACGGTGCCAGAAATCCTTCTTGCTACCTCTTGAGCATTACGTTGGTTTTCCCTTGAAGAGGAAAGGGTGATGTAGCAAAGTAGCGTAAGTATTTCCCTAAGTTTTTGAGAACCAAGGTATCAATCCAGTAGGAGGCCACACGCAAGTCCCTCGTACCTACAAAAACAAATAAGAACCTCGCAACCAACGTGATAAAGGGGTTGTCAATCCCTTCATGGTCACTTACGAGAGTGAGATCTGATAGAGATAATAATGATAAGATAAATATTTTTGGTATTTTTATGATATAGATTGAAAGTAAAGATTTCAAAGTAAAATAGATTGGGAACTTATAATATGGAAAATAGACCCAGGGGCCATAGGTTTCACTAGTGGCTTCTCTCAAGATAGCATAAGTATTACGGTGGGTGAACGAATTACTGTCGAGCAATTGATAGAAAAGCGAATAATTATAAGAATATCTAGGCATGATCATGTATATAGGCATCATGTCCGTGACAAGTAGACCGACTCCTTCCTGCATCTACTACTATTACTCCACACATCGACCGCTATCGAGCATGCATCTAGAGTATTAAGTTCATAAGAACAAAGTAACGCCTTAGGTAAGATGACATGATGTAGAGGGATAAACTCAAGCAATATGATATAAACCCCATCTTTTTATCCTCGATGGCAACAACACAATACGTGTCATTTCCCTTTCTGTCACTAGGATCGAGCACCACAAGATTGAACCCAAAGCTAAGCACTTCTCCCATTGCAAGAAAGATCAATCTAGTAGGCCAAACCAAACTGATAATTCGAAGAGACTTGCAAAGATAACCAATCATGCATAAAAGATTTCAGAAAAGAATCAAATATTGTTCATAGATAGACTTGACCATAAACCCACAATTCATCGGATCCCGACAAACACACCACAAAAAGAGTTAAATCGAATAGATCTCCAAGAAGACCGAGGAGAACTTTGTATTGAGATCCAAAGAGAGTGAAGAAGCCATCTAGCTAATAACTATGGACCCGAAGTGTAGGGGAACGTAGTAATTTCAAAAATTTCCTACGCACACAGGATCATGGTGATGCATAGCAACGAGAGGGGAGAGTGTGTCCACGTACCCTCATAGACCGAATGCGAAAGCGTTAGCACAACGTGGTTGATGTAGTCGTACATCTTCACGATCCGACCGATCCAACTACCGAACGCACGGCACCTCTGAGTTCTGCACACGTTCAACTCGATGACGTCCTGCGAGCTCGGATCTAGCAAAGCTTCACAGGAGAGTTTCGCCAGCACGACGTCGTGGTGATGGTAATGATGATGCTACCGACGTAGGGCTTCGCCTAAGCACCGCTACGATATGATCGAGGTGGATTATGGTGGAGGGGGGCACCGCACACGGTTGGGAGAGATCAACTGATCAACTTGTGTGTCTAGAGGTGCCCCCTGCCCCCGTATATAAAGGATGGAGGAGGGGAGGCCGGCCAGCCCCTAGGGCACGCCAGAAGTGTGGAGTCCTACTAGGACTCCCTAGTCCTAGTAGGATTCCTCCTCCCACATGGAATATGAAAAAGGGAAGGGAAAAGGAGAAGGAAGGAAGGGGGTGCCCCCTCCCTAGTCCAATTCGGACCAGACCATGGGGAGGGGTGCAGCCACCTTCCGAGGCCTTTCTCTCCTTTCCTGTATGGCCCATTAAGGCCCAATACGAATTCTCGTAACTCTCCGGTACTCCGAAAAATACCCGTATCACTCGGAACCTTTCCGATGTCCGAATATTGTCGTCCAATATATCGATCTTTACGTCTTAACCATTTCGAGACTCCTCGTCATGTCCCCGATCTCAGCCGGAACTCGAAACTAACTTCGGTACATCAAATCACATAAATCATAATACAAATCGTCACCGAACATTAAGCGTGCGGACCCTACGGGTTCGAGAACTATGTAGACATGACCGAGACACATCTCTGATCAATAACCAATAGCGGAACCTGGATGCTCATATTGGCTCCTACATATTCTACGAAGATCTTTATCGGTCAAACTGCATAACAACATACGTTGTTCCCTTCGTCCTCGGTATGTTACTTGTCCGAGATTCGATCGTCGGTATCTCAATACCTAGTTCAATCTCGTTACGGGCAAGTCTCTTTACTCATTCTGTAATACATCATCCCGCAACTAACTCATTAGTTACAATGCTTGCAAGGCTTATAGTGATGTGCATTATCGAGTGGGCCCAGAGATACCTCTCCGACAATCGGAGTGACAAATCCTAATCTCGAAATACGCCAACTCAACAACTACCTTTGGAGACACCTGTAGAGCACCTTTATAATCACCCAGTTACGTTGTGATGTTTGGTAGAACACAAAGTGTTCCTCTGGTAAACGGGAGTTTCATAATCTCATAGTCATAGGAACATGTATAAGTCATGAAGAAAGCAGTAGCAACAAACTAAACAATCATTGTGCTAAGCTAATGGAATGGGTCAAGTCAATCACATCATTCTCCTAATGATGTGATCCCGTTAATCAAATGACAACTCATGTCTATGGCTAGGAAACATAACCATCTTTGATCAACGAGCTAGTCAAGTAGAGGCATACTAGTGACACTTTGTTTGTCTATGTATTCACACATGTACTAAGTTTCCGGTTAATACAATTCTAGCATGAATAATAAACATTTATCATGATATAAGGAAATATAAATAAGAACTTTATTATTGTCTCTAGGGCATATTTCCTTCAGTCTCCCACTTGCACTAGAGACAATAATCTAGTTCACATCGTCATGTGATTTAACATCAATAGTTCACATCTTTATGTGATTAGTTCACATCTCCATGTGACTAACACCCAAAGGGTTTACTATAGTCAATAATCTAGTTCACATCGCTATGTGATTTACACCCAAAGAATGATCATGTTTTGCTTGTGAGAAATTTAGTCAACGGGTCTGCCACATTCAGAGCCATATGTATTTTGCAAATTTTCTATGTCTATAATGCTTTGCACAGAGCTACTCTAGCTAATTGCTCCCACTTTCAATATGTATCTAGATCGAGACTTAGAGTCATCTAGATCGGTGTCAAAAGCTTGTATCGACGTAAGTCTTTACGACAAACTCTTTTATCACCTCCATAACCGAGAAATATTTCCTTAGTCCTCTAAGGATAATTTTGACCGCTGTCCAGTGATCTACTCCTAGATCACTATCGTACTCCTTTGCCAAACTCAGGGCAGGGTATACAATAGGTCTGGTACATAGCATGACATACTTTATAGAACCTATGACTAAGACATAGGGAATGACTTTTCATTCTCTTTCTATTTTCTACCGTGGTCGGGTTTTGAGTCTTTACTCAACTTTACACCTGGCAACACAGGCAAGAACTCCTTCTTTGACTGTTCCATTTTGAACTACTTGAAAATCTTGTCAAGGTATGTACTTATTGAAAAAAAACTTACAAAGCGTCTTGATCTATCTCTATAGATCTTGATGCTCAATGTGTAAGCAGCTTCATCGAGGTCTTTCTTTGAAAAACCTTTTTCAAACACTCCTTTATGCTTTTTAGAAAATTCTACATTATGTCCGATCCACAATATGTCATTCAAACATTCTTATCAGAAATGTTGTAGTGCTCCCACTCACTTTCTTGTAAATACAGGCTTCACCGCAAGTCTGTATAAAACCATATGCTTTGATCACTTTATCAAAGCATATATTCCAACTCCGAGATGCTTGCACCAGTCCATAGATGGATCGCTGGAGCTTGCTCACTTTGTTAGCATCTTTAGGATCGACAAAACCTTTAGGTTGCATCATATACAACTCTTCTTCCAGAAATCCATTCAGGAATGCAGTCTTTACATCCATTTGCCAAATTTCATAATCATAAAATTTGGCAATTGCTAACATGATTCAGATGGACTTAAGCATCTATACGAGTGAGAAAATCTCATCGTAGTCAACACCTTGAACTTGTCAAAAAAATTGCGACAATTCAAGCTTTGTAGATAGCAACACTACTATCAGCATCCGTCTTCCTCTTGAAGATCCATTTATTCTTAATGACTCACCGATCATCGGGCAAGTCAATCAAACTCCATACTTTGTTCTCATACATGGATCTCATCTTAGATTTCATGGCCTCAAGCCATTTCATGGAATCTGGGCTCATCATCGCTTCCTCATAGTTCGTAGGTTCGTCATGGTCTAGTAACATGACTTACAGAAAGGATTTCCATACCACTCTAGTGCGGACCATACTCTGGTTGTCCTACGAGCTTCGGTAGTAACTTGATCTGAAGTTTCATGATCATCATCATTAGCTTCTCACTAATTGGTGTAGAGATAACTAGAACTGATTTCTGTGATGAACTACTTTCCAATTCTGGAGAAGGTACACTCACCTTATCAAGTTCTACATTCCTCCCACTCACTTCTTTCGAAAGAAACTTCTTCTCAAGAAAGGATCCACTCTTTAGCAACAAAGATATTTCCTTTCGGATCTGTGATAGAAGGTGTACCCAATAGTTTCTTTTGGGTATCCAATGAAGACGCACTTTTTCGATTTAGGTTTGTGCTTATCAGGCTGAAACTTTTTCACATAAGCATCACAACCCGAAACTTCAAGAAACGACATCTTAGGTTTCTAGCCAAACCATAGTTCATACGGTGTCATCTCAACGGATTATACGGTGCCCTATATAACGTGAATGTAGCTGTCTCTAATGCATAACCCCAAAACGATAGTGGAAAATCGGTAAGAGACATCATAGATTGCACTATATCCAATAAAGTACGGTTATGACGTTCGGACACACCATTATATTGTGGTGTTCCAGGTGGAATGAATTTGTGAAACAATTCCACATTGTTTTAGATGAAGACCAAACTCGTAACTCAAATATTCATCTCCGTGATTAGATCATAGAAACTTTATTTTCTTGTTATGATGTTTTTCCACTTCACTCTGAAATTCTTTGAACTTTTCAAATGTTTCAGACTTATGTTTCATCAAGTAGATATACCCATATCTGCTCAAATCATATGTGAAGGTCGGAAAATAATGATACCCACCGTGAGTCTCAACACTCATCAGACTGCATACATCAGTATGTATTATTTCCAACAAGTTTGTTGCTCGCCCCATTGTTTCGGAGAACAGAGTCTTAGTCATCTTGCCCGTGAGGCATGGTTCGCAAGCACCAACCGATTCATAATCAAGTAATTCCAAAAGCCCATCAGCATGGAGTTTCTTCATGCGCTTTACACCAATATGACCCAAACGGCAGTGCCACAAATAAGTTGCACTATCATTATTAACTTTGCATCTTTTGGCTTCAATATTATGAATATGTGTATCACTATGGTCGAGATCCAACAAACCAATTTCATTGGGTGTATAACCATAGAAGATTTTATTCATGTAAACAGAACAACAATTATTCTCTAACTTAAATGAATAATAGTATTACAATAAACATGATCAAATCATATTCATGCTCAACACAAATACCAAATAACATTTATTTAGGTTCAACACTAATCCCGAAAGTATAGGGAGTGTGCGATGATGATCATATCATTCTCGGAACTACTTCCAACACACATCGTCACTTCACCCTTAACTAGTTTATGTTCATTCTGCAACTCCCGTTTCGAGTTACTACTCTTAGCAACTGAACCAATATCAAATACCGAGGGGTTTGTTATAAACACTAGTAAAGTACACATCAATAACATGTATATCAAATATACCTTTGTTCACTATGCCATCCTTCTTATCCACCAAGTATCTAGGGCAGTTCCACTTCTAGTGACCATTTCCTTTGCAGTAGTAGCACTCAGTTCCAGGCTTGGGTCTAGCTGTGGGCTTCTTCATGGGAGCAGCAACTTGCTTGCTATTCTTCTTTGAAGTTCCCTTTCTTTCCCTTTGCCCTTTTCTTGAAATTAGTGGTCTTGTTAACCATCAACACTTGATGCTATTTCTTGATTTCTACCTTCGCCGATTTTTGCATCGCGAAGAGCTTGGGAATTAATTTCGTCATCCCTTGCATATTATAGTTCATCACGAAGTTCCAGTAACTTGGTGATAGTGACTAGAGAACTCTGTCAATCACCTTTTTATCTGGAAGATTAACTCCCACTTGATTCAAGCGATTGTAGTACTCAGACAATCTGAGCACATGCTCACTGGCTGAGCTATTCTCCTCCATCTTGTAGGCAAAGTACTGTCAGAGGTCTCATACCTCTCGACACGGGCATGAGTATGAAATACCAATTTCAACTCTTAGAACATCTTATATGTTTCGTGGCGTTCAAAACGTTTTTGAAGTCCCGGTTCTCAGCCGTAAAGCATGGTGCTCTAAACTATTAAGTAGTCATCATACCGAGCTTTGTCAAACGTTCATAACGTGTGCATCTGCTCCTGCAATAGGTCTGTCACCTAGTGGTGCATCAAGGACATAATTCTTCTGTGCAGAAATGAGGATAATCCTTAGATCACGGATCCAATCTGTATCATTTCTACTAACATCTTTCAACTTTATTTTCTCTAGGAACATATCAAAAATAAACGTGAAGCTATATCGCAAGCTATTGATCAATAACATAGATATGCAAATACTATCAGGACTAAGTTCATGATAAATTTAAAGTTCAATTAATCATATTACTTGAGATCTCCCACTTAGATTGACATCCCTCTAATCATCTAAGTGATCACGTGATCCATATCAACTAAACCATGTCCGATCATCACGTCAGATGGAGTAGTTTTCAATGGTGAACATCACTATGTTGATCATATCTACTATATGATTCACGCTCGACATTTCGGTCTCAGTGTTCCGAGGCCATATCTGCATATGCTAGGATCGTCAAGTTTAACCCGAGTATTCTGCATGTGCAAAACTGGCTTGCACCCGTTGTAGATGAACACAGAGCTTATCACACCCGATCATCACGTGGTGTCTTGGCATGACGAACTTTGGCAACGGTGCATACTCAGGGAGAACACTTTTATCTTGAAATTTAGTGAGAGATCATCTTATAATGCTACCGTCAATCAAAGCAAAATAATATGCATAAAAGATAAACATCACATGCAATCCAAATATGTGACATGATATGGCCATCATCATCTTATGCTTTTGATCTCCATCTCCAAAGTATTGTCATGATCTCCATTGTTACCGGCATGACACCATGATCTCCATCATCTTGATCTTTTATCAACGTGTCGTCACATGGTCGTCTCACCAGCTATTGCTTTTGCAACTATTGCTATTGCATAGCGATAAAGTAAAGCAATTACATGGCACTTGCATCTTATGCAATAAAGAGACAACCATAAGGCTTCTGCCAGTTGCCGATAACTTCAACAAAACATGATCATCTCATACAATAACTTATATCTTATCACGTCTTGACCATATCACATCACAACATGCCCTGCAAAAACAAGTTAGACGTCCTCTACTTTGTTGTTGCAATTTTTACGTGGCTACTACGGGCAGAGCAAGAACCGTTCTTACCTACGCATCAAAAACCACAACGATAGTTCGTCAAGTTAGTGTTGTTTTAACCTTCTCAAGGACCGGGCGTAGCCACACTCGGTTCAACTAAAGTTGGAGAAACTGACACCCGCCAGCCACCTGTGTGCGAAGCACGTCGGTAGAACCAGTCTCGCGCAAGCGTACGCGTAATGTCGGTCCAGGCCGCTTCATCCAACAATACTGCCAAACCAAAGTGTGACATGCTTGTAAGCAGTATGACTTGTATCGCCCACAACTCACTTGTGTTCTACTCGTGCATATAACATCTACGCAATAACCTGGCTCGGATGCCACTGTAGGGGAACGTAGTAATTTCAAAAATTTCCTACACACATAGGATCATGGTGATGCATAGCAACGAGAGGGGAGAGTGTGTCCACATACCCTCGAAGACCGAATGCGGAAGCGTTAGCACAACGCGGTTGATGTAGTCGTACGTCTTCACAATCCGACCGATCCAAGTACCGAACGCACGGCACCTCCGAGTTATGCACACGTTCAACTCCATGACGTCCCGCGAGCTCCGATCCAGCAAAGCTTCACAGGAGAGTTTTGTCAGCACGACGCGTGGTAACGGTGATGATGATGCTACCGATGTAGGGCTTGGCCTAAGCACCGCTATGATATGACCGAGGTGGATTAAGGTGGAGGGGGCACCACACACGGTTGGGAGAGATCAACTGATCAACTTGTGTGTCTAGAGATGCCCCCTAACCCCGTATATAAAGGATGGAGGATGGGAGGCCGGCCAGCCCCTAGGGCGCGCCAGAAGTGTGGAGTCCTACTAGGACTCCCTAGTCCTAGTAGGATTCCTCCTCCCACATGGGATAGGAAAAAGGGAAGGGAAAAGGAGAAGGAAGGAAGGGGGCGCCCCCTCCCTAGTCCAATTTGGACCAGACCATGGGGAGGGGTGCGGCCTGATACGTCTCTGTCGTATCTACTTTTCCATACACTTTTGCCCTTGTTTTGGACTCTAACTTGCATGATTTGAATGGAACTAACCTGGACTGACGCTGTTTTCAGCAGAATTGCCATGGTGTTATTTATGTGCAGAAACAGAAGTTCTCGGAATGACCTAAAACTTCACGGAACATCTTTTTGGAAATAATAAAAAACCCTTGCAAAAGATGAAGACCAGTGGGCCCACACCCTAGCCACGAGGTTGGGGGCGCGCCTGCCCCCTAGGCGCGCCCCCTACCTCGTGGGCCCCCTGGAGCTCCTCCGACCTCAACCCCAACTCTATATATTTGCTTTCGGGGAGAAAAAATAAGATAGAAGGATTTGCGTTTTACGATACGGAGCCGCCGCCAAGCCCTAAAACCTCTCGGGAGGGCTGATCTGGAGTCCGTTCGGGGCCCCGGAGAGGGGAATTCGTCGCCATCGTCATCATCAACCATCCTCCATCACCAATTTCATGATGCTCACCGTCGTGCGTGAGTAATTCCATCATAGGCTTGCTGGACAGTGATGGGTTGGATGAGATTTATCATGTAATCGAGTTAGTTTTGTTAGGGTTTGATCCCTAGTATCCACTATGTTCTGAGATTGATGTTGCTATGACTTTGCTATGCTTAATGCTTGTCACTAGGGCCCGAGTGCCATGATTTCAGATCTGAACCTATTATGTTTTCATGAATATATGTGAGTTCTTGATCCTATCTTGCAAGTCTATAGTCACCTACTATGTGTTATGATCTGGCAACCCTGAAGTGACAATAATCGGGACCACTCCTGGTGATGACCATAGTTTGAGGAGTTCATGTATTCACTATGTGTTAATGCTTTGGTCCGGTACTCTATTAAAAGGAGGCCTTAATATCCCTTAGTTTCCGCTAGGACCCCGTTGCCACGGGAGGGTAGGACAAAAGATGTCATGCAAGTTCTTTTCCATAAGCATGTATGACTATATTCAGAATACATGCCTACATTACATTGATGAATTGGAGCTAGTTCTGTGTCACCCTATGTTATGACTGTTACATGATGAATCGCATCCGGCATAATTCTCTATCACCGATCCATTGCCTACGAGCTTTCCATATATTGTTCTTCGCTTATTTACTTTTCCGTTGCTATTGCTATCATCACTACAAAATACCAAAAACATTACTTTTGCTCTCATTACCTTTTTCTACCGTTACCATTACTATCATATTACTTTGCTACTAAATACTTTGCTGCAGATATTAAGTTTCCAGGTGTGGTTGAATTGACAACTCAGCTGCTAATACTTGAGAATATTCTTTGGCTCCCCTTGTGTCGAATCAATAAATTTGGGTTGAATACTCTGCCCTCGAAAACTGTTGTGATCCCCTATACTTGTGGGTTATCAAGAATATTTTCTGGCGCCATTGCCGAGGAGCATAGCTCTATTCTTTGAGTCACTGGGGATTTATATCTGCATATCATTCTGAAGAACTTGAGAGATCCAAAAACCAAGATTTATCCCTCAACTACGAGGGGAGGTAAGGAACTGCCATCTAGCTCTGCACTTGATTCACCTTCTATTTTGAGTAAGCTTGCGACACCTAACCTGCTTCTGCTATTCGTTCTGATATGTTGCATGTTATTGATGATGCCACTTCTGCTATGCATGATACTTATGATGAAACTACTTCTATGCTTGATACTACTGTGCCACTTGGTGAATTTCTTGATGAACAACTTGCTAGGGCTAGAGCGAATGAAATTATTGAAACTGATAATATTGAAGATAGTGATGATGAGGACTCTCCCCCTAATAAATATGAATTGCCTGTTGTGCCTGGGGCTATGTTATGGATGACGAAATTTCTAAAGCTATTTTTGCTTGCAAAGATAGATACGATCTAAAGAGGTTATTAGCTAAATGGAAGCAGCAATCCCTTAATGCTAGAATGACACCTGACCCTGCTTTTGCTACTTCACCTATCTATGTTACTGATAAGGATTATGAATTCTCTATTGATCCTGATATAATTACCTTGGTGGAATCTGATCCTTTTTATGGCTATGAATCTGAAACTATTGTGGCACATCTTACTAAATTAAATGATATAGCCACCTTGTTCACTAATGATGAGAGAACTCGCTACTTTTATATCCTTAAAATATTTCTGTTCTCGTTAAAGGGTGATGCTAAGATATGGTTTAATTCTCTTGATCCTGGTTGTGTGCGTAGTCCCCAGGATATGATTTATTACTTCTCTACTAAATATTTCTCTGCTCATAAGAAACAAGCTGCTTTAAGGGATATATTTAATTTTGTGCAAATTGAAGAAGAGAGTCTCCCACAAGCTTGGGGGAGGATTCTCCAATTACTTAATGCTTTGACTGATCATCCTCTTAAGAAAAATGAAATACTTGATATCTTTTATAATGGACTAACCGATGCTTCCAGAGATTACCTGGATAGTTGTGCTGTTTCTGTTTTCAGGGAAAGAACACCGGATGAAGCTTCAATTCTATTGAATAATATGTTGACAAATGATAATAATTGGACACTTCCTGAGCCAGCTCCTGAGCCTATTCCTAAACCAACTCCGAAGAAAAGATGTGTTCTATTTCTCAGTCCTGAAGATATGCAAGAGGCAAAGAAATCTATGAAAGAAAAAGGTATTAAAGCTGAAGATGTTAAGAATTTACCTCCTATTGTAGAAATACACAGTCTTAATTTACCGCCCGTTGAAGAAACATATGATCTTAATCCATTTCCTATTGAAGAAATACAATGTCTTGATAACCCGACACAGGTAGTAAAGGTAAACTCTCTCTATAGATATGATAAAGCTGAAATCCCTCTTACTAAGTTTGATAACCAATGCTTAGATGAGTTTGATAATTTTATGGTGAAGCAAGAAGATTTTAATGCTTATTTTGGTAGACAATTGAAATACAATTCAAATATGCTTGAACACTTGGGTTATTATATGGCTAATGTCAAAGGTGAACTTAAACTTATTAGTAAACATGCTTCTATGTTTACCACTCAAGTAGAACAAGTACTTAAGGCTCAAAATGATTTGCTCAATGAATTGAATAGTAAGAATAATGATTATGCTGTTAGAGTGGCTACTAGAACTGGTAGAATGACTAAGGAACCTCTGTATCCTGAAGGCCACCCTAAGAGAATTGAGCAAGATTCTTAGAGAAATAATATAGATGCACCTAGTTCTTCTAAAAGGAAGAAAAAGAAAAATGATAGGACTTTGCATGCTTCTAGTGAACCTATTGCTGAAACACCTGAGAATCCAAATGATATTTCTATTTCTAATGCTGAAACACAATCTAGTAATGAACCTGAAACTAGTGATAATGTTAATGATAATGTTCATGATGATGCTCAACCTAGTAATGATAATGATATAGAAATTTAACCTGATGTTGATCTTGATAGCCCACAATCAAAGAATCAACGTTATGATAAGGAAGACTTTGTTGCTAGGAAACACGGTAAGAAAAGAGAGCCTTGGGTTCAGAAACCCATGCCTTTTCCTCCCAAACCATCCAAGAAAAAGGATGATGAGGATTTTGAGCGCTTTGCTGAAATGATTAGACCTATCTTTTTGCGTATGCGATTAACTGATATGCTTAAAATGAATCCTTATGCTAAGTATATGAAAGAAATTATTACTAATAAAAGAAAGATACCGGAAGCTGAAATTTCCACCATGCTTGCTAATTATACTTTTAAGGGCGGAATACCAAAGAAACTTGGAGATCCAGGAGTACCCACTATACCATGCTCCATTAAAAGAAACTATGTTAAAGCTGCTTTATGTGATCTTGGAGCTGGTGTTAGTGTTATGCCTCTCTCTTTATATTGTAGACTTGATTTGAATAAGTTGACACCTACTGAAATATCTTTGCAAATGGCTGATAAATCAACTGCTATACCTATCGGTATTTGTGAGGATGTGCCTATTGTAGTTGCAAACGTTACTATTTTAACGGACTTTGTTATTCTTGATATTCCCGAGGACGATAGTATGTACATTATTCTTGGAAGACCCTTTTTGAATACTGCAGGGGCTGTTATTGATTGCAACAAAGGCAATGTCACTTTTCATGTTAATCGTAATGAGCATACGGTACACTTTCCGAGGAAACAACCTCAAGTCCACAGTATCAATTCTATTGGAAAAATTCCATCGATTATTTTTGGAGGTTTTGAATTTCCTCTTCCTACTGTCAAGAAGAAATATGATATTTTTATTATTGGGGATGTGCATATCCCTGTTGAGGTAACATAGTGTTATTCAAAATTTCTCCGGTTCCATGTTATTCGGAATGAGTTCGTTAACAAGACCTGATCAACCTTGTTAGTGGATTCCTTTTGATGAGCATGAGATGGATGAAACTAGAAGGCACAACCTTCTGTACCCTCCTTTTACTTTCTGTTATTTATATTAAATAAAATAAAAATAAGTATTTTCCGTCTGTTATCTGATTTATCCGTGCAATATAAAAATACCCCGAAAAGAAGTTCTCCAAATGCCCTGAAATTTAAATATGATTTTTTCTAGAATATTTGAGAATATTTGACACTGAGAACATAGCAAGGGGGGCATCCACCTGGCCACGAGGGTGGAGGGCGCGCCCTACCCCCCTGGGCGCGCCCCCTGCCACATGGGCCCACGGTGGCCCTCCTCCACTTATTCCTGCACCCACACACTCCTTCTTCCTCCCACAAACACGTTTATCCAGTTCAAACCCAAGTCCAAGCTCATTTTGCTGCCATTTTTGATCTCCTTGCTCAAAGCACCTCTCACAAAACTGCTTGGGGGGATTGTTCCTTGGTATGTGAATTCTCCATTGGTCCAATTAGTTTTTGTTCTAGTGCTTTATTCATTGCAAATTTGTGCTGCCTAGGTGACCCTGTTCTTGAGCTTACATGTCAAATTTATGTGGTTCCAAGTAGTCTTGATGCATGATGTAGGCTCTAGGCACTTGTAGGAGTTGTTGCTATCAATTTTGTTGAGCTTGGCTCACTTTTATTTGAAGTTACTAAAAATTTCAGAATTTTTCAGAAAATAATGAAGAGATTTTTGAGGGGCTCATCGAGCCGAAGCTCGAACGAAAAGCAAAATGAAAAAGCAGAGAGGCCCAAATATAATCTACCTCGCACCGCGGAGGTTCAGCCGTGTGAATGGCCTTCCGATGATTTCTTGAGAGCAGCCGGGATTTATGATGATTTTTATGAATTGGCTAAGAATGCAGGCCTCACCGCCTTCCTCCACGACCAACGCGAACAATATCTCTTACTCACCAATATCTTTGTGCAAAACTTTCATTTCCATGCTAGGAGCCGACCACCTACGGTGGAGTTTTATTTATATGATGAGCATAAGGAGATGTCACTTTATGATTTTTGTCGGGTTTGTTTGATCCCTTTCGAGGGAACAATAGAGGAACCACACCGCGGTGATGTGGATGGGTATATTGATACCATCACTGTAGGGGAAACTAGGAAGGTTTCCGATGCACGAATCACTAGCATACATTTTCCTGTTTTATGCTACTTTGCAATATTTGCTAGTCGTTACTTAATTGGTCGCGGAAACTGTGGAAACCTTAGTGTTCTTGATATTATTATTTTGTTCCACGGTTTATTCTGTGATAAATCTGTTAGTATGGGCGGTATTATTGCTAAACGGATAAGTCTGAACCGTACAAAAGGGCCCCATCTTTGGAGGCATCTATGCTTCACGCCTAGCTGCACATTTTAACATACCTATTAGGCATTATGAGAAGGAAGAAAAATTGCTGCCCCCCATTTATTTAGATTATAAAAGTATGGTGGCACATGATTTTATTATTAAGAATAGGGAAGGGGAGCTTAAATACAAATTGTTCTTTGATAAACATCATCCTGAGACTATTACCCTGCCTACTCCTTCCTTGTTTGATTTATCTCCAGGCAAGTACCTTGTTCCGTTAGAGGCTATTCACGCCTACCGGAACCCTACATCAGCCACAGAGCCAGAGTCGGAACGATAAGTTGATCCTCCACGACAGTCTAATTACTAGTGGGATTTGGAGATGATTGCCAACCAGTGGCAATCAGAGTCATCTTCTTCGCAATACGACAACAACTATTACTATGGATATCCGCCAGGACAGCCATGGCCATAGACCAACTTAGGCCAAAAGCCTAAGCTTGGGGGAGTACGTATTTCTCACCGACATTATATTCATGTTCACACACTCATTGCTAGATGTCGGTGCTCATACTTTTTCATTGTATCATCCATGCTAGTTTATTTCCTTTTTATGCTTTCTTCTTGTGTGTTTAATAAACTTTAAGAAAACCCAAAAAAATTACTTGTAGCTTTTAGCTAGTTTTAATTTCCATGCTTGTAGTAGGAATTAAAAAGAAAACCCAAAAAGATTTCATGTTCTTCTTTTGCTTGTTGGGAGCTTTCCCGTGTAAATAGTTTTCTTTATTTTCTTTTCTTTGGGGGTTGATAGGAGAAGACCATGATTAAATTGTTGAAGTGGCTCTTATATGCATTATTGTTGATCTGACAAAATAGCCCATACTGCCTTGTCTTATCGTGTTTATCGAATGCTTGCAGATTCCAGCTTAGTCAAATGCACGCGCACTATTGTTATTATCCACATCATTCGGTCGTGCAAGTGAAAGGCAATTATGACGATATATGATGGACTGACTGAGATGAGAAAAGCTGGTATGGACTCGACCTCTCTTGTTTTTGTAAATATGATTAGTTCATCGTTCCTGATTCAGGCTATTATGAATAAACATGTTTGCAATGACAACTAGAGATCATAGTTTCTTGTGCCATGCTTGATTAACTAGAAGCTTATAATGGTTTACCTTGCGTGCCAACATGCTATTAAAATGGTTGTGATGTGGTATGATAGGGTGGTATCCTCCTCTGAATGATTTAAGTGACTTGACTTGGCACATGTTCATGCATGTAGTTGAAACAAAATTAACATAGCCTTCACGATATTTATGTTCATGGTGAATTATATCCTACTCATGCTTGCATTCTGTGTTGATTAATTTTAATGCAGGTTCATGACTGTTGTCGCTCACTAGCTGGTCGCTTCCCAGTCTTTTTCTTGCCTTCACCTGTACTAAGCGGGAATATTGCTTGTGCATCCAATCCCATAAATCCCAAAGTTATGCCATATGAGTCCACCATACCTACCTATATACGGTATCTACCTACCGTTCCAAGTAAATTTGTATGTGCCAAACTCTAAACCTTCAAATAAATATCCTGTTTTGTATGCTCGAATAGCTTATGTATCAACTAGGGTTGTCCGTATCTTCCATGTTAGGCGGGTTATTCTCAAGAGGAGTGGACTCTGCTCCTCACTCACGAGAAAATGGCTGGTCACCGGGATGCCCAGTCCCATGCTTTATGCAAATCAAATCAAAATAATTGCAAACAAAACTCCCTCGGGGACTGTTAGTTGGAGGCACTCGTTGTTTCGAGCTAGACATGGATTGATGCTTGTTGGTGGAGGGGGAGTATAAACTTTACCGCTCAAAATAATATTCACCTCTATTTCAAAACCGAGCTCTGACACCTCTACAAATCCCTACTTCCCACTGCGAAGGGCCTATCTATTTGCTTTCACGTTGAGTCATCATCCTCTTATTAAAAAGCACCAGTTGGAGAGCAGCGCTGTCATTTGCATTCATTACTGTTAGTTTACATTGAGTATGACTTGATTGGATCTCCTTTACCATGAATTACAATGTCTATTCAGTCCTTCATCTTTAAAGGTGCTCTGCATTTATGTTTTGCGGTCTCAGAAAGGGCTAGCGAGATACCATCTTGTTATATCATATTATGATTGTTTTGAGAAAGTGTTGTCATCCGAGATTTATTATTATTGCTCGCTAGTTGATTATGCCATTGATATGAGGAAACATGAGACCTGAGCGTTATTGTGAATATGGTTAGTTTATAATCTTTGCTGAAAACTTGAATGCTGGCTTTACATATTTACAACAACAAGAGCAAATAGAGTTTGTAAAAGTTTTTCTTTATCACTTTCAGTTTGTTAACTGAATTGCTTGAGGACAAGCAAAGGTTTAAGCTTGGGGGAGTTGATATGTCTCCGTCGTATCTACTTTTCCAAACACTTTTGCCCTTGTTTTGGACTCTAACTTGCATGATTTGAATGGAACTAACCCGGACTGACACTGTTTTCAGCAGAATTGCCATGGTGTTATTTATGTACAGAAACAAAAGTTCTTGGAATGACCTGAAACTTCACGGAACATCTTTTTGCAAATAATAAAAAACCCTTGCAAAAGATGAAGACCAGGGGGCCCACACCCTAGCCACGAGGGTTGGGGGGCGCCTGCCCCCTGGGCGCGCCCCCTACCTCGTGGGCCCCCTGGAGCTCCTCCGACCTCAACCCCAACTCTATATATTTGCTTTCGTGGAGAAAAAATAAGAGAGAAGGATTCATCGCGTTTTACGATACGGAGCCGCTGCCAAGCCCTAAAACCTCTCGGGAGGGCTGATCTGGAGTCCGTTCGGGGCTCCGGAGAGGGGAATCCGTCGCCATCGTCATCATCAACCATCCTCCATCACCAATTTCATGATGCTCACCGCTGTGCGTGAGTAATTCCAACGTAGGCTTGTTGGACGGTGATGGGTTGGATGAGATTTATCATGTAATCGAGATAGTTTTGTTAGGGTTTGATCCCTAGCATCCACTATGTTCTGAGATTGATGTTGCTATGACTTTGCTATGCTTAATGCTTGTCACTAGGGCCCGAGTGCCATGATTTCAGATCTGAACCTATTATGTTTTCATGAATATATGTGAGTTCTTGATCCTATCTTGCAAGTCTATAGTCACCTACTATGTGTTATGATCCGGCAACCCCCAAGTGACAATAATCAGGACCACTCCCGGTGATGACCGTAGTTTGAGGAGTTCATGTATTCACTATGTGTTAATGCTTTGGTTCGGTACTATATTAAAAGGAGGCCTTAATATCCCTTAGTTTCTGCTAGGACCCCACTGCCACGGGAGGGTAGGACAAAAGATGTCATGCAAGTTCTTTTCCATAAGCATGTATGACTATATTTGGAATACATGCCTACATTACATTGATGAATTGGAGCTAGTTCTGTGTCACCCTATGTTATGACTGTTACATGATGAACCGCATCCGGCATAATTCTCTATCACCTATCCATTGCCTACGAGCTTTCCATATATTGTTCTTCACTTATTTACTTTTCCGTTGCTATTGCTATCATCACTAAAAAATACCAAAAACATTATTTTTGCTATCATTACCTTTTGCTACAGTTACCACTACTATCATATTACTTTCCTACTAAATACTTTGCTGCAGATATTAAGTTTCCAAGTGTGGCAGAATATTCTTTGGCTCCCCTTGTGTTGAATCAATAAATTTGGGTTGAATACTCTACCCTCGAAAACTGTTGTGATCCCCTATACTTGTGGGTTATCACAGCCACCTTTTGAGGCCTTTCTCTCCTTTCCCGTATGGCCCATTAAGGCCCAATACGAATTCTCGTAACTCTCCGGTACTCCGAAAAATACCCGAATCAATCGGAACCTTTCCGATGTCCGAATATAGTCATCCAATATATCGATCTTTACGTCTCGACCATTTCGAGACTCCTCTTCATGTCCCCGATCTCATCCGGGACTCCGAACTACCTTCGGTACATCAAATCACATAACTCATAATACAAATCGTCACCAAACGTTAAGCGTGCAGACCCTACGGGTTCGAGAACTATGTAGACATGACCGAGACACATCTCCGATCAATAACCAATAGCGGAACCTGGATGCTCATATTGGCTCCTACATATTCTATGAAGATCTTTATCGGTCAAACCTCATAACTACATACGTTGTTCCCTCTGTCATCGGTATGTTACTTGCCCGAGATTCGATTGTCGGTATCTCAATACCTAGTTCAATCTCGTTACCGGCATGTCTCTTTACTCATTCCGTAATACATCATCCCGCAACTAACTCATTAGTTACAATGCTTGCAAGGCTTATAGTGATGTGCATTACCGAGTGGGCCCAGAGATACCTCTCCGACAATCGGAATGACAAATCATAATCTCGAAATACGCTAACTCAACAAGTACCTTTGGAGACACCTGTAGAGCACCTTTATAATTACCCAGTTACGTTGTGACGTTTTGTAGCACACAAAGTGTTCCGCTGGTAAACGGGAGTTGCATAATCTCATAGTCATAGGAACATGTATAAGTCATGAAGAAAGCAGTAGCAACAAACTAAACGATCATTGTGCTAAGCTAATGGAATGGGTCAAGTCAATCACATCATTCTCATAATGATGTGATCCCGTTAATCAAATGACCACTCATGTCTATGGCTAGGAAACATAACCATCTTTGATCAACGAGCTAGTCAAGTAGAGGCATACTAGTGACACTTTGTTTGGCTATGTATTCACACATGTACTAAGTTTCCGGTTAATACAATTCTAGATTGAATAATAAACATTTATCATGATATAAGGAAATATAAATAACAAATTTATTATTGCCTCTAGGGCATATTTCCTTCACGAAGGTCTGAAGTGAACTACGCACACATCATCAGAGGGGCCATGGAGTTGATCTAGAGGCCCTCCGTGATCAAAGCTCCCTCCAGCGGAGCTCCGGAAAAGGCCCCAAGATGGGATCTCTTGGGTACAGAAGGTTGCGGCGGTGGAAATAGGGTTTCGTGGTGCTCCTGGATGTTTTCGGGATATGTGAACATATATAGGAGGAAGAAGTAGTTTGGTTGAGCCACGAGGGGGGAGGGATCGCCCAGGGGGTAGGCGTGCCCCCTGCCTCATGGACACCTCGTCTGTTTCTTGAAGTCCACTGCAAGTCCTCTGGATCACGTTTGTTCCAAAAGTCACGCTCCCGAAGGTTTCATTCCATTTAGACTCCGTTTGATATTCCTTTTCTGCGAAACACTGAAATAGGCAAAAAACAACAATTTGCACTAGGCCTTCGGTTAATAGGTTAGTCCCAAAAATAATATAAAAGTGTAAAATAAATCCCATTAACATCCAAAACAGATAATATAATAGCATGGAACAATAAAAAATTGTAGATACATTGGAGACGTATCTGCATCCCCAAGCTTAATTCCTGCTCGTCCTCGAGTAGGTAAATGATAAAAACAGAATTTTTGATGTGGAATTCTTTCTAGCATGTACTTCAATCTATTTTTATCTATTATGGAATGAATGTTCAAATCCGAAAGATTCAAGATAAAAGTTTATTGTTGACATAAAAATAGTAATACTCTAAGTGTGCTAATCAAGCAATTATGTCTTATCAAAATACCAATATTGCTTTGCATGATCATGTAGTTGACATCGTATTTGTGGCAAAGCCACCATTCATAATTCTTGCATAGATGTCACTCTTGATTCATTGCATATCGCGGTACACCGCCGGAGGCATTCACATAGAGTCATATTTTCTTCTAGTATCGAGTTGTAATTTTTGAGTTGTAAGGAAATAAAAGTGTGATGATCATCATTATTAGAGCATTGTGCCAAGTGAGGAAAGGATGATGGAGACTATGATTCCCCCACAAGTCGGGATGATACTCCGGACGAAAAAAGAGGCCATAAAAAAGGAGGAAAAGGCCCAAATAAAAAATGAGAGAAAAAGAGAGAAAGGACAATGTTACTATCTTTTTACCACACTTGTGATTCAAAGTAGAACCATGATCTTCATGATAGAGAGTCTCCTATGTTGTCACTTTCATATACTAGTGGGAATTTTACATTATAGAACTTGGCTTGTATATTCCAATGATGGGCTTCCCCAAAATGACCTAGGTCTTCATGAGCAAGCGAGTTGGATGCACACCCACTTAGTTTTTTTTGTTGAGCTTTCATACACTTATAGCTCTAGTGCATCCGTTGCATGGCAATCCCTACTCACTCACATTGATATCTATTGATGGGCATCTCCACAGCCCGTTGATATGCCTAGTTGATGTGAGACTATCTTCTCCTTTTTGTCTTCTCCACAACCATTATATTCTATTCCACCTATAGTGCTATATACATGGCTCACGCTCATGTATTGCGTGAAGATTGAAAAAGTTTGAGAACGTCAGTATGAAACAATTTCTTGGCTTGTCATTAGGCTTGTGCATGATTAAATACTTTGTGTAATGAAGATAGAGCATAGCTAGATTATATGATTTTGTAGGGATAACTTTCTTTGGCCATGTTATTTTGAGAAGACATGATTGCTTTGTTAGTATGCTTGAAGTATTATTATTTTTATGTCAATATTAGACTTTTGTCTTGAATCTTTCGGATCTGAACATTCATGCCAAAACAAAGAAAATTACATTGAGAATTATGCTAGGTAGCATTCCACATCAAAAATTATGTTTTTATCATTTACCTACTCGAGGACGAGCGGGAATTAAGGTTGGGGATGCTTGATACATCTCCAACGTATCTATAATTTTGATTGTTCCATGCTATTATATTATCTGTTTTGGATGTTTAATGGGCTTTCATATACCTTTTTTTATTTTTGGGATTAACCTAGTAACCAAAGGCCCAGTGCAAATTGTTGTTTTTTTGCCTATTTCAGTGTTTCGCAGGAAAGGAATATCAAACGGAATTCAAACGGAATGAAACCTTCGGGAGAGTTATTTTTGGAACAAACATTATCCTGGAGACTTGGAGTGGACCTCCAGAAAGAAGCGAGGAGGCCACGAGGCAGGAGGGTGCGCCCCCGGGGGGTGGGCGCGCCCCCCACCCTCATGGGCCCCTCGCAGCTCCACCGACCTACTTTTCCTCCTATATATACCCATATATCCTGAAAACATCCAGGAGCACCACGAAACCCTATTTCCACCGCCGCAACTTCTGTACCCATGAGATCCCATTTGGGGCCTTTTCCGGCGCTCCGCCGGAGGGGGAATCGATCACGGAGGGCTTCTACATCAACACCATAGCCTCTCCGATGATGTGTGAGTAGTTTACCGCAGACCTTTGGGTCCATAGTTATTAGCTAGATGGCTTCTTCTCTCTCTTTGGATCTCAATACAAAGTTCTCCTCGATTCTCTTGGAGATCTATTCGATGTAGTTCTTTTTGCGGTGTGTTTGTCGAGATCCGATGAATTGTGGGTTTATGATCAAGATTATCTATGAACTATATTTGATTTTTCTCTGAATTCTTTTATGTATGATTTAATATCTTTGCAAGTCTCTTCGAATTATCAGTTTGGTTTGGCCTACTAGATTGATCTTTCTTGCAATGGGAGAAGTGCTTAGCTTTGGGTTCAATCTTGCGGTGTCCTTTCCCAGTGACAGCAGGGGTAGCAAGTCACGTATTGTATTGTTGCCATCGAGGATAAAAAGATGGGGTTTATATCATATTGCTTGAGTTTATCCCTCTACATCATGTCATCTTGCCTAATGCGTTACTCTGTGCTTATGAACTTAATACTTTAGATGCATGCTGGATAGCGGTCGATGTGTGGAGTAATAGTAGTAGATGCAAAATTGTTTCGGTCTACTTGTCGAGGACGTGATGCCTATATACATGATCATGCCTAGATATTCTCATAACTATTCGCTTTTCTATAAATTGCTCGACAGTAATTTGTTCACCCACCGTAGAATTTCGCTATCTTGAGAGAAGCCACTACTGAAACCTATGGCCCTCGAATCTATCTTCCATCATATTATTTTTCTATCAATTTGCTATTTCTATCATTGTTTATTTTGCAATCTTTATTTTCCAATCTATACAATAAAAATACCAAAAATATTTATCTTATTATATCTATCAGATCTCACTTTCGTAAGTGACCATGAAGGAATTGACAACCCCTTTATCCGTTGGTTGTGAGGTTCTTGCTTGTTTGTGCAGATATTAGGGACTTGCGTGTTACCTCCTACTGGATTGATACCTTGGTTCTCAAAAACCGAGGGAAATACTTACGCTACTTTACTGCATCACCCTTTCACTAGTAGAAAACAGGGCTTTGGTCCAGGCCGGGTCAGCCCATTAGTCCCGGTTCAGTCCAGAACCGGGACCAATGTGGGCATTGGTCCCGGTTCTGAGCCCAGGGGGGCGGCCGGGCCACGTGGGCCATTGGTCCCGGTTCATCTGGACCTTTTGGTCCCGGTTGGTGGGATGAACCGGGACCAATGGGCCTCGCTCCTGGCCCACCACCATTGGTCCCGGTTAGTGGCTTGAACCGGGACCAAAGGCTCCCCTTTAGTCCTGGCTCATGTCACCAACGGGGACCAATGAGGTGCCTATATATACCCCTCGCTCGTGAGCAGAGCACCCTAGTGCTCTGTTTTTCTCTGGCCGAGGGGGGGAGGGCTTGGTGGTGCTCTAGCTCACCTCCTATGCACACAAGGTGTTCGATGGAATGCCCGAGCCACACTACCTAAGCTTTCTCCTCTCCAAGCTCGACCTCCAAGCTCCATTTTCCATAATATTTGTCTAGGTTTAGCGGTCTGTCATGCCCCGTCCCCGTCTTCACCGCCACCGATCACCCGCGCCGAGCTCATCGCCGGCACCACCGTGGTGAGCCTCTTGTTTTATCTTCTTTCTGAAAGGAAAAATATTCTTACTTGTATATTTACATAGATACTTGTATTATTTTCTTACTTTTATTATTGCATCTTATATAGTGCGATGGTTTTGGTATCCGCCCCCGTCGGCCCTCGTCCTGTCTATGATTCGGATGTGGTATATATATTATCTTTATAACTATTGGTTCATTTATTGTTTATGAAAATTATGCCGACCAATGTGACATAGATTTTATTTATGTAGGATGTATGTGAATCGGAAATGCCAACCGACCCTATTGTCGAGAGGTTAAATTTAGTTGAAGAAGAAAACAATTTGTTGAAGGAAAAAATAAAAAAATTGAGGAGGAGAAGATGATATTGGAGTTGCATGTTGCAGATGTCGTCGATGATCACAAGATCAAGATGGATGCAATGCGCTTGAAGATTAGAAAGATTAGAAAATATGCCATTCATACCGAGGCTTGGTATCATTATGCCGTTGGATCAATTGTTACCTTGGTTGCGATTATGATTGCATTTGTTTTTGCATTGAAATGTTTTACATAGTTTGAATGTATGGTTTAATTAATTAGATGCTCTGGAGAGCTATATGTTGTTAGATGAGAACTATGTATGCACTTTGGTTTTAATGTGATGATGAACTTCTATTAATTTGGACACTTAATTATATATAATGCACGCAGATGAACCGGCAATGGATGTACGGTGACAGACACACCCACGAGTACATTAAGGGCGTGCATGAGTTTCTCGATGCGGCTGAGGCAAACAAGCAGAATGGTTTTATGTGTTGTCCATGCACTGAATGTGGGAATACGAGGTCTTACTCTAACCGGAAAATCCTTCACTCCCACCTGCTTTACAAGGGTTTCATGCCACACTATAATGTTTGGACGAGGCATGGAGAAATAGGGGTTATGATGGAAGACGGCGAAGAAGAAGAGTACGATGACAACTATGTGCCCCCTAAATACGGTGATGCTGCAACGGAGGGAGCTGGTGAAGATCAAGAGGAACCAGACGATGTGCCCAATGATGCTGCAATGGGTGAAGCTGCTGAAGATCCAGAGGAACCAGACGATGTGCCCGATGATGATGATCTCCGCCGGGTCATTGTCGATGCAAGGACGCAATGCGAAAGTCAAAAGGAGAAGCTGAAGTTCGATCGCATGTTAGAGGATCACAAAAAAGGGTTATACCCCAATTACGAAGATGGCAACACAAAGCTCGGTATCGTACTGAAATTGCTGTAGTGGAAGGCAGAGAATGCTGTGGCTGACAAAGGATTTGAGAAGCTACTGAAAATATTGAAAAAGAAGCTTCCAAAGGATAACGAATTGCCCGATAGTACATACGCAGCAAAGAAGGTCGTATGCCCTCTAGGATTGGAGGTGGAGAAGATACATGCATGCCCTAATGACTGCATCCTCTACCGCGGTGCATACAAGGATCTGAACGCATGCCTGGTATGCGGTGCATTGCAGTATAAGATCAGACGAGATGACCCTGGTGATGTTGACGGCGAGCCCCCCAGGAAGAGGGTTCCTGCGAAGGTGATGTGGTATGCTCCTATAATACCACGATTGAAACGTCTGTTCAGAAATGAAGAGCATGCCAAGTTGATGCGATGGTACAGTGAGAACCGAAAGAAAGATGGGAAGTTGAGAGCACCCGCTGACGGGTCGCAGTGGAGAAAAATCGAGAGAAAGTACTGGGATGAGTTTGTAAAGGACCCAAGGGAATGTATGGTTTTCTTTAAGCGCAGATGGCATTAATCCTTTCGGGGAGCAGAGCAGCAATCACAGCACCTGGCCCATGACTCTATGTATGTATAACCTTCCTCCTTGGATGTGCATGAAGCGGAAGTTCATTATGATGCCAGTTCTCATCCAAGGCCCTAAGCAACCCGGCAACGAAATTGATGTGTACCTAAGGCCATTAGTTGAAGAACTTTTACAGCTGTGGAATGGAAACGGTGTACGTACGTGGGATGAGCACAGACATATGGAATTTAACCTTAAGGCGTTGTTGTTCGTTACCATCAACGATTGGCCCACTCTCAGTAACCTTTCAGGACAGACAAACAAAGTATATACCTGGACAAATGCAGGAAGAATGTGTACCTGGGCCATCGTCGATTTCTTCCGACCAACCATCAATGTCGAAAGAAAGGCAAGCATTTCAAAGGCAAGGCAGATCACCGGAAGAAGCCCGCCATGCGCACCGGTGATCACGTGCTTGCTATGGTCAATGATTTACACTACGTAATCTTTGGAAAGGCTCCCGGTGGACTAGCTGTTCCGAATGACGCTGAGGGACACACACCCATGTGGAAGAAGAAATCTATATTTCGGGACCTACCCTACTGGAAAGACCTAGAGGTCCGCTCCTCAATCGACGTGATGCACGTGACGAAGAACCTTTGCATGAACCTGCTAGGCTTCTTGGGCGTGTATGGGAAGACAAAAGATACACCTGAGGCACGGGAGGACCTGCAACGTTTGCACGAAAAACACGGCATGCCTCTGAAGCAGTATAAAGGTCCTGCCAGCTACGCTCTTACGAAAGAAGAGAAAGAAATCTTCTTTGAATGCCTGCTCAGTATGAAGGTCACGACTGGCTTCTCGTCGAATATAAAGGGAATAATAAATATGCCAGAGAAAAAGTTTCAGAACCTAAAGTCTCATGACTGCCACGTGATTATGACGCAACTGCTTCTAGTTGCATTGAGGGGGCTTCTACCGGAAAACGTCCGATTAGCCATTGTGAAGCTATGTGCATTCCTCAATGCAATCTCTCAGAAGGTGATCGATCAAGAAATCATACCAAGGCTAAGGAGTGATGTGGCGCAATGTCTTGTCAGTTTCGAGCTGGTGTTCCCACCATCCTTCTTCAATATCATGACGCGCGTCCTAGTTCATCTAGTCGACGAGATTGTCATCCTGGGGCCCGTATTTCTACACAATATGTTCCCCTTTGAGAGGTTCATGGGAGTCCTAAAGAAATATGTCCGTAACCGCGCTAGGCCAGAAGTAAGCATCTCCATGGGCCATCAAACAGAGGATGTTATCGGGTTTTGTGTTGACTTCATTCCTGGCCTTAAGAAGATAGGTCTCCCTAAATCGCGGTATGAGGGGAGACTGATCGGAAAAGGCACTCTTGGAAGAGACTCAATAATATGCAGGGACGGATATTCTTGGTCTCAAGCAAACTACACATTTCTACAGAACTCTACCTTGGTGACCCCGTATGTCGATGAACACAAGAACAGTCTGCGCTCCAAACACCCGGAGCAGTGCGACGACTGGATTACATGTGAACACATCAAGACTTTCAGTAGTTGGTTGGAAACACGTCTCAGAGGTGACAACACTGTTTGTGATGAGTTGTACTTGTTGTCCAGGGGACCATCTTTGACTGTATTGACTTACAAAGGATACGAGATAAATGGGAATACATTTTACATGATCGCCCAAGATCAAAAGAGCACCAACCAAAACAGCGGTGTCCGCTTTTATGCAGCAACCGAGAGCGGAAAGGACACATATTATGGTTACATAGTGGACATATGGGAACTTGACTATGGACCTGATTTTAAGGTCCCTTTGTTTAAGTGCAAATGGGTCAATCTGTTAGGCGGCGGGGTACAGGTAGACCCACAGTACGGAATGACAACAGTGGATCTAAAAAATCTTGGGTAGACTGATGAACCGTTCGTCCTAGCCAATGATGTGGCATAGGTTATCTATGTGAAGGACATGTCTACCAAACCGAGAAAAAGAAAAGATAAGGAAGCGAATACATCATACGATGAGCCAAAGCGCCACATAGTTCTTTCAGGAAAAAGGGATATCCTGGGAGTGGACGGCAAGACAGACATGTCTGAAGATTATGAGAAGTTTCATGAAATTTCTCCCTTCAATGTCAAGGCTGACCCAACCATCCTGATTAACAATGAAGATTATCCATGGTTACGGTGCAATAAGCAAATGACACAAGCGAAGAAAAAGTGAAGACTTTCTCCCGCAACTATTATGATGATACCATGCCAACTTTGTAACACACGAACATGCTACCATTGTCCATTTTGTACATGGACATGCTATGTGGGTGAAATTATGATACCATGCCAACTTTCAACTTTTTCAGAGTTCATTTGAAATGCTTTCATGTCTTATGGTTCGGCCCTCGTAATACCATGACCATTAGTCCCTGGCCCATGCCAACTTTCAACTTTCAACTTTCTAAAACTAATGGCACTAACAGAAAGTTTATAATTTTGCTCCTCGCCCCTCGCCCATGACCATTAGTCCCGGTTTGTGCCACAAACCGGGACTAAAGGGTTGGTCCTCGTTGCGGGCAGAGTTTAGTCCCACCTCGCCAACCGAAGGGGGCTCACACCGGTTTATAAGCCCTTCCCTCTCTGCCTTGTTGAGCTCCTCTCAAAGTGAAAATAGATGCCCTAATAGAGAAAAGTTTAACCTAAATTCATAGTGAATTTCTCTGAAATTCATAGAAATTTACTAGGAATTTAGGTTGAATTTTCTCTATAAGCGCATCTATTCTCATTTTTTAGTAAGTTAATCACAAACTTGTGATTCAAACAATTTTCAAAGAATTCAAATTAAAAGCAAAAATTCTATAATGGCACTAACAGAAACTTTATAATTTTTCTAAAACTAAAAGCAAAAAGAATAAAAAAAATAAAGCAAAAAACAAAAGAAAATAAATAAATGCAGAAAACAAAACAAAAAAACTGGAAACAAATAGCAACAATAAGTATTTTGTTGTAAGTAGAAACAAAATAAAATAAATAAAGTAACAGAAAGTTTATAATTTTGCTGACCTAAAAGAAAAAAGAATTAAAAAATAAAGCAAAAAACAAAAGAAAATAAATAATACAGAAAACAAAACAAAAAAACTGGAAAAAAATAAAAATAGCAACAATAAGTATTTTGTTGTAAGTAGAAACAAAATAAAATAAATAAAGCAACAAAGAAAACAAAAAACAAAAAAAGTGTTTTCAAATTTGAAAACTAATGGCACTAACATAAGTTTATAATTTTTCTAAAACTAAAAGCAAAAAGAATTAAAAATAAAGCAAAAAACAAAAGAAAATAAATAATGCAGAAAACAAAACAAAAAACTGGAAAAAAAATTAAATATAGCAACAATAAGTATTTTGTTGTAAGTAGAAACAAAAAAACAAAAAAACAAAAAAAGTGCCACCTACTGGGCACCCACGGCCTGAATACGACTAGAAACCCTACCATGGGCCAGGATTCAGGCCCGCGGGAGGCCCAGTAGGCCCACAGGCACAGATTGCATGGTTAGGCCCGAAAGCCTGCTTTAGAGAGGAGCTCGAGAGGGAAGGCGCACCGCACCTTATAAACAGGTGCGGCTCCCTCTCAACTAGCGAGGTGGGACTAAACATTTGGGCGCGGGGCAGCACAAGGTCTTTGGTCCCGGTTGGTGGCACCAACCGGGACTAAAGAGGGGCATTGGTCACGGTTGGTGGCACCAACCGTGACCAATGCCCCCTTTAGTCCCGGTTGGTGCCACTAACCGGGAACAAAGGCCGCCGCTTCCCGCCCTTTGGGCTGCTGAAAATTGGCCTTTGGTCCCGGTTGGTGGCACCAACCGGGACTAAAGGTGGCATTAGTCCCGGTTAGTTTCACGAACCGGGAACAATGCTCTTGCTATATATACAGCACTTAGCAGTTTTCGACCAAATCACCCACTTCTCCCCCGACGCCCCCTGCTCCTCCTCGTCGCCGTCGCCGCCCGACGCCCCTGCTCCTCCTCGTCGCCATCACCACTGACGCTGTCAGGCTGCTCGCCTTCGCCGCCGCCGCCGCCACCGACGCCGTCACGCTGATCGCCTTCGCCTTCGCCGCCACCCCCTGTGAGCACAGCCCCTCCCGTCCCGCGCCCCCTGCGCCCCTGTCCTGTGCGGCCGCCGTGCCGCCGCCCCTGTCCTGCGCGGCTGCCGTGTGCTGCCCCTGCCCTGCGCTGGCACCGCGCGCCGCCCAGCCGCCACTGCCCTGTCAGGCCACCCCCCCCCCCCCCGCGCGCCCCTGCCCTGCCCTGCCCCACCGGCGCCACCGCTGCCGCCATGCCCCTCTGCCCCGCCGGCGCCACCACTCTCGCGCCCCTGCCTTTATTAGTTTAATTTTTTCATATATATATATATAATGTATGTGTATGTATGTGGCTATATGTTTTTGTTCATATGTTGCAATATGTTTTTTTATTTTTATTAGTTTATTTTTTTGTTCATATGTGATGATTATGTGTATGTGGCTATAATGTATATGTGTATGTGATGTATGTGGCTAGAATTTGCTAAATATATATGTTAAAAATGTTTTTTTGTTCATAGAAAGTTGTTTGTTCATATATAGAAAGTTACAATTTTAGAAAAGTTTTATATATGCAAAAGTTACAATTTTAGAAAATGAAGGATAGGAAAGAATAAAATAAGAAGAGGAAAGAAAGAAGAAGAGGAGAGGAAAAGAAGAGGAGAAATAAATAAGAAGAAGAAAAAAGAAGGAAAAGAAGAGGAGAAGAAGAAAGGAATAGTGGAGAAGAAGAGAAAATAGAATATTCTATTTTCTCTTCTTCTCCACTATTCCTTTCTTCTTCTCCTCTTTTTTCTTCTTTCTTTTCTTCGATCTTCTCCTCTAGCTATTCCTTTCTTCGAGGGTTCTATAGGGTCGAGGGATCAAGGGTCGAGGGTTCCAGGGTCGTCTAGGGGTCGAGGGTTCCAGGGTCGTCGATGGTTCGAGGGGTCGAGGATCGCCGAGGGGTCGAGAGAGGTTTCCTAGTGTCAAAGTATTGAAGAAATCCATGGCTTCATCATTAGCCGGAAGTAACCAGGGCATGACGAAGTCCTCCAAAGTTATTTTGGAATGGTGTTCCGGATAGGATAATTTGCCTTTTGTATGAATTTCAGCAAAGGCCTTCCAAATGATGATATTTGGAAGGTTCTTGCTGAACTTTGTACCAAAAAGCAAATTATCTTATCTGGGACTCCGTTCCAAAATAACTTTGGAGAGCTTCGTACCATCATGCACCTGTTACTTTCGCCTAATGATGAAGACATGGTTTTGTTGAATCCTTTGACACTAGGTAACCTCCTGACCCCTCGGCGATCCTCTCGAACATGAGAGGAAGAAGAGGATAAAAAAAGAAGAGGAAGAAGAAAAAAAAGAGGAGAAGAAAGAATAGAGGAGATTCTCCTTTATTCTTCCTTCTCCTCTTTTTTTCTTCTTCTTCCTCTTTTTTTATCGGGAACGAGGGTCGTCGAGGGTCGCCGAGCGGTAGATGAGAAACCCTAAATAGAAAGTATCATCGGTATGAGATACATGTACCGTCGGTGTCGGACACTACATCCACGTCCCACAAGTGGCGCGGGCTTCGACGCCCACGTCACTTGTGGGATGTGGATGTAGTGTCCGATACCAACGGCCACATGTATCTCACACTGACGATACTTTCTATTTAGGGTTTCCTCTACCGTTCCGCGACCCTGACCCTCGACGACCCTCGTTCCCGATAAAATAAAGAGGAAGAAGAAGAAAAAAGAGAAGAAGAGAAGAAGAAGAAAAAAAAAGAGGAGAAGAAGAGGGTCAGGGTCGCTTCTCCTCTTTTTTTTTTCTTCTCTTCTACTCTTTTTTTCTTCTTCTTCCTCTTTATTTTATCGGGAACGAGGGTCGTCGAGGGTCAGGGTTGCCGAACGGTAGAGGAAACCCTAAATAGCAAGTATCGTGGGTGTGAGATACATGTGGCCGTCGGTGTCGGACACTACATCCACGTCCCACAAGTGGCGCGGGCTTCGACGCCCATGTCACTTGTGGGACGTGGATGTAGTGTCCAACACCGACGGCCACATGTATCTCACACCCATGATACTTGCTATTTAGGGTTTCCTCTATCGCTCGGTGACCCTCGACGACCCTCGTTCCCGATAAAAAAAAGAGGAAGAAGAAGAAAAAAAGAGGAGAAGAAAGAATAGAGGAGTTCTCTCCTCTTTTTTTCTTCTTCCTCTTCTTTTTTTATCCTTGAAGCATTGTCGAGGCCACCCCAAACCCTAGAGAAGCAGCGTCGAGGCCACCCCAAACCCTAGAGAAGCAGCGTCGAGGCCACTAATTAATATTAGTTCTACGTTTTTGCCACTAATATATCCATCTGTCATGTTTGAATAATAATTGCCATGTTGTCAATATTTGTAGAAACTATGGACACCGCCCGAGGCGAAGTACAAGAAGAGTTGTTGGGGGACATAATCGCACGAGGAAGTGATGCCATCTGCTCGTTGTTTCTCAATGAGACCAATGGTCTGGAAGCAGCTGATTATGATGGCTCCGGTGACTTAATGCCGGTGCAAGAAGGAGACCGTGAGGACGGCTCCGGTGACCCAATGCCGGTGCAAGAAGGAGACCGTGATGACGTCTCCGGTGACCGAACCGAGTCCAGCCAGGTATATATATTAGTTAAGCTTCTGCTGACTAGCTAATTGATGCATTCATTGTTTTGGTATGTACACATATTAATTAAGTCTTTGTTCTTTTTTCTAGCCCTCTGGATCGAGCACAACTTCGGTAAAGAGACGAGGCCCGAAGAAAAAGTTGAGCTCGGATGAAAAGTTTGAGGTTTGTTGCTCAGTGCGGGGTTTTGGTTAGGGACAAGATCCCGATCAGCATCCAACAATGGTTTAAGCTGGCTATAGAAGACCCTCGGGTGTCTTATGTCAATGATATGCAGAAAAATGATCTTTGGACTAAGCTCAAGTCAAATTTCACCCTACCGCCAGAGGATAATCCAGAGAAGCCAGTTAAAGAGCAATTAATCAAGTCTTTTGCTCTTAAGAGGATGGCAGAACTATCCAGGAGGTGGAAGAAAGAGCTGAATAAGTTTGTCGAAAATAATGAGACACCAGAATTCAAGGGCAGATATGAGAAGATCAGAGATCACTGGCCCGCATTTGTGGCTCACAAGACATCGGAAAAGAGTAAGAAGATGTCGGCGACAAACAAGCAAAATGTTGCGAAGAAGAAGCATCACCATCGCACGGGGTCAGGTGGCTACCTCGTAGCCCGGCCTAATTGGGCCAAGACTGAGAATGATCTGGTTGATAAAGGGATCGAACCAGAGACAATTAACTGGCCAGACCATTGCCGGACTTGGTTCTTCGGGGCTGGCGGAACCTTGGACCCTGTAACAGGGAAGTGCATTTGGACGAACGATCAAATGGACATACCAGTCAGGAAGCTTCAGCACTATATCGAAGCAGCACAGCAAGGGACGTTCTTTCCAGACAGAGAGAACGACGAGCTCACAATGGACCTCGGGAATCCTGAGCACCCTGGATGGACACGAGGCATGCCAGGCTCCATTCCGTGGAAGGTTGGGTTTCCGGACGCAGGCGGTTACAAATCCCATGAGAGGAGGAAAAAAGTGCAGCAGACCCAAATGCAGGCGCTGCAAGCAAGGGTACAAGCGATAGAGGAACGAGAAGCAAATCGCAGCAAACGTACTGCCGAAGCTTCCCCCGAAGCTACCCCGCCATCTCAGCGGAGAAGCAGCGTGGCTTCCACCGAGCTGCTTCAGCCGGAGCATGCCTTGACGGCTCCTGCCAGCTATCCCGTGGATGCTATCACGGAGTCTCAAAATTGCCACCTTATGACGCAATGGATGAATTTGAAGGTCAAGGCGGCTGTTGGCTCTGTTTATCCTACTGAACCCGGCGCAACTTTTCACTGCCGGCCGATTCCAGAAGGATATGCTAGGGTGATGGTGGATGAAATAACGGAGGGATTTGAGGACCTCCAGCTTGACCACCCTACCGGTGAAGGGGAGACTAGGCTGGGGTCTGCTCTGAAGACTCCATGCCTATGGCGGAAGGAGCTCATCAACCTTCCGAACTGGACGCCTCCGCCTCCTCCTCCTCCTCCGGCAAGTCAGGGCACTCCGCCTCCTCCACCGCCTCCTCCTCCGGCGAGTCAGGGCACTCCGCCTCCTCCACCGCCTCCTCCTCTGGCGAGTGACGATCAGGGCACTCGACCGGCTCCTTCTCCAGCGCGTGGCGGCACTCCGCCTCCTTCTCCGCCTGCGCCGACGCGCCCGAGCAGCCAGCCTCCTCCTTCTCCGCCTCGTCAGCAAGGGCGGAAGAGACCTGCCGCCGCTCCGGCTACTCCGGCGCGTAGTAGTCCTTCTCCTCCGCCTCGTAAGCAAGTAAAGAAGACAACCGCTCCGTCTGCTCGGCCGGCGTCTAGCAGTACAGCGGGAGGCGGGATGACATACAGATTCGGTCCTTCTTTGAAGACTCCAGAGAAGTTACCATACGAGAGGACCCCGGAGGAGAACACCGAGATCGCACGAACCGAAGTGGATGAATGGTTTCAAGGGTTGAAAGCAAAGAGACATCCACTTCCGGAGGAGAAGGTAGATCCGGTGAAAGCGAAGCGCACTCTGGCTGCCCTGACAAAACCACCCAAGTCTCCGCCGAAAGGAAACTATGAGCGCATTATTGGAAAGGAATTTGCCGAAGCGGAGCGGTCGGCAAGTATTGTTAGTGATCAAAGGCTGAAAGAACAACGAGCTGGGAAACAAATTGCCCAGCTCGGCGAACAAGCGAAGCAATCGTGCCCCCCGCTCAAGGTGCCTAGCCACAGCGTCGCTAATGATCCGAGGATGGTGCCCGGTTATAGCAATCTTGCAGATTACCTACCCGACGATGTACATTATGAACCCATGGAGGTGCAGATACAAAGATACGAGTACGGAAAGCCTCTCATCAAAGATGAAAGATCTCTATCAACGATGATGCGAAGATTGCATGATTGGTACTTGAAAATCTGCAGAGACTCTGGGGGGAGGAGTACTTTGTGTGTGAAAGTTAAAAAGGAGCATGACCTCGTTGGAATTGAACTGTTGCCTGTTCCATTTGAGGAGTTCTATCAGTTTTTCAATCAATTGGCCCTCGATAAAACAACGGTCGCCTGCTATTGTCTGTAAGTAGTACTACTTCTGTCATTAAGTCTCTCTATATAGCTCAGCTCTTTCATTGCATGTATTTATAATCATCCTCACTATATTATGCAGATTGAAGATCGCCGAATTGAAGAAAAGACAAGTTAGTGATATTGGGTTCATTAACACATATCTCATAGATGCAACTCAGGTTAAATTTCATGCCGCAGCTACCGAGGCCAACTTGCTACGATCGTTGGTAATAAATGAAAACAAAGATATAATACTCTTTCCTTACAACTTCAAGTGAGTGTTACTGTCTTGTGCGTATTCGGTTTCCCTTATATATTAGTCAAGGTTATAGTAATGTAATTGATGAGTTATGCATGCGTGTGCAGTTTCCACTATATTCTCCTAGAGATTAAGCTTGAGCAGGGACTAGTAACCGTCTTAGACTCAAGACGAAAAGATCCCCAGGACTATGCAGACATGACTCAAATACTCGAGAAGTAAGTTAAATCGATCATTATCCACCATATCAGCAACTTTGTTCATTTCCTGATATATCAAGTAATTGTTTTCTTTGTCCGGCAGGGTTTGGAGAAAATTCACCAGAAAAGCTCCGGGACTGCCGAAGGAGCTGCAATTTAGACACCCGAAAGTAAGTACTATAGTAGCATGTTCCGCGCATCTACTAGTCATTCAAGCGCTAGTTTCATCAATACCATTTGGCATTCTTGCTTATCAGTTTGATTGACCTCTATTTCTTGTAAAGTGGTTGTGGCAGGAACAAGGGAATGATTTCTGTGGATACTACGTTTGCGAGTCCATCCGCCACACGACCTGTGAGCGGGGCTACACTGACGAACAATATGAAGTACGTAAATAACAACATTCACAATTTTATTTTATTACCATCATTTGTGTTGAGTTTCATTCATTCATATATATATGTATTGACCCCCTTCTTTAAATTAGATGTTTCGGAAGCGGGATGAACTCCTAGCACCAGCTCGCATGCGAGCAATTCAAGAGGAATTGGTGGCATTCTTTCTTGACCACGTGATCCCTGAATACGGAGAATACTATGTGGACCCTGAGTCCGTATGATTATATTTGTAAGAGATAATTATTGTATATATGTAGCCGGTAGTGTCGGATAGATATACGAGAACTTGTTGTTCGACCAATCTCTCGGAGAAGGAGAGGTGGTCGATATCACTTCTCTCTGTATGCATATATGTTCATGACGATCTTCTGTTTCCTTCGTTTGCTTACTAGCTAGCTAGCGTGTCTAGTCCTCTCTATACGTATGTATAGTACGTAGCGTCGACCAAGCACGGACATAAGAGAGGACACTTCTCTCTATTAATTATAGCTAGCTAACACAATATATGAAACACCTAAATTAACCCCCCAAAACCCCCAACCCCCCCCCCTTTCAAAAAAAAAACAAAAACCCCAACCACAAAAATGCTGACGCGTGGATGCCTATTGGTCCCGGTTGGTGCCACCAACCGGGACCAAAGGGTTTCCTGCCTGGGCTCCGCGCACAGGCCACGTGGAGGCCCATCTGTCCCGGTTCTGGATTGAATCGGGACTAAAGGGATAGGGCATTAGTACCGACCCTTTAGTCCCGGTTCCAGAACCGGGACAAAATGCCCTTACGAACCGGAACAACAGACCCTTTTTCTACCGGTGTTTCCTCTTTAAGAAAAAAACCAATGCATGCTCAAGAGGTAGCAGTGCCTTTCCAACTTCCCTCTACCAGGGGCCAGCTTCGTGCAATTAGCAGGCCCAAAAGTTGATGTGGGTGAACTTCGGGGCCTTGGCAAGGACGTTGCGGTGTACTGGAAACAACGTAGTTATTGAACACTCTTTTCCCACGCATGCCACTAATGCTATCTTCAACATCTATGGTTTCCTGCAGCATTGGATGCCCCTGAGCAAGCAGTGTGATTGACTAGCCATCGATCCGTTGACTAGGAACCACAAGGACCTAGCTTTCCGTCTTATTTTAGTCTTTGATCCTCCTTGAGGCCGGTTCTGTGTTTTGGGCTTGTATTAAGCTGACGCTTCAGCATGTAGTCTATTTCTATTCCTCTTTGAGCTTCTACATTTTCTTTTACTCTTTCGTCATCAATTGGACTTGCTGGTATGCGGTGATTTGTTTTATCTATAAAGCGGGGTACTAGCCTCTTTCATTAAACTCGTTAATACAACAAAACATATATTTTTATGTTAAGTGGCAATATTTTTTGGCACCTCAACCCATCTATTCGTCTAATCGACCGAACCCTACCTATAGGAGACAATAAACCCCAAATAGATTTGTTTGTTTGTTTTACTGTATTATATGAACATTCACTATGCAACATGAGGGAAGGAGGCCTTGAAGGTCTCCACTCGACTTTCACTGCGTGAGCTCATCATGACACAAGCATTTGTGGCTGCCATCTGGGATAAAGGAGGAGGAGAAGAGGAGCAGAGCTAGAGTGAGAAGACACCGCCAAGGGGAGGAGCTATCGCAGGATAGCAGGAGTCCCTGCTGGGAGGAGTTGGTAGCTTTGTGTGGTGCTAGAGCTGCAGGATGAGGACCCGGGACATGTAATCCTGGCCATTGGTCGAGACCATGCAGACGACACACAAAGGGGCTAAAGCGAACCAACTGGTTAATCTGTATCATTCACCGAAATTAATTGCACTCATTTGTTTACCAAAATTAGGTATTCTGCCATGCTCAATATCTATGAACATTAATACAGTATTTTTACAATTAGCACTGATCGATTCTAGAATTTGCCCATTGATACATGAATAATTTTCCGATTCGCTCTTTGCTCTATATAAACACAAGAGAAACATGCATGATGAAATAATACTTCCATCGGTGACACCACCTATTACCAGTGACACTAGAAAAATAGCAATAGCGAACTACAAATTCTCGCAAACAAAAGAAGAAGCAATACCCAACGGTTAGCTTATCATGGCTCCTACCGGAAGTAACACTCATCGGGCCTTGTGTTTGGTGGTTGTCCTTGTCATGTCTACAACCCTCTCGTCCTGTCATGCAGCAGGTTTATATGCGTCCTATTAGTTTCTCTCTGTATTCATTCTCCCTTTCCTGCACATAATTTTGGATGTGTAAAACGAATCACCTGTTGATCGTCTGTTGCGTACTGACCTGCTTCATTGTTCATAGGTACAGCAGATGGTTCGCAGAAGTTGTGTGTAGCCCAGAAAGCCTGCAAGCCGAAGTGGTCCATAGAACCCTGGGGCAACTATGTCTGCAAGGTTTATTGCGGACACCAAGTTATGACGAGGATAAAAGCCACTGCACACCAGACGGTAGCGGCTTTTGCTGCTGCGAAAAGTAATGTAAGCATGCAGGTTTTCTACGCCGTAGATCGAATGGACCAGTGCATGATGATGGAGATGATATGTTTTGTCATTTGCTACAACGATACTTCAGAGAGAGGGGAAACTAGTTTTTATGAACCCCCAAGGATTTGGTTCATGCAGAAACTATTAGTAGTAAAACGTAATGGTTGTATCCTAGAAAACAAAGATTGTAATGGTTGATTTAGTTATATGTTTTCCTACCCTCCACTCATAAAAAGAATAACGGACAAACTTATGATCGCCATGAAGCACCAGAATAAACCATAACTATCAGTTGGAACAATGATACAAATCAGAATAAAATCAAATCGATGGTAGGATGATTCATGACTATTCTCTGAAAAGGATAGCAGGAAATAATACTTAAAATGCATTTTACTCTACTCAAGATGCTTTATATACTCATCACAAAAAATTGCAGGGTTCATTATGGGGATTTTGCTCATGGAGCTAATTTTTGAGTAGGGATTACAATCCAGAACAGAACGGAGGGTAATGTATTGGCAAGAATGTTAGACCACAAAGAAGCTATCACATCTCATTCAAGTTGTTCTAGCCTATTTCTAGGACACCATACCTTGGGCCTTTATGTTCATAATGACTTCATGCTTGATTTTGGTACTCCAGAAAACAAATATTGATCGAACCTATATTTCAGAATGGATACAATCTACTCATGTCAAGAAGGCATATAGGTTCTTATCTTCAATGAGTGGCCCCATTTTCAATGCGGGTCAAAGCCTATCGTTGCCCAGATTGTTGAATGTTGTTAATAAGTAGTAATTCCCTTTTCTTAACAATAGGACCTAGGGATTTCTTGGTCATCATGCTATTTCTCTAGGTTTGCATACAACTAAATTGATTTAGTGAAGGGAATTTTAGATGCGGGTGTTTCATATTAGACTAGGGAAATAGGGATTTTGGCCTCCGTTTTTATTTAGTTCGCATATTAGCTTTGATCAAAGTCAAGCTTTGTAAACTTTAGATGCGGGTGTTCTAAAATCCCTAATGTTTTCATGATTTTGCATGGACACACCAACATCACTAGCATTTGTGTTGGGCGGAAAAAGCCATCGGCCAACACCATGGCCCATGGCGTTTCCCTGGCCCAAACATCATGGACTATGGCCTTTCACCCTAGACAGAGACACCAAGGCTCTTGGAGGAAACACCGAGGCCAAACGCCACAAACCATGGTGTTTCCTACACAATGGAAACACTAGGGATGTTGGTGTGACCAAAAAGAGGCTAGATCTGAAGAAAAAATCCACCCAAGGTCAAATCATATTAATCTTCACGTTTAAGGTCAGAATGGTGATTTCTGCCCAATGGGATGGCATTCTAATTCAAGCTGCCAATGTTTAACTGTTACACGCACCCCTATGGATAATTACTTCATTAGGGGACATGGATGGGACAATTCTAATGTCCATGGAAAGTTGTTGGTTAAAATACCTTACCCAGCAAGATATCATTACATGTACCCTGTTACCCGCCTTACTTGTGAAGGCCTTATATGTGAACCCTAAACTTAGACCCTAGGTAGTTCCGACAATAGCCACCCTAGGTAATTCAAAATTTCTACCATCCGAGCTATTTGGCCCAAAAACACCATAGAAAACCTAACCTAGTCACAACACATGCCCCAGAAGGCCTTACATGTTTATTGTTGTGAAGTAATATTTTTATGCTGAAATGCTACTGAATGTTGTTGCTCATTCTGAGTATGGGTTTCCCCATGGGGATGAAAAACCCGACGGTGGCGGGGATGGGAATATTTTTATCCCCGTGGGTGTGGACGAGGACGGGGATAGGCATGGGGAGGCTGTCATGAGGACAGATATGGGAGTCTAATACCCGTCTGGATATACCCCATTGCCAGCTTGAATTCCAATGGAATAAGACACAAACCCAAAACAGACCAAAAATACTTAAATGATGCATGAGTCCTCCCGTCGGCAAGGGCCGGGATGACCGCATTTTCTTGCTGCTCGCTGCCAAACTGCTGCTGCTGCGACATACATGCGAGTGAGCAGTCATCTGAGATGGGCTGACCCATTTTACCATCGACTGGTAAATTCTATGGAATTTGATTTTGGGAACCTTTTGAAAGGAACCTGGCCGGTTTTAATAACTTTCTAGAAGGTCCATGAACCGCTTTTATGGTTTTTTTTCTTTTATTTTAATTTTGGTTTGTTTTTTTCTTTTTTGCTTCCTTTCTTGTTTGCATTTTTCCTTTTTATTTTCCAGGTTTATGTAACTTTTACAAAAAAATTAGGAATTTGAAATATTTATTCAAATTTTCAAAAATGATCATATTATCAGAAAATATTCGGAAATTAATAAAATTTATAGTTTTGTGAAAGTTGTTCATAATTTAAAAAGTGTCCTGTTTTCAAATTTTGTTCTGAAAACAAATAAAATGTCCAAGTTTTCCAAGATGTTTGGGAATTTCAAAAATGTTCATCTTTTCTAAAATTGTTCAGAATTTCAAAAAATGATATAGTTTTCAAATTTTATAGATATATTAAAACATTTTTTGATTTTCAAAAAAAATTTGGAATTAAAAAATGATCACATTTTAAAAAATGTGCTCCGATTTCTGATATTTTTTCACAAATTTTAGAAATATTCGTGCTTTAGAAAAATGTTCAGGAATTTTAAAAAAGGTTTAAATTGTCGAAAACTATTTGAAATAGAAATGAAGACCAAAATGAACTGTTTCGCTAGAGTAGACGAGCCGCTACAGCGAATTGGGTGGGTACAGTAGTCGGACCGCTACAGTGGTAGAAAATCACGCTGCAGTGTCGAGCACGGCGCTGCAAATGGGCCAGCCAAGTCGACACCCTTGTGTGCGTCGCAGCTCTATTTGTCGACAAACACATGTTTCTTAGTTTCTCTGTATATCAATTTCCTCTTTCATGCACACACTTTTGGATGCTCAAAAAAAAAAACCTTGTGGTCGACCCTGTGCGCTGATCTGCTTCATTGTTCATAGGTACAACAGGTGGGTGGACGAAGTTCTGCCTAGCCCAGAAAGCCTGCACCAAACCCAACGGTGATCATGTGTGCAAGGTTGATTGCGGACGCCAAGGTTACGACAAGGATAAAAGCTATTGCGCAGCAGACTCTAGTGGCATTTGCTGCTGTCAAAAGTAAGAGCAACTCTAGCAGATCTCGCAAAAGCTGCGAACCCATTTAATACAAACCTTCAATCGAAAGCATCCATTTAATTTGGATGAAGATGATATGTTTTGTCATGTGCTAGAAAGATTTGGTCAGTGAGGGGGATAGTTTTCTATGCACGATGGGATTTAGTTCATGCAGGGAAATTCAATAAAATGTAATTGTTGTATCCGAGAAAACAAATACTGTACTTGTTGAATTATATGTTTTTCCTACCCTTCCTCTCAAAAGAGCTACAAACAGTCCTTTGATCGCCACGAAACACCCGAATAAACCATAACTATCAGCTAGAATTTGGAACAATGGTACAAATCTACACAAGAAAAAAAATTAGAAGTGATGGTAGGATGATTTATGATTACTCTTCGAGGAATATAGTGGAAAAAAATTAGAATGTATATAAGATTAATAAAATAACAAAATTTCAAACACGTCTGGAAAATAAGCAAAAGCCAAAAAACTTATACAACATAAGAGTATCTCCAACAGCATTTGTAAATTGGATTGCTAAAAACATGTTATAGCAAGAGGAAAGAGAAGGTTTACAAAACCAACATGTTTTTTTTGCTTTGGTAGCTTTTGTATATCGGATTGCTATATTTGCACAAATCACACAATGATATTTTGGGACAGTTTATCATAGACACATCACACGTATACTAGCACAACTCGTGTACACGTGTTCACATGTGTACGCGTACACACAAGCAAACGTGTAGACACGCAGCACACATGCATACATGTACAAAGACATGTACACATACACACACACGCAGCACGGACGAGTACATGCACACAAAGACACACATACTATTGGGTTCTATGGTAGGGTGCGTCGACTGCAAATTAAATCTTTCCTACGCGCAGAACAAACAGGAACATGCTACGGAAGATGGATCACAGATCGTTAGCACTAGACGCGCAGTGTCGTGCAGCGGAAATAGAGTTGGGGCAGCGCGTCTTCGAATTCGTCTCCTCCTCGTCGATCTCCCACGTAGCCGATCGGATCCCGCGAACAGGTTCGTCGGAGCGGCGCAGGTGCACCGCCTCTAACGGTATCCTCGCGTGCAGGAGGAACGTCATGCGGCGGACTGCTAGGTCCGATCACACAACTTGCGGTGAGTGGAGGTGGCTATTCGCAACACATGCAAAGCCCTAGTGACGGCGCCAAAGCGATCAACCGAATGAGTATGCCGCACCCCCACTTTATATAGACATCCGTCGCGGGCTCAACACTTGGGACTCACACGGACCCTAAAGCCCAAAATCTGTTCGGCCTGGATCCGAGTCCGAGTAGCACCTGCCGACCAGGCATGACAAAGCGTAGCACCTGTCAGTCAGGCTGGCTTGACATCTTCATCGAAGCTCTGTACAAGACGAAGCCGCTCCACCTCTTGTCTCTGACTTCCAGCGCTGCTACATGAACGATGCTCCCAAGAAAGAAACGACACCGCAGTGCTGCCATCGTCCGATCTGGAAAACCAGATCCTAGGGTTTCCCCGGGGCAGCACGAATGGGTCGACAGTAGTTATAGGAAGATGCCTTGATCAAGGTAACGTCACAAAACGCCGCCATCATCCGCCGTCGGCTCGGTTTTCACCGGCAACTATGTCTCCCTGACTCGTAGCCGGGACTAGATTACAGATCTCGAGACCCGATCACCCAGCCTCAGGCCGACTAGCTCCGACGTAGGAGACGACCTCCACTGTCATAATCCTTGTGATGTGATGCAAACCCGGAGTGCTTCAGCAAGCCGTCGCTGAATCCGATGAGATAAGGCAGTTTGAGGACGTAATGTCAGCCGCCCGCCTAGACCCGAAGGTCCTAGATCGAGCCTGGCGCGCGCCCTGGCCACCGCTGCCGTCATCTCCTACTAATCCCGCCGGTTGCAGCCAAGCCTCCCGTCGCACCCCGGCCGCCACTGCCCGCCATCCTCGTCGCAAGGAGATCCAGATTAGGTTGTCGCCTCCTCGGGTCTTGGGACGCCAGAGGAGGTCCGCCGCCGCCGCGCCACAGGGCCTTCGCTCAGCGGCGTCTCCAGCGGCGGCAGATGGAGGAAGGTGTGCAGGGGTCGAGGGGAGGTTGGGTGATGGCCACCCGGTGCGGCCTGGCGGCGGCTGCACTGGGTCGGGCTGAGGGTTCCACGTATCTATCTGAAAATTTTCTTGTAAGTCTGAAAAATAAACAAAAGCCAAAAATATACAACATACAAATACAAAAGTTCTCTCCCATGTTGTGGTATTGCAAGGAGTTTTTCGATAATAGAGAGAGAGAGAGAGAGAGAGTGAGGAGGGAGAGAGATAGACAACACTTACATGCAAAATCTTCAACCTGCTGAGAAAGAGAGAGAGAAAGCACTTGCAAGAAAAATCTTTAACCTCAATCTGGAATAGTATATCAAACTCCAGATGTATCAAACTACATCCGCGCCATCTTGAACATCCACCATCCAACTCCATATTCATCCCTCCCCCAATATTCATTTATCTGAAGACCAGAATCCCCCTGCCCCCATGTCGTCCGGCTTGGGTGGCAACTAGGATTCCTTGCGCCACCACCCCATTCCCCCCCTCCTCTCTCCCTCACGGCCACCCGAGGAGGCCGCCGGTGACAGTGGTGGCGGGATCTTGCCACTCTGTTTACCTCGTGGAGGGCAGCAATTATCGGGGCGGTGGCCTCGGGTGGCGAGGCTCGGTGTGACGACTAGCGGCCTTCATTGGTGCTGGTGGCCAGGTTCCTCTGCCACTCGGGCGGCGAGGCCCCTGGTGGTTGGTGGTCGCAGCAGGAGGCCTTCTTCTTCGTCAGAACTGAAGGTATGAATCCTCCACCTTTCTAGCTCACTCCTCCTCCCCCATCCATGGTGTCTGATGGCCTTGGTTGCTGGCGCTCTGGCTGGTGAGGTACTGCTGGCACAGTGGGTCCGGGGGAAACCCTAGGCCGGCTGATCTAGCCTCAGCGGCGGTGACGCCCAAGGGCGCCGATTTCCATCCTTGGAGGCAGCATTGAGGACCCTCCCTGCCTACCCTACCTTGCTCCCGAGCGAAAGCTCAAAATCCTCTCTGGATTGGGCAGCATCGTCGCAGTGCGCATCGTCCTCTCCAAGGATACGCCGCCTGAGGATGCTGCAGGTTTGGGTGAGTGTTGCCTTGGTGTCAAGGCGTCTGGCAGCTGGTTTGTCCTCTCTACAGTGGCTAGCAATGCCATGATTTGTAGATGCGGCGTCCCCTTTGGTGGTATTCTCTCCGGTGTGACTGTTAGCCGTGTTGTTGAGTACCCGACTCTTCTCTTCGGCGTCTGATTTTACTCTTGTGATGCTTGCTGATGTGGCTTGGCTCGGTGTTGTTTCATCCTATTCGATTGCCCCAGGTGGCTTTCCCTCCCTGCTGAGTGTCCACGGGCGGCGACGTTGTAGCTGGTGTGGTGTGCTTTTGGGTTCGTGAAGGTCAGGTCGCGTGTTCTATACGAGTGGCCGTGAAGCTGGCTCCTATCCTAGCTCTCGAGTGAGCGTCTCTCTTGCCGACGGTGCGGCGTCCTCGAGCCAGGACAAGAGGGTAAGGGCCCTCTTCGGCATCTGAGGAGGTACAAGCTGTCCCTTCTCCACCCGATGATACAGACACAATCTTGGTCCGTCCCTTAGCAAACGGCCAATCCATTGCAATCTATTTTGTATGGTTGTCCCTGACCCTAAGTGTAGTGGGCAGCAACATTAGCAAGGTGTGCTCCATTTTCCTATTTTGTGCTTGTTAGTGAGTGTTGCGTTGTAAGATACTCCATCAACCCCTTGTGTCTTTTTCATCTTTGTTAGCTCTGTTGGTACTTTGTAATGCCTGGCCGATTGATGGCTTTGTTAATTCAAAACCGGGCTCTTCTTGAGCCTTCGTTCCAAAACAATAAAATCTGGAATAGTATAAACTGTTAAATCTGATTTTTACTGCTGATTTATCTCATAAAGTTAATCAGATTAGCGATCCTTTTTCGTTGGCGAGTTCATCTCGACGAGGGCTTAGAAACTAGATCTTAAGCTGCTATGTTTGGACTAGTTGTCATGTTATGAGACACGCATGTGGTGATGGCAAGAGTGTGCACATGCATCTATGTTATACTAGGCGTTTCTAACAAAAGTAAGAAATATGTCTTATTCTATAGAACCACTGCCTTTAATAGTCAAAGTGACTGACATAACAACATCAGCAAGTGGCAATTGAAGCCACGCTTGGTGATGGTACGATGGTTTATTATTAGTCTTTGAAAAAATCACATAAATAATAAGTAGAATGCATATGTGTGGTGTTTCATATGAGATTATTAAAGTAATAAAATTCCAAACACGTCTGAAAATAAGCAAAAGCCAAAAAACGTATACAACATCAGGATGCAAAAGTTCTCTCCCATGGGGTGTGTTATGAGACATGCATATGATGATGGCAAGAGTGTGCACATGCATCTATGCTATACTAGGTGTTTCTAACAAAAGTAAGAAATATGTCTTATTTTGTAGAACCACTGCCTTTAATAGTCAAAGTGACTGACATAACAACATCAGCAAGTGGCAATATGAAGCCACGCTTAGTGATGGTACGATGATTTATTATTAGTCTTTGAAAAAAACATAAATAATAATTAGAATGCATATGTGGTGTTTATGAGATTAATAAAGTAACAAAATTTCAAACATGTCTGAAAATAAGGAAAAGCCAAAAAACTTATACAACACCAGGATGCAAAAGTTCTCTCCCATGGGGTTGTATTGCGATGAGGGTTTTCCATGAGAGTGAGAGAGAGAGAGAGAGAGAGTTGCATGGATTAGTAGCACACATAAGATGTCTTCAAGAAGTTTCCGAAGGAAATGTGCCCTAGAGGCAATAATAAAGTTGTTATTTATATTTCCCTATATCATGATAAATGTTTATTATTCATGCTAGAATTGTATTAACCGAAAACTTAGTACATGTGTGAATACATAGACAAACAGAGTGTCACTAGTTTGCCTCTACTTGACTAGCTCGTTGAATCAATGATGGTTATGTTTCCTAACCATAGACATGAGTTGTCATTTGATTAACGGGATCACATCATTAGAGAATGATGTGATTGACTTGACCCATCCGTTAGCTTAGCACGATGATCGTTTAATTTGTTGCTATTGCTTTCTCCATAACTATACATGTTCCTATGACTATGAGATCAGGCAACTCCTGAATACCGGAGGAACACTTTGTGTGCTACCAAATGTCACAACGTAATTGGGTGATTATAAAGGTTCTCTACATGTGTCTCCGATGGTGTTTGTTGAGTTGGCATGGATCAAGATTAGGATTTGTCACTCCGATTGTCGGAGAGGTATCTCTGGGCCCTCTCGGTAATGTACATCACTATAAGCCTTGCAAGCAATGTAGCTAATGAGTTAGTTACGGAATGTAACATTAGAGAACGAGTAAAGAGAATTGTAGGTAATGAGATTGAAAGGTATTGGAATACCGACGATCGAATCTCGGGCAAGTAACATACCGATGACAAAGGGAACAATGTATACCGTTATGCGGTTTGACCGATAAAGATATTTGTAGAATATGTAGGAACCAATATGAGCATACAGGTTCCGCTATTGGTTATTGACCGGAGACATGTCTCGGTCATGTCTACATAGTTCTCGAACCCATAGGGTCCGCACGCTTAACGTTCGATGACGATCGGTATTACGAGTTTATGTGTTTCGATGTACCGAAGGTAGTTCGGAGTCCCGGGTTTGATCACGGACATGACGAGGAGTCTCGAAATGGTCGAGATGTAAAGATCGATATATTGGAAGCCTATGTTTGGACATCGGAATGGTTCCGGGTGAAATCGGGAATATACCGGAGTCCCGGGAGGTTACCGAAGACCCCCAAGAGGTATATGGGCCTTATTGGGCCTTAGTGGAAGAGGGGAGAAAGAAGCAAAGTAGGGGGCAGCCCCCATAATCCCAATCCGAATTGGGAGGGCGGCCGGCCCCCCTTTCCTTCCTTCTTCCCTCTCCTTCCTTCTCTCCTAGAACCAACAAAGGGAACGGGGGAATCCTACTGCCGGTGGGAGTAGGACTCCTTGGGGCGCGCCTAGAGAGGCCGACCCCGTCCCCCTCCTCCACTCCTTTATATATGGGGGAGGGGGCACCCCATAGACACACAAGTTGATCATTGATCTTTAGCCGTGTGCGGTGCCCCCTGATACGTCTCCGTCGTATCTACTTTTCCAAACACTTTTGCCCTTGTTTTGGATTCTAACTTGCATGATTTGAATGGAACTAACCCGGACTGACGCTGTTTTCAGCAGAATTACCATGGTGTTATTTATGTGCAGAAACAAACGTTCTCGGAATGACCTGAAACTTCACGGAGCCACTTTTTAGAAAATATGAAAAATACCTGCAAAAGATGAAGGACAGGGGCCCACCACCTCTCCACGAGGGTGGGGGCGCGCCTGTGTTGGTGATATGCCCTAGAGGAAATCATGTATGATGATATTTCCTATGTGTTTATGAATAAAGATAGTCCTTGGACATTATCAATGATGTGTATCAGCAAGTACGTGACTTGTTTGTGGGACTATGCATTGTATGATGACTGTCCTAAAAGGTCCCTAGTCGAAAGTGCTGTGTGGACGCGCAGCCAACTAGACTAGCATATGACACGGTCGATGGCTTGGTCTCACTAGCCATGGAGCATTGGATGCTAACCAGATAATATGGACTTGGAAGGATCTGGTCGTATTCGATGTAGTCGGATCCGAGTTGAGATAAGGTCCGAGTCGGACAGACCCAACTATGAGATGCAGCGATATGTCATCTGTGAGTCTCTAGTACAACATATGTTCTATGTCCTAAGACCTGAGCTGACGCATGTACTCGGGATGGTGACAGACTTGCTTTGGGGCGACCAAATGCTACTCCGTAACTGGGTAGTTATAAAGGTAGGTTTCGGGTTTATCCAGAACCATGCTGCGAGACGTGGTCGAGGGGCCCCTCGTGTGATCCGACCAGGATAAGCATGGCCATGCGACAAGGATTATGAGATAATCTGGTTTGTGGTCGGCATCACTAGAACGAGAAAGAGTTCGGGCCAGCACAAGGATGACAGACTCGCCTTGAGCTCGACAACATATATCGTGTGGCAAAAGGAATGGAAGTGTGATGTACAGGTTCGCTAACTAGCTTAGTCTGCTTGGTGTTCGGCATGCCTTGCTAGAGGCCGCTACCAACCGTGCAGTTCCGAGGTCATCCGAACTACGACCAAGCCGACTTGAACCTAAGGGGTCGCGCGCTTAAGGGAAGGAACCTACGAGGTCGGATCCGAGAACACTGGTTGAATGTGATCCGAACTGTATTCGGATTGTGACCGAGTAGACTTATGGGCTTTAGGGTCCATGCGAGGCCCAAGTGTTGAGCCCGCGACGGACGCCTATATGTAGTGGAGGTGCCTCACACTCACGCGGTTGATCTCTTCGGCGCTGTCACTAGGGTTTGCATGTGTTCCGAAAAGACACCTCCACTCGCCGCCGGTTGTGTGATCAGACCTAGCAGTCTGCCGCGCGACGTTCCTCCTGCACGTGCGGATACCATTAGAGGCGGTGCACTTGTGTCTCTCTGGCGAACCTGTACGTGGGAACCGACCACCGGTTGTACGAGGGAGATCGGACGAGGAGGAGACGTTCCACGCGGATGCGCTGCCCCAACACTTCTTCCGCTGCACGGCACTGCGCGTCTAGTGGTAACGAACTGCGGTCCCTCTCCCGTAGCATGTTCTTAGTTGTTCTGCGCGTAGGAAATTTTAATTTGCAGTCGACGGACCCTACCGTAGATCCCAACAGTGGTATCAGAGCCTCTGCTATAGGATTTGGATTCAGATCATATGCATATTAGATATGTGGAGGCAATAGATGAGATCTGTTGTCATTGATAAGATTGGCTGTGTGCACGGTTGATGAGATCAACTACACATGTGGATCGATCTGGCTATGTTTTCTGTTGATTAGGATCGATGAGGTCGTGACACGATCTACCCCTACCGGTCGGTTATCCGCCATCTGGGTTAACAGTGAAACGTAAATCTGAATCGGATTTGCGATAATCGATCAGATCGGTCAGATTAGAGAATTCGGCGTGATCGGAGTTCAGATGTGATCTGTAATTTCCGAAAATGTCGGGCGCTGCCCGCACCTGCGAGGGGAGCTGCCCCTTTGAACCCCACCCGCTAACCGGCTAGCGGGACTGCCGTGTGCGTAGCGCCTTGTATTTCGTACACGATCACTCAAACCGGTAGAATGCGATTCTATGCATAACTTTATTTTGCAGGGTTTGATGTGAATAGTATCGCTCATGTGTATGTGATGCATGTGTGTAAATTATACATGGCCTGCATGTCATGTTTGTCAGCCGACAGGAGCCAAAGTGCTGTCATTATATTGTATAATGATCTGCGTGTCGACTTGTGACTCTATGTAAAATTCATTACTAGATGTAGTAGTTGGATAATAGAGATCAGGTTGGTGGCTTGGCGTCCCGGCGTGACAAACAAGATGGAGTTCCTAGATGGTCATCTGAGTCGGAGCCAACCCGGAAGAACATCCATGAAGGAGCCATACTATTTCACAATATGTGTTTATTTGTGATTGTTATGCTTCCTTGTTTTCTATGCATGTTAGAATGGTATAAAGATCCCTCATGAATATCAAGCGAATTGCCATCCCCGGTGTTGCACCTTCGCACGTCAAGTACATCTAGTAGTGGGCTCATAAAATTGGGGTGCTGCTAGGTGTCCTTGAACTGAAGGGTTCATGTCGGACACGGACATGCACTGCATTAGGTTGACTTGACAAGGCTATCAAAACGGTTTTGGGCCTTGTGGCAAAAGAGATCGGGAGCCGGGGTATGAGATACCTACCCGACCGACAGGAGTCGTATAGAGATACGATTAGCAAGGAGTTGCTTACCGGATAGGCATGTTGTCCAGCAGTGATGCTAAAGCTCACTAGTCGCATGTGCTAGTCGGATCCTGAATCACTGAGAGTTTGCGGAGGGATGCTGACTTCAGTGGGAGTATTTTTGTTTAAGGCTAAAATTACTCTACATAAACACATTGCTTAGTGATTGCATATTTTTCTATTGTATATCAATGGCACCACCTGCTCAACCCAACTTTGCATTGAAATCAATTCTGGAAAAGGATAAATTGAATGGAACAAACATTACTACCTGGTATAGAAATTTGAGAATTGTTCTCAAGCATGATAAAAAGGAACATGTTCTAGAGGATCCGCTTCCAGAGGAACCTGCCGATAATGCTAGTACCACAACCAAGAATGCCTACCAGAAATTCGTTGATGAATCAAACGAGATCAACTGCCTCATGCTGGCTTGTATGGAGCCCGATTTGCAGCAGCATTTCGAAGACGTTGGGGCTTTCGATATGATCGAGAGTCTCAAGAGCATGTTTCAGGTGCAGGCTAGGACCGAAAGGTTCAACGTCTCGCGATCCTTGATGGATTGTAAGCTGAAGGAAGGTGATCCACTGAGCCCACATGTGATAAAGATGATCGGATATGTGCAAGCTTTGGATCGTTTGGGCTTCTCGCTCTTGGATGAGCTAGCTACTGATACAGTTCTGGGTTCTCTTCCGCCCAGCTATGGGACGTTCATCTCGAACTATCATATGCATGGCATGGATAAGAAGCTCACTGAATTGCATGGGATGCTCAAAGTGGCTGAGCAGGATATTAAGAAAGGCACGCATCAAGTGTTGATGGTGCAGAAATCGGCTAAGTTCAAGAAGATTTGGTCTAAGAAGAAGGCTAAGGCAAAGGGCACGGAGATGGTAACCTCCGCCGCTGCACCGAAGTCTGGACCGGACTCAAAGACCATTTGCTATCATTGCAAGGAAACTGGTCACTTGAAGAGGAACTGTAGCAAGTGGCTTGCAGAGCATGGCAAGAAGGCCGGGAATGCTGCTTCAGGCAAAGGTACACTTGTTGCATATGTTATAGACATTTACCTTGCTGACATACCTAGTAGCTCTTGGGTATTTGATACCGGGTCGGTTGTTCATATTTGCAACTCAATGCAGGGGCTGGTAAGAACTAGGCGTGTGGCACAAGGGGAGATTGACATCAGGGTCGGCAACAAAGCAAGAGTTGCAGCGTTGGAGGTCGGCACGATGCACCTCCAACTTCCTTCTCAGTTTATTTTGGAATTGAATAATTGTTATTACATTCCTGCACTTAGTCAGAACATTATTTCTGTCTCATGCTTGATGAGTCAGGGTTATGAATTCAATTTAAAGGACAATGGTTGTTCGATTTATTTGAATGGTATGTTCCACGGCTATGCGCACATTGTTGATGGATTATTTATATTGAATCTAGAACAGGAACCGGTCTATAACGTGAATGTCAAGACGCATAAGCCCAATGAGATAAATCCAACATACTTCTGGCATTGCCGGCTTGCAAACATTAGTCTGAAATGCATGAAGAAGCTCCATGATGGTGACTCCTAACTTCGACCGACTTTGGGTCGTTTGAGACATGCGAATCATGCTTGATCGGCAAGATGACTAAGTCTCCTTTCGCAAAGAGTTGCGAGAGGGCATCCGAGCTGTTGGAACCGATACACAGTGATGTGTGTGGACCAATGAGCACAACTGCCAGAGGTGGCTATCAGTACTTCGTGACTTTTACCAATGACTTGAGTAGATATGGATATATCTATTTGATGAGGCACAAGTCACAGACTTTTGAAAAGTTCAAAGAGTTTCAAAACGAGGTGGAGAATCATCTCGGCAAGACTATAAAACTTCTGCGATATGATCGTGGAGGTGAGTACATGAGCCAGGAGTTTGATGATCATCTGAAAAGCAGAGGTATAGTACCTTGATGACCCACAAGTATAGGGGATCAATCATAGTCCTTTCGATAAGTAAGAGTGTCGAACCCAATGAGGAGCAGAAGAAAATGATAAGCGGTTTCCAGCAAGGTATTCTCTGCAAGTACTGAAATAAGTGGTAATAGATAGTTTTGTGAATAGATAATTTGTAACGAGCAACAAGTAACAAAAGTAAATAAGGTGTAGCAAGGTGGCCCAATCCTTTTTGTAGCAAAGTACAAGTCTGGACAAACTCTTATAAGATGTAAAGCGCTCCCGAGGACACATGGGAATATCATCAAGCTAGTTTTCATCACGTTCATATGATTCACGTTCGGTACTTTGATAATTTGGTATGTGGGTGGTCCGGTGTGGGTACTGCCCTTACTTGGACAAGCATCCCACTTATGATTAACCTCTATTGCAAGCATCCGCAACTACAACAAAATTATTAAGGTAAACCTAACCATAGCATGAAACATATGGATCCAAATCAGCCCCTTACGAAGCAACGCATAAACTAGGGTTTAAGCTTCTGTCACTCTAGCAACCCATCATCTACTTATTACTCCCCAATGCCTTCCTCTAGGCCCAAATAATGGTGAAGTTCTTGCTCTCAGTATTTTTTATATATTTGGAAAACATCTTCAGTGAAGTTTCAGGACTTTTGGAGCTGTGCAGAATAGGTCTCTAATATTTGCTCCTTTTCCAGCCCAGAATCCCAGCTGCCGGCATTCTCCCTCTTTATGTAAACCTTGTAAAATAAGAGAGAATAGGCATAAGTATTGTGACATAATGTGTAATAACAGCCCATAATGCAATAAATATCAATATAAAAGCATGATGCAAAATGGACGTATCAACTCCCCCAAGCTTAGACCTCGCTTGTCCTCAAGCGAAAAGCCGAAATCGAAAAATATGTCCACATGTTTAGAGATTGAGGTGTCGATAAAAATAAAATACGGACATGAGGGCATCATGATCATTCTTAGAACAACAACTTATATAATTCTTGTCATATGATCTCTAATGCTAGAGTAATAATTCAATCACAATATCAAGTATGAATCGTAAACTTTATTGAAAACAAACAAACTACAATCTCAGTCATTAAAGCAATTGCAATTTATCATAACATAGGAAAGAGTCAATGTATAAGATCTTTTCAGCAAGTCCACGTACTCAACTATCATATAATCTTTCACAATTGCTGACACTCACGCAATACTTATGGGTACGGAGTTTTAATCAGACACAGAGAAAGATAGGGGCTTATAGTTTTGCCTCCCAACGTTTTACCTCAAGGGTAATGTCAACAGTAATAGTTCATGAAAACTCACATCCAATTAGCCATATATACCAGGATCTTTCCAACATATTGTGCTTGCCAAAGGATAAAGTGTAAAAAGGAAGGGTGAAAATCACCATGACTCTTTATGAAATGTAGGAGATAAAAGTAAAAGATAGGCCCTTCGTAGAGGGAAGCAGAGGTTGCCATGCGCTTTTATGGTTGGATGCAAAAAATCTTAATGCGAAAGAACGTCACTTTATCTTGCCACTTGTGATATATACCTTTATTATGCAGTCTGTCGCTTTTATTACTTCCATATCACACGCTCGTATAAAACTTATTTCCTCCACACCAATCAATCATGCATATTCAGAGAGAAATTTTTATTGCTTGCATCGATGACAACTTACTTGATGGATCTTGCTCAATCCATAGGTAGATATGGTGGACTCTTATGGCAAGACTGGTTTAAGGCTATTTGGAAGCACAAGTAGTATCTCTACTTGGTGCAATGAATTTGGCTAGCATGAGGGGGAAAGGCAAGCTCATCATGTTGGAAAATCCAAGACAATATAATTTATCTCAGATGTAAGAAAACATAACCCATTACGTTGTCTTCCTTGTCCAATGTCAACTCTTTAGCATGTCATATTTTAATGAGTCCTCACAATCATAAAGGATGTCCAAGATAGTATATTTATATGTGAAGACTTCTCTTTCTTTATTACTTCCTATTAATTGCAACGATGACCAAAACTGTGTTTGTCAACTCTCAACAACTTTTATTCATCATACTCTTTCTATGTGAACTCATTACTCTCCATAAGACTCATATGATCTCTTTGTTTCTTTTTATTTCTTTCTCTTTTCTTTTATTCACTTAGGATCATGGCAAAATAATCAAGCCCTTGACTCAATACTAATCTTTATTATATAGCTCACGGACTCGATTACATAGAAGGATAATAAAGCAAAACTCACAACTAGATCATACTAAGAACTTTTATTCTACTAGATCAAGATATTACCAAAAGGATCGAACTAAGAAAAACAGTAAAGATAAAAGTGATGGTGATACGATACCGGGGCACTCCCCCAAGCTTGGCAGTTTCCAAGTGGAGTGCCCATACCCATGTGATTATGTCTCTCTTTTCGGGGATGGTGATGTGATATTCTTGGCGATGACGCCCCTCAAGATACGGTTCTCCTCCTCAAGCTTGTTGACTTGCTGCTTGAGGTCCATTATTTCCTTTTGGAGTTTTCCTGTAACAGCCAAAGCTCCCTGCACCCAAGGGTGTTGCATAGCTGTGGGAGAACCAGTGACACTCTTTTTAATATTCTCATAAGAAAGAAATCTAACATTGGAAGGGATAACCAAGTTTGGAATAGCTGAGCTCTGCAGTTCTCCCATTGTGAATCCAGCTTGGAGGCGAGAAGTGACTTCTTGATCCTCTTCCATGGCATCTATCTTCTTCAAATCAGCCTCCATCTCTTCCTCTGTTGCTGGCCCAAAGGGGTCAACATGATTGTTTGTCGTTGATCTCGGTGCCAGATGAGACACCCGGCTCTCCCCGACTGACTCTTGCAAAGACATCTTGCTCTAATCTGCAGCAGCAACAGCTCGAAACACAAACAGGAGATAATTGCGTGATACGGGAGTCAAAACCTCCGGGAGATTATATAATGAATTTTTACCGACCAAAATGCGTGTCGTGTACGAAAACGGAGTCCGGAGAGCACACGAGGTGCCCACGAGGTAGGGGGGCGCGCCCAGTAGGGTAGGGCGTGCCCTCCACCCTCATGGAGCCCTCGTGTCCTTCCCGAACTAATGCTTATTTTTCTATTCTTTTAAATATTCCAAAATGGAGAAATATTGCCTTAAAAACCGTTTTGGAGTCGGTTTACTTACCGTACCACATACCTATTCCTTTTCGGTGTCTGAAACGTTCCGGAAAGTGTCCCTTATGTATTCCTCTGGGGTTACGGTTTCAATAACATTGGTTTCAGCATTTATGGGATTACCTGAGATATAATGTTTGATTCTTTGACCATTCACCACCTTCGGATTTGTGCCTTCGAAGTTGTTAATATTTATGGCATCGGAACGGTAGACCTCCTCGATAATGTAAGGACCTTCCCATTTAGAGAGAAGTTTTCCTGCAAAAAATCTTAAACGAGAGTTGTATAGCAATACATAATCACCTACATTAAACTCACGCTTTTGTATCCTTTTGTCATGCCATCTTTTAACTTTTTCTTTAAACAACTTGGCATTTTCATAGGCTTGGGTTCTCCATTCATCAAGTGAGCTAATAGCAATAACCTCTTCTCACCGGCAGGTTTAAAATCATAATTAAGTTCTTTAATAGCCCAATAAGCCTTGTGTTCTAGTTCGAGAGGTAAGTGACATGCTTTTCCATAGACCATTTCATACGGAGACATACCCATAGGATTTTTATATGCAGTTCTATAAGCCCATAATGCATCAAGTTTCTTGGACCAATTCTTTCTAGACCTATTAACAGTCTTTTGCATAATTAATTTGAGTTCTCTATTACTCAATTCTACTTGCCCACTAGACTGAGGGTGATAAGGAGATGCAATTCTATGATTACCATCATATTTAGCAAGCATTTTACGGAAAGAACCATGAATAAAATGTGAACCACCATTAGTCATTAAATATCTAGGGACTCCAAATCTTGGAAAAATAACTTCTTTAAGAATTTTAATAGAAGTGTTATGATCAGCACTACTAGTTGGAATAGCTTATACCCACTTAGTAACGTAATCAAGAGCAACTAAAATATGTGTATAACCATTAGAGGAAGGAAAAGGTCCCATATAGTCAAAGCCCCAAACATTAAATGGTTCAATAACAAGTGAATAATTCATAGGAATTTCTTGACATCTACTAATATTACCAATTCTTTGACATTCATCACAAGATAAGACAAACTTACGGGCATCCTTGAAGAGAGTAGGCCAATAAAAACCTGATTGTAGTACCTTATGTGTAGTTCTATCTCCAGCATGGTGTCCTCCATAAGCTTCAGAGTGACACTTGCGTAGGATCTGTTCCTGTTCATGCTCAGGTACACAACGTCTAATAACACCATCTACTCCTTCTTTATAAAGATGTGGGTCATCCCAAAAGTAATGCCTCAAATCATAGAAGAACTTTTTCTTCTACTGGTATGTGAAACTAGGTGGTATAAACTTAGCAACAATGTAATTAGCATAATCAGCATACCATGTGTAGCAACTAGACCTCAAACGGTCCAATCTCTGTGTTCCAGTGTCATCCCTGGATCAGTAATACTGACACCGCACAATACTTGAAGGATTTATAACAGAGTAGCAATCACACACTTATTACAACGAGTGTCTCAGAAGAGAACTTATGACAATAAATATGGCTTAAGGCCATCTAATAATGATAACAGCGGAAGTCTTGGAAGATAAGTGAGTCCATCAACTCCAACGGCATCACTGAGTATAGAACCACGACCTAAGGCACCTTACTCGTCATCTGAAAAGTCTGCAACATGAACGTTGCAGCCCGAAACGGGTCAGCACATGGAATATGCTGGCAAAGTAACACATAGATAGCAATGAAAGCATAGGCTATACTACATGCATATTTGGCTGGTGGAAAGCTCTATGGTTACAGTTTTGCGTAAAGCCAATTTTTCCCTACTGCAAAGGAATAAATTTTATTTAACTATCATGGTAGTTGTTAAATATTGAGAGTGTAGACACCCTCTCAATCCCAATTAAGCATCATCATTCAAAACCCAACAATATTAATTAAAGTACCATGATGAGATTCACATGATAATCCAAGTACTAGATACGCAAGTTGTCCATAACTGGGGACACGGCTAACCATGATTAGTTTATACACTCTGCAGAGGTTTGCGCACTTTTCCCCACAAGACTCGATCTCCTCCGTTGGGATTCTCGCACTACATGGTGTTTGAGAAGCGGGTGACTGAGACATAGTCTTTCAGAAGCGCTAGCACCTTACGATCGGGTAGACCGTTACACCTACTTTCCCCTACATCTGCTAGTCTACCACTGTAAGAGTTCGCACGACTTAATCAACTATGCTAGAGCCCATAGTAGCTTGTGGCTACACACGGAAGTTTCTAGTATGAATAATCTCATGATCCCTTTGAGCCTGGGTGGCGGTCCAAAAGAAAAACAGGCAATCGCTGGAATACCCAGGTGCCTCAATCCACCCAGATGTGTATTTAAGTTGCCACCTTAGATAAACCATTAATTAACAATCTCACATCTGTCATGGAAACACTCACCCAATCCACGTCTACTAGCATAGCAGGGCAATAAGCAAACGTAGAAGTAACTCCCAAAGGTTTGATAAAGAAACAGGTAATAGGTACTACCTCATCTACTTCCCAAAACCCACAATTTAATTAGATCCTAATCATGCAATGTGTGAGGATTGATCTAATGCAATAAAACTGGGTAGTAGGAGGTATGATCAAAGTGTTACTTGCCTTGCTGATGATCCGCGAAACCTAGCGATTCGAAGTAGCAAGCGACGCACTCCGGGTACTCTATCGCAAAAAAACAAACATACAATAAGTACTCAACTAATGTACATGTAAAACTCAAATAAGAGATCTAACCAGAAAGTTCAACTTAAGAACTTCGGTTGGCAAAAAGAATCAAATCAAACGAAGCAACGAAAAACAAATGGCAAAAGAAACAAACTTCGTTTACTGTTCTGGATCTAGGTCAAATTTTACTGAAGCAAAAACTTGTTTGAGTTGGTTAAACAGAAAGAGGGTTTCGAGATGAAACTCCGGGCGCTTGAATCGCCTGATTCTGATAAACGATCGAAAAGTTATACTAGATCGAAAATCGGATCAAAATTCGCGATCAGAAATAATCGCGGAATAATCCGAGAAAAAGAAAAACGACGAACAGATTAACGAACGAATGTTCGTTATCTGGATCTAAATGATGAACGCATTCGTTAAAACAAACGAACGAGCGAACGCTCGCTAATTAACCTAAACCGGGAAAAACCGATCAAAGAAAAAAAATGGAAACTAAAAAAACGAACGAAAACCGGCGAAAACCAACGGTTTTTCAAAAAAAACGGCAGCGGGGCAACCTCGGCGGGCGGGTCCGGCGGCGGCTCCGGCGGTGGCGGCGGCGGCTAGGGTTAGGGTTTGCGGGGCGGCGGCGGCTTGGGCTAATCGGGCCCCGGGGTGGCGCTATATAAAGGGCCCGGCCGGAGGAGTCCCGTCCGATCCCGGCCCGAAGTCGGTTCTTTTTTTAATAATTACGCGCAGAAAAACAAACAAAATAAATACTAAACGGACTACACAAATCCCGAAATAAATTTTCCCCGGCTTCTAAAATCAAGCCGCACAGGATGACCATTTATTTGGGGCCTAAATGCAATTTTGGAAACCGCGCATTTTTCCTAAATTCAAATAAAATAGCAAATAAAACCAAAATAAAATCTTATTTGATTTTATTATAAAATCCACAGTATTTCTTTGTTTTGGGAAAGCCATTTTATTCCCTCTCTCATATTTTGTGATTGAAATAATTGGAGATAAAATAAATAAAATCAAATGATCCTATTTTCAAAATTTTGAGAAACTCAAATATGAAAATAACGAGACCCCAACTCTCTCAGAGGGTCCTTGAGTTGCGTAGAATTTCTAGGATCAACCAAAATGCAATAAAATAGGATATGCAATGATGCTCTAATGTATAACATTCCAAATTGAAAATTTGGGATGTTACACCATGGAGCAGTATGAGAGGCATTTATGACATTTAATTGCTCATCAGGAAAGCTATCATCAATAGGTAGTGGGTCATCAAGCACATTTTCTAACCTAGACAAGTTGTCTGCAACAGGGTTCTCAGCTCCTTTTCTATCAACAATATGCAAATCAAATTCTTGTAGCAAGAGAACCAATCTAATAAGTCTAGGTTTAGCATCTTTCTTTTTCATAAGATATTTAATAGCAGCATGATCAGTGTGAATAGTTACTTTAGAATCAACAATATAAGGTCTAAACTTATCACAAGTAAATACAACTGCTAAGAATTCTTTTTCAGTAGTAGCATAATTTCTTTGAGCATTGTCTAGAGTTTTACTAGCATATTGAATAACATTTAGTTTCTTATCAACTCTTTGTCCTAGAACAGCACCTACAGCATAATCACTAGCATCACACATAATTCAAAGGGTAAATTCCAATCAGGTGGCTGAACAATAGGTGCAGAGATCAATGCTTTCTTAAGTATTTAAAATGCTTCTACACAATCATCATCAAAAACAAATGGTATATCTTTTTGTAATAAATTAGTCAGAGGCTGAGAGATTTTTGAGAAGTCCTTAATGAACCTCCTATAAAAACCGGCATGACCAAGGAAACTTCTTATACCGTTGATGTCCTTGGGACATGGCATCTTTTCAATAGCATAAACCTTGGCTTTATCAACTTCAATACCTCTTTCAGAAACTTTAGGCCCCAAGACAATACCTTCATTAACCATAAAGCGGCACTTTTCCCAATTCAATACAAGATTAGTTTCTTCATATCTCTGCAAAACTCGATCAATGTTGCTCAAGCAGTCATCAAAAGAAGATCCATAGACGGAAAAGTCGTCCATGAAAACCTCACAAATCTTTTCACAAAAGTCAGAGAATATAGCCATCATGCATCTTTGAAAGGTTGCAGGTGCATTACATAAACCAAAAGGCATACGTCTATAATCAAAAGTACCAAAAGGGCATGTAAAAGTAGTCTTTGATTGATCTTTGGCTGACACAGGTATTTGAGAGAAACCAGAATAGCCATCTAGAAAGCAAAAATGTGTATATTTGGACAATCTTTCTAGCATTTGATCGATAAAAGGTAAGGGAATGATATTTTTTAGTAGCCTTATTTAATTTGCGGAAATCAATTACCATTCTATAACCTGTAATAATTCTTTGAGGAATCAATTCATCTTTATCATTAGGAACAACAGTAATCCCTCCCTTCTTAGGGACACAATGGACAGGGCTTACCCATTGACTATCAGCAATGGGATAAATTATACCTGCCTCAAGGAGCTTTAGTATCTCCTTTCTTACCACTTCTTTCATTTTAGGATTCAGTCGGCGTTGATGATCACGAACTGGTTTAGCATCTTCTTCCAAATTAATTTTATGTTGACATAGAGTGGGACTAATGCCCTTAAGATCATCAAGAGTATACCCAATAGCAGCACGGTGCTTCTTCAGAGTTTTCAATAATCTCTCTTCTTCATGTTCTGAAAGGTTAGCACTAATAATAACAGGATATATCTTTTTCTCATCAAGATAAGCATATTTAAGTGTATCAGGTAACGGTTTAAGCTCAAACACGGGATCACCCTTGGGTGGAGGAGGATCCCCTAGGATTTCAACAGGTAAATTATTTTTCAGAATAGGTTCCTGTTTAAAGAATACTTCATCTAATTCCCTTCTTTCATTCATAAACATATCATTTTCATGGTCTAGCAAATATTGTTCTAAAGGATCAATAGGAGGTACGACAATAGAAGCAAGACCAATAATTTCGTCCTTACTAGGTAATTCTTCTTCACGATGTTGTCTACTAAATTTAGAAAAATCAAATTCATGAGTCATATCATCTAAACCGATAGTAACAACATCCCTTTTGCAATCTATGGTAGCATTAATAGTATTTAGGAAGGGTCTACCAAATATAATGGGACAAAAGCTATCTTGTGGGGAATCAAGAACAAGAAAATCAGCATGATATTTAGTTTTCCCACACAAGACTTCAACATCTCTAACAATTCCCATTGGTGAAATAGTATCTCTATTGGCAAGTTTAATTGTGACATCAATACCTTCCATCTCAGTAGGTGCAATATCATGCATAACTTCTTGGTATAAGGAATAAGGTATTGCACTAGCACTAGCACCCATATCACATAAGCCATGATAACAATGATCTCCTATTTTAACAGAAATAACAGGCATGCCTAGCACAGGTCTAGGTTTATCTTTATCATGGGGTTTAGCAATTCTAGCAGTTTCATTACAGAAATAAATAACATGCCCATCTATATTATCAGACAAGAGATCTTTAACAATAGCAATATTAGGTTCAACTTTAACTTGCTTAGGAAGTGTATATGTTTTAATATTGCTTTTACAAACTACAATTGAAGCTTTAGCATGATCCTTTATCCTGACAGGGAAATGTGGTTTCTCAACATAAGAAGTAGGAACAATAGGATCATTATAAGTGATAGTCTTTTCTTCAACTTTAATAGGTGCAGCTAATTTTACTTCTATGGGAGGATGATATTTAAACCACTTCTCCTTGGGGAGATCAACATAAGCAGCAAAAGATTCACAGAAAGAAGCTACTATCTCAGAGTCAAGTCCATATTTAGTGCTAAATTTACGAAAAATATCGGTATCCATAAAAGATTTAACACAATCAAAACTAGGTGTCATACCTGACTCCTTACCATTGTCGAGGTCCCAATCTTCAGAGTTGCGTTTAATTCTTTCTAATAAATCCCATTTGAATTCAATAGTCTTCATCATAAAAGAGCCAACACAAGAAGTATCAAGCATGGTGCGATTGTTACCAGAAAGCCGAGCATAAAATTTTTGAATAGTAATTTCTCTTAAGAGCTCATGATTGGGGCATGAATATAACATTGACTTAAGCCTCCCCCAAGCTTGAGCGATGCTTTCTCCTTCGCGAGGCCAAAAATTATATATATAATTGCGATCACGATGAACAAGATGCATAGGATAAAACTTCTGATGAAATTCCAATTTCAATCGTTTGTAATTCCAAGACCTCATATCATCACATATCCTATACCATGTCGATGCATCTCCCCTAAAAGATAAGGGGAATACCTTCTACTTAACAACATCTCCGGGTACACCTGCAAGCTTAAATAATCCACAAACTTCATCCACACATATCAAATGTTCATCAGGATGTTTTGTTCCATCTCCTAAAAAAGAATTAGCTAGCAGTTTTTCTATCATACCCGAAGGAACTTCAAAGCAAACATTTTCATTTTCATATTCATCTTCAGTAGGTTCAGTAGGTTGATGAGCAACTCTTTTCTCTACTGGTCGGGGTGAAGATACCCCGAACAAGCCCCTCAGAGGATTACCTTCCATGGTAGTAAATTTCAGCACACTATATGAATTTTTCGTTACCAAATTCCACCTACCAAAGGCGCTTCACTCCCCGGCAACGGCGGTAGAAAAGAGTCTTGATGACCCACAAGTATAGGGGATCTATCGTAGTCCTTTCGATAAGTAAGAGTGTCGAACCCAACGAGGAGCAGAAGGAAATGATAAGTGGTTTCCAGCAAGGTATTCTCTGCAAGTACTAAAATAAGTGGTAACAGATAGCTTTGTGAATAGATAATTTGTAACGAGAAACAAGTAAAAAAAGTAAATAAGGTGCAGCAAAGTGGCCCAATCCTTTTTGTAGCAAAGGACAAGCCTGGACAAACTCTTATAAGATGTAAAGCGCTCCCGAGGACACATGGGAATATCGTCAAGCTACTTTTCATCATGTTCATATGATTCGCGTTCGGTACTTTGATAATTTGGTATGTGGGTGGACCGCTGCTTGGGTACTACCCTTACTTGGACAAGCATCCCGCTTATGATTAACATCTATTGCAAGCATCCGCAACTACAACGAAAGTATTAAGGTAAACCTAACCATAGCATGAAACATATGGATCCAAATCAGCCCCTTACGAAGCAATGCATAAACTAGGGTTTAAGCTTCTGTCACTCTAGCAACCCATCATCTACTTATTACTCCCCAATTCGTTCCTCTAGGCCCAAATAATGGTGAAGTTCTTGCTCTCAGTATTTTTTTATATATTTGGAAAACATCTTCTGTGAAGTTTCAGGACTTTTGGAGCTGTGCATAATAGGTCTCTAATATTTGCTCCTTTTCCAGCCCAGAATCCCAGCTGCCGGCATTCTCCCTCTTTATGTAAACCTTGTAAAATAAGAGAGAATAGGCATAAGTATTGTGACATAATGTGTAATAACAGCCCATAATGCAATAAATATCGATATAAAAGCATGATGCAAAATGGGCGTATCATACCTCAGCTCATACCTCCGAGTACGCCACAGAGAAATGGTGTATCAGAATGAAGGAATCACACCTTGTTGGACATGGTTCGATCTATGATGAGAAATTCGGATTTACCCTTGTCATTCTGGGGATACGCTCTAGAAACTGCAGTTTTCACACTTAGCAGGGTACCATCAAAATCCGTAGACAAGACACCACATGAGATGTGGACCGGGAAGAGTCCCAGTTTGTCTTTTCTAAAGATTTGGGGTTGTGAAGCATTTGTCAAGAAACTTATGTCAGACAAGCTTACACCCAAGTCAGATAAATGCATATTCGTGGGATATCCGAGGGAAACCTTGGGATATAACTTCTACAACCGGGAAGAGAACAAAGTGTTTGTTGCTCGGAACGGGGTTTTCCTTGAGAAAGAGTTTCTCAGTCGGGAGGCCAGCGGGAAGACGGTCCAACTCGAAGAAATTTGAGGACCACTCGGGGACGGCTTGGCTGGTGATGAGATCATACCGGAGTCAGTCAGGGAACCCATAGTGGAAGCGGCACCGGAACCACGGAGGTCGGAAAGATTGCACAGAGTGCGTGATGTATTGTTGCTAGAAAGTGACGAGCCGGCCACATATGCGGAAGCGATGATGAGCCCAGATTCTGAGGCATGGCTGGAGGCCATGAGATCCGAGTTAAAGTCCATGGATGAGAATCAAGTTTGGGACTTGGTTGATCCGCCGTCTAGCGTAACGACCATTGGTTGCAAATGGGTCTTTAAGAAGAAAACCGATGTGGATGGAAATGTTCAGATCCACAAATCTCGGCTTGTTGCTAAGGGTTATGGACAAGTTCAAGGAATTGACTACGACAAGACTTACTCTCCGGTAGCGATGCTGAAGTCGGTGAGCATTGTATAAGCTATAGCTGCATATTTCGATTACGAGATATGGCAGATGGATGTCAAGACGGCTTTCCTTCATGGAAATTTAACCGAGGACGTTTATATGATACAGCCGGAGGGTTTTGTCGATCCGACTAGCACTAGTAAGGTATGCAAGCTCAAGAGATCCATTTATGGGTTGAGGCAAGCATCTCGGAGCTAGAATATTTGTTTTGATGAGGTCATCACTAGTTTCGGCTTCATCAAAAGCGAAGAGGACTCTTGTTTATACAAGAAGTTAAGTGGGAGCTCGATAGTGTTTTTGATCTTGTATGTGGATGACATACTACTGATCAGAAATGATATTTCGATGCTGAACTCAGTCAAGGATTCATTGAATGGCAAGTTTTCGATGAAGGACCTTGGTGAGGCAATGTACATTTTAGGCATTAAGATCTATAGATATAGATCAAGGAGGCTGCTCGGCTTAAGCCAGAGCGCGTACATAGATAAAGTGTTGGAGCGGTTCAACATGAGTGAGGCAAAGAAAGGGTTCTTGCCACTCTCACATGGTATAAGGCTAAGCGAGACTCAGAGTCCTTCGACATCTGATGAGCGAAGCAGGATGAGTAGGATTCCATATGCCTCGGCAATCGGATCTGTCATGTATGCCATGATATGTACGTGTCCCTATGCTGCTTTTGCAATAAGCCTAACAAGTAGATACCAGGCCAACCCTGGTGAGAGTCACTGGGCAGCGGTAAAGACTATTTTGAAGTACCTGAAAAGGACTAAAGAGATGTTCCTAGTTTATGGAGGTGAGGAAGAGCTCGTCGTAAGGGGTTACGCCGATGCTAGTTTCCAAACCGACAGAGATGCTTGTCGATCACAGTCCGGATTCGTGTACGTCATGAACGGAGGAGCAGTGAGCTGGATGAGTTCCAAGTAAGATACGGTGGCCGATTCTACTACAGAAGCTGAATACATTGCGGCTTGTGAAGCTGCAAAGGAAGGTGTTTGGATCCGGAACTTTCTGGATGATCTTGGTATTTTCCTAGCCTCGGTAAAACCATTGGACCTTTATTGTGATAATTCTGGTGCCATCGCACAAGCCAAGGAGCCAAGGAATCACCACAAGGTCAGACACATATATCGGAAATATCACTTGATATGAACGATCGTAAAGAGTGGTGATGTAGAGTTATGCAAAATTCACACGGATGCAAATGTTGCCGATCCGTTGACTAAGCCGCTTCCACAACCCAAGCATGAGGGGCACATTAGAGCTATGGGCATTCCATGTCTATTTGATTGACTCTAGTGCCAGTGGGAGATTGTTGGAGATATGCCCTAGAGGCAATCATGCATGATGATATTTCCTATGTGTTTATGAATAAAAATAGTCCTTGGACATTATCAATGATGTGTATCAGCAAGTACGTGACTTGTTTGTGGGACTATGCATTGTATGATGACTGTCCTAAAAGGTCCCTAGTAAAAAGGGATGTGTGGACGCGCAGCCAACCAGACTAGCATATGACACGGTCGATGGCTTGGTCTCACTAGCCATGGAGCATTGGATGCTAACCGGATAATATGGACTTGGAAGGATCTGGTCGGATTCGATGTAGTCGGATCTGAGTTGAGATCAGGTCCAAGTCGGACAGACCCAACTATGAGACGCAACGTAATGTCATCTATGAGTCTCTAGTACAACATATGTTCTATGTACTAAGACCTGAGCTGACGCATGTACTCGGGATGGTGACAGACTTGCTTTGGGCCGACCAAACGCTACTCCGTAACTGGGTAGTTATAAAGGTAGGTTTCGGGTTTGTCCAGAACCATGCTGCGAGATGTGGTCGAGCAAGATGGGATTTGCCCCTCCAACCAGGAGAGATATACTCTGGGCCCCTCATGTGATCCGTCCAGGATAAGCATGGCCATGCGACATGGATTATGAGATAATCCGGTTTGTGGTCGGCATCACTGGAACGAGAAAGAGGTCGGGCTAGCACAAGCATGACAGTCTAGCCTTGAGCTCGACAACATATATCGTGTGGCAAAAGGAATGGAAGTGTGATGTACTGGTTCACTAACCAGCTTCATAGTCTGCTTGGTGTTCGGCATGCCTTGCTAGAGGCCGCTACCAACCGTGCAGTTCAGAGGTGATCCGAACTGCGACCAAGCCGACTTGAACCTAAGGGGTCGCGCGCTTAAGGGAAAGAACCTACGAGGTCGGATACGAGGACACTGGTCGGATGTGATCCGAACTATAATTGGATTGTGACCGAGTAGACTTATGGGCTTTAGGGTCCATGCGAGGCCCAAGTGTTGAGCCCGCGACGGACGCCTATATGTAGTGGAGGTACCGCACACTCACGTGGTTGATTGCTTCAGCGCTGTCACTAGGGTTTGCATGTGTTGCGAAAAGACACCTCCACTCAGTGCCGGTTGTGTGATCGGACCTAGCAGTCTGCCGCACGACGTTCCTCCTGCATGCGTGGATACTGTTAGAGGCGGTGCACTTGCGCCGCTCCAGCGAACCTGTACGTGGGAACCGACCACCGGTTGTACAAGGGAGATTGGATGAGGAGGACATGATCCACGCGGACGTGCTACCCCAACTCTTCTTCCGCTGCACGGCACTGCGTGTCTAGTGGTAACGAACTATGATCCATCTCCCGTAGCATGTTCTTGGTTGTTCTGCGCATAGAAAATTTTAATTTGCAGTCGACGCACCCTACCGTAGATCCCAACAGCCTACCCCCTAGGGCACGCCCCCTACCTCGTGGGCCCCCTATTGCCTCTCTGACTCCAACTCCAACTCCATATATTGTGTTTCGGGGAGAAAAAAATCAAAGAGAAGAAATCATCGCGTTTTACGATATGGAGCCGCCGCCAAGCCCTAAAACCTCTCGGGAGGGCTGATCTGGAGTCCGTTCGGGGCTTCGGAGAGGGGAATCCGTCGCCATCGTCATCATCAACCATCCTCCATCACCAATTTCATGATGCTCACCGCCGTGCATGAGTAATTCCATTGTAGGCTTACTGGACGGTGATGGGTTGGACGGGATCTATCTTGTAATCGAGTTAGTTTTGTTAGGGTTTGATCCCTAGTGTCCACTATGTTCTGAGATTGATGTTGCTATGACTTTTCTATGCTTAATGCTTGTCACTAGGGCACGAGTGCCATGATTTCAGATCTGAACCTATTATGTTTTCATCAATATATGAGTGTTCTTGATCCTATCTTGCAAGTCTATAGTCATCTATTATGTGTTATGATCCGTTAACCCAGAAGTGACAATAATTGGGATACTTACCGGTGATGACCGTAGTTTGAGGAGTTCATGTATTCACTATGTGTTAATGCTTTGGTCCGGTACTCTATTAAAAGGAGGCCTTAATATCCCTTAGTTTCCGCTAGGACCCCGCTGCCACGGGAGGGTAGGACAAAAGATGTCATGCAAGTTCTTTTCCATAAGCACGTATGACTATATTCAGAATACATGCCTACATTACATTGATGAATTGGAGCTAGTTCTGTGTCACCCTATGTTATGACTGTTACATGATGAATTGCATCCGGCATAATTCTCCTGGTGATGACCGTAGTTTGAGGAGTTCATGTATTCACTATGTGTTAATGCTTTGGTTCGGTACTATATTAAAAGGAGGCCTTAATATCCCTAAGTTTCCTCTAGGACCCCGCTACAATGGGAGGGTAGGACAAAAGATGTCATGCAAGTTCTTTTCCATAAGCATGTATGACTATATTCGGAATACATGCCTACATTATATCAATGAACTGGAGCTAGTTCGTTGTCACCCTGGGTTATGACTGTTACATGATGAACCGCATCCGGCATAATTCTCCATCACCGATCCATTGTCTACGAGCTTTCCATATATTGTTCTTCGCTTATTTACTTTCCCGTTGTTATTGCTATCATCACTACAAAATACCAAAACATTACTTTTACTACTGTTACCTTTTGTTACCATTATCACTACTATCATATTACTTTGCTGCAGATATTAAGTTTCCAGGTGTGGTTGAATTGACAACTCAGCTGCTTATACTTGAGAGTATTCTTTGGCTCCCCTTGTGTCGAATCAATAAATTTGGGTTGAATACTTTACCCTCGAAAACTGTTGCGATCCCCTATACTTGTGGGTTATCAAGACTATTTTCTGGCGCCGTTGCCGGGGAGCATAGCTCTATTCTTTGAGTCACTTGGGATATATATCTGCTTATCATTATGAAGAACTTGAGAGATCCAAAAACCAAGATCTATCCCTTAACTACGAGGGGAGGTAAGGAACTTCCATCTAGCTCTGCACTTGATTCACCATCTGTTATGAGTAAGCTTGCGACACCTACACCTGCTTCTGCTATTCGTTCTGATATGTCGCATGTTGTTGATGATGCCACTTCTGCTATGCATGTTACTTATGATGAAACTACCTCTATGCCTGATACTACTGTGCCACTTAGTGATTTTCTTGATGAACAATTTGCTAGGGCTAGAGAGATTGAAAATATTTAATCTGATGATACTAATGAAAGTGATGATGAAGAATCACTTGTTATTCCTAAGGGTTATGTTTTGATCAATAAGCTTCTTTAGCTATTTTAGCTTGCAAAAATAGAAATAAACTCAAAAGGTTATTAGCTAAATGAAGTAAGCAATCTCTAAATGCTAGAATGAAACCTAACCCTGCTTTTGCTACTTCACCTATCTTTGTTACTGATAAGGATTATGAATTCTCTGTTGATCCTTATATAATTACTTTGGTTGAATCTGATCCTTTTCATGGTTATGAATTTGAAACTGTTGTGGCACATCTTACTAAATTGAATGATATAGCCACCCTGTTCACTAAAGATGAGAGAACTTGCTACTTTTATATCCTTAAAATATTTCTGTTCTCATTAAAGGGTGATGCTAAGATATGGTTTAATTCTCTTGATCCTGGTTGTGTGCGTAGTCCCCAGCATATGATTTATTACTTCTCCGCTAAATATTTACCTGCTCATAAGAAACAAGCTGCTTTAAGGGATATATATAATTTTGTGCAAATTGAAGAAGAGAGTCTCCCACAAGCTTGGGGGAGGCTTCTCCAATTACTTAATGCTTTGCCTGATCATCCTCTTAAGAAAAATGAAATACTTGATATCTTTTATAATGGACTAACCGATGCCTCCAGAGATTACCTGGATAGTGGTGCTGGTCCTGTTTTCAGGGAAAGAACACCGGATGAAGCTGAAATTCTATTGAATAATATGTTGAAAAATGAAAATAATTGGACACCTCCGAAGAAGAGGGGTATTCTATTTCTCAGTCCTGAAGATATGCAAGAGGCAAAGAAATCTATGAAAGAAAAAGGTATTAAAGCTAAAGATGTTAAAAATTTACCTCCTATTGAAGAAATACATGGTCTTAATTTACCGCATGTTGAAGAAACAGATAATCTTAATCCTTTACCTATTGAAGAAATTCATGGTCTTGATAACCCGACACAGGTAGTAAAGGTAAATTCTCTCTATAGATATGATAAAGCTGAAATCCCATTTACTAAATTTGCTAGCTCATGCTTAGATGAGTTTGATAAATTTATGGCTAAGCAAGAAGATTTTAATGCTTATTTTGGTAGACAATTGAAATAGAATTCAAATATGCTTGAACACTTGGGTGATTATATGGGTAATGTTAAAGGTGAACTTAAACTTATTAGTAAACATGCTTCTATGGTTAGCACTCAAGTAGAACAAGTACTTAAAGCTCAAAATGATTTGCTCAATGAATTGAATAGTAAAGATAATGATAATGCTGTTAGAGTGGCTACTAGAACTGGTAGAATGACTCAGGAACCTTTGTATCCTGAAGGCCACCTAAGAGAATTGAGCAAGATTCTCAGAGAAATAATATGGATGTACCTAGTTCTTCTAAAAAGAAGAAAAATAAAAATGATAGGACTTTGCATGCTTCTAGTGATCCTATTGTTGAAACACCTAAGAATCCAAATGATATTTCTATTTCTGATGCTGAAACTCAATCTGGTAATGAACCTGAAACTAGTGATAATGTTAATAATAATGTTCATGATGATGCTCAACCTAGTAATGATAATGATATAGAAACTGAACCTGATGTTGATCTTGATAACCCACAATCAAAGAATCAACGTTATGATAAGAAAGACTTTGTTGCTGGGAAACATGGTAAAGAAAGAGAGCCTTGAGTTCAGAAACCCATGCCTTTTCCTCCCGAACCATCCAAGAAAAAGGATGATGAGGATTTTGAGCGCTTTGGTGAAATGATTAGAACTATCTTTTTGCGTATGCAATTAACTGATATGCTCAAAACCAATCCTTATGCTAAGTACATGAAAGATATTATTGCAAATAAAATAAAGATACCGGAAGTTGAAATTTCCACCATGCTCGCTAATTATACTTTTAAGGGTGGAATACCAAAGAAACTTGGAGATCCCGGTGTACCAACTATACCATGCTCCATTAAAAGAAACTATGTTAAGACTGCTTTATGTGATCTTGGAGCCGGTGTTAGTGTTATGCCTCTCTCTTTATATCGTAGACTTGATTTGAATAAGCTGAGACCTACCGAAATATCTTTGCAAATGGTTGATAAATCAACTACTATACCTGTCGGTATTTGTGAGGATGTGCCAGTTGTAGTTGCAAACGTTACTCTTTTAACGGACTTTGTTATTCTTGATATTCCCGAGGACGGTATTATGTCTATTATTCTGGGAAGACCCATTTTGAATACTGCAGGGGCTGTTATTGATTGCACTAAAGGCAATGTCACTTTTCATGTTAATGGTAATGAGCATACGGTACACTTTCCGAGGAAACAACCTCAAGTTCATAGTATCAACTCTATTGGAAAAATTCCATCGATTATATTTGGAGGTTTTGAATTTCCTCTTCCTACTATCAAAAAGAAATATGATATTCTTATTATTGGGGATGTGCATATCCCCGTTGAGGTAACATAGTGTTATTAGAAATTTCTCCGGTTCCATGTTATTCAGAATGAGTTCGTTAACAAGACTTGATCAACCTTGTTAGTGGATTCCTTTTGATGATCATGAGATGGATGAAACTAGAAGGCACAACCTTCTGTACCCCACTTTTACTTTCTGTTATTTATATTAAATAAAATAAAAATAAATATTTTTCTGTCTGTTATCTGATTATCTGTGCAATATAAAAATACCCCAAAAATAAAAGTTCTCCAAATGCCCTGAAATTTAAATATGATTTTTTCCAGAATATTTGAGAATATTTGGCACTGAGAACACAGCAGGGGGCCAACCACCTGCCTATGAGAGTGGAGGGCGTGCCCTACCCCCCTGGGCGCGCCCCCTGCCTCGTGGGCCGACGGTGGCCCTGCTCCACTTATCCTTTCACCCATACACTCCTTCTTCCTCCCCCAAACACGAATATCCAGCTCAAGCACGAGTTCTAGCTCACTTTGCTGCCATTTTCGATCTCCTTGCTCAAAGCACCTCTCACAAAACTGCTTGGGGAGATTGTTCCTTCGTATGTAACTCCTCCATTGGTCCAATTAGTGTTTGTTCTAGTGCTTTATTCATTGGAAATTTTTGCTGCTTAGGTGACCCTGTTCTTGAGCTTGCATGTCAAATTTATATGGTTCCAAGTACTTTTGATGCATGATATAGGCTTTGTAGGAGTAGTTGGTAACAATATTACTGAGTTTGGTTTACTTTTATTTTGAAGTTACTAAAAATTTTAGAATTTTTCAGAAAATAATGAGGATACTTTTGAGGGGCTTATCGAGCCAAAGATCGAAGGAAAAGGCACCGAAGCCTAAGTATAATCTACCGCGCACCATGGAGGTTCGGGCGTGTGAATGGCCTTCTAAGGATTTCTTGAGAGCAGCCGGGATTTATGAAGATTTTCATGAATTGGCTAAGAATGCAGGCCTTACCGCTTTCCTCCACGACCAATGTGATCAATATCTCTTACTCACAAATATCTTTGTGCAAAACTTTCATTTCCATTCTAGGAGCTCACCACCTACGGTGGAGTTTTATTTACATGATGAGCATAAGGAGATGTCACTTTATGATTTTTGTCCGGTTTTTTTAGTCCCTTTTGAGGGCAAGACAGAAGAACCACATCACGATGATGTGGAGGGGTTTATTGATACTATCACTGTAGGGGAAACAAGGAAGGTTTCCGATGCACGAATCACTAGCATACATTTTCCTGTTTTACGTTATTTTGCATTATTTGCTAGTCGTTGCTTAATTGGTCGCGGAAACTGTGGAAACCTTAGTATCCCTGATATTATTATTTTGCTCCACGGTTTATATGGTGATAACTCTGTTAGTATGGGCGGTATTATTTCCAAATGGTTAAGTCTGAACCGTACAAAGGGCCCAATCTTTGGAGGCATCTATGCTTCACGCCTAGCTGCACATTTTAACATACCTGTTAGGCATTATGAGAAGGAAGAAAAAGTGCTGCCTCATGTTTATCTAGATTATAAAAGTATGGTGGCACATGATTTTATTGTTAAGAATAGGGAAGGAGAGCTTAAATATCAATTGTTCTTTACCAAACATCATCCTGAGACTATTACCCTGCCTGCTCCTTCTTTGTTTGATCTATCTTCAGGCACGTACCTTGTTCCGTTGAAGGCTATTCACGCCTACCGGAACCCTGCACCAGCTGAGGAGCCAGAGCCGGAACCACAAGTTGATCCTTCACGATAGTGTAATTACCAGTGGGATCCGGAGATGATTGTCAGCAAGTGGCAATCGGAGTCTTCCTCTTCTTCTTCTCAGTACGACCCCAACTACTATTATGGATATCCTCTAGGCCAGCCGTGGCCATAGACCAACTTAGGCCAAAAGCCTAAGCTTGGGGGAGTAACTATTTCCCACCGACATTACATTTATGCTCACACACTCATTGCTAGATGTCGGTGCACATACTTTTTCATTGTATCATCCATGCTATTTTATTTTCCTTTTTATGCTTTCTTCTTGTGTGTTTAATAAACCTTAAGAAAAACAAAAAAAATATTAGTTGTAGCTTTTACAATTTAATTTCCATGCTTGTTGTAACATCCCAAATTTTCAATTTGGAATGTTATACATAGATCATCCATGCATATCATGTTTTATTGCTTTTCCGTTCCGTAATCCTCGAAATCCTAAGCAGCTCAAGGACCCTCGGAGAGAGTTGGGGATTTCCCGATCTTCATATTTGATTCCTTTATCAAATAATGAAAAGAGGATTTGATTTTAATTATTTCTCTCTAAAAAAATATTTCACATTAAAAATTAAAGAGAGGAGATAATATGACTTCTCCAAAATAAATGAAATATTGGAGGAAAAATATTAAAATCATTAAATTGATTTTTATTGGATTTTATTCGGATTTTATTTGCATTAGAAAAATTGCATGTTTTTTAAAATTGCATTTTAGGGCCAAGAAAATGTTCATCTTGTTCTAAATATTTTATTTAGACGGCGAAAAATTGTTTTGGCATTTTTAGGTTTTTATTTATTTTTCTTCTAAGATTTTATTTCGGTCGGCGAAGTTTAAAAAAAAGGGGTTCCGCGCCGACTGGGCCTAAGGCCCAGCAGCGCCAGGCCGCCGCCGCCGCCGGCTCCTATGCGTGCTGCCGCCCCAGCCGCCACTCGGACCGGAGTCTGAGTTGGACTCCGTAGCCGCCGCGCCTTGCCCCCTCCTCCAAGTCGCCGCCCCCACCCCTTTATATACGCCGCCACCCCCGCCCCCAACACCACCACCACCGCCACCAACCCTGCCGCCTGTAGCCACCGCCTCGCGTAGCCGCCGCTGCC